>NC_139226.1:2096019-2253841 GCF_055691185.1 Crinia signifera
CACACAGTGTAACACACAGGCATCACCCCCGGATACTGTCATGGCCCCAGCACACAGTGTAACATAACAGGCGTCGCCCCGGATACTGTCATGGCCGCAGCACACAGTGTAACACAACAGGCGTCGCCCCCGGATACTGTCATGGCCGCAGCACACAGTGTAACACACAGGTGTCAACCCCAGATACTGTCATGGCCGCAGCACACAGTGTAACACACAGGCGTCGCCCCCGGATACTGTCATGGCCGCAGCACACAGTTTAACACACAGGCGTCGCCCCCGGATACTGTCATGGCCGCGGCACACAGTGTAACACACAGGCATCACCCCCGGATACTGTCATGGCCGCAGCACACAGTGTAACACACAGGCGTCGCCCCCGGATACTGTCATGGCCGCAGCACAAAGTGTAACACACAGGTGTCAACCCCAGATACTGTCATGGCCGCAGCACACAGTGTAACACAACAGGCATCACCCCCAGATACTGTCATGGCCGCAGCACACAGTGTAACACACAGGCGTCGCCCCCGGATACTGTCAGGGCCGCAGCACACAGGCGTCACCCCCAGATACTGTGTTGGCCGCAGCACACAGTGTAACACACAGGCGTCACCCCCAGATACTGTGTTGGCCGCAGCACACAGTGTAACACCACAGGCGTCACCCCCGGATACGGTCATGGCCGCAGCACACAGTGTAACACACAGGCGTCGCTCCCAGATACTGTCATGGCCGCAGCACACAGTGTAACACACAGGCGTCGCACCCCGGATACTCTCATGGCCGCAGCACACAGTGTAACACCACAGGCGTCGCCCCCAGATACTGTCATGGCCGCAGCACACAGTGTAACACCACAGGCATCACCCCCGGATACGGTCATGGCCGCAGCACACAGTGTAACACACAGGCGTCGCTCCCAGATACTGTCATGGCCGCAGCACACAGTGTAACACACAGGCGTCGCACCCCGGATACTGTCATGGCCGCAGCACACAGTGTAACACCACAGGCATCGCCCGCGGATACTGTCATGGCCGCAGCACACAGTGTAACACACAGGCGTCGCCCCCGGATACGGTCATGGCTGCAGCACACAGTGTAACACAACAAGCATCGCCCCCGGATACTGTCATGGCCACAGCACACAGTGTAACACAACAGGCATCGCCCCAGATACTGTCATGGCCGCAGCACACAGTGTAACACAACAGGCGTCACCCCCGGATACTGTCATAGCCGCAGCACACAATGTAACACAACAGGCATCTCCCCCGGATACTGTCATGGCCACAGCACACAGTGTAACACAACAGGCATCGCCCCCGGATACTGTCATGGCCGCAGCACACAGTGTAACACCACAGGCGTCGCTCCCAGATAATGTCATGGCCGCAGCACACAGTGTAACCCACAGGCGTCACCCCCGGATACTGTCATGGCCGCAGCACACAGTGTAACACAACAGGCGTCGCCCCCGGATACGGTCATGGCCGCAGCACACAGTGTAACACACAGGCGTCGCCCCCAGATACTGTCATGGCCGCAGCACACAGTGTAACACACAGGCGTCGCCCTCAGATACTGTCATGGCCGCAGCACACAGTGTAATACAACAGGCGTCACCCCCGGATACTGTAATGGCCGCAGCACACAGTGTAACACCACAGGCATCACCCCTGGATACTGTCATGGCCGCAGCACACAGTGTAATGCACAGGCGTCACCCCCAGATACTGTAATGGCCGCAGCACACCGTGTAACACCACAGGCATCACCCCCAGATACTGTCATGGCCGCAGCACACAGTGTAACACAACAGGCGTCACCCCCGGATACTGTCATGGCCCCAGCACACCGTGTAACACAACAGGCGTCGCCCCCGGATACTGTCATGGCCGCAGCACACAGTGTAACACACAGGCGTCGCACCCCGGATACTGTCATGGCCGCAGCACACAGTGTAACACACAGGCATCACCCCCGGATACTGTCATGGCCGCAGCACACAGTGTAACACAACAGGCGTCGCCCCCGGATACTGTCATGGCCGCAGCACACAGTGTAACACACAGGCGTCGCCCCCGGATACTGTGTTGGCCGCAGCACACAGTGTAACACCACAGGCGTCGCCCCCGGATACGGTCATGGCCGCAGGACACAGTGTAACACACAGGCGTCGCTCCCAGATACTGTCATGGCCGCAGCACACAGTGTAATACAACAGGCGTCACCCCCGGATACTGTCATGGCCGCGGCACACAGTGTAACACACAGGCGTCGCCCCCGGATACTGTCATGGCCGCAGCACACAGTGTAACACAACAGGCGTCACCCCCGGATACTGTCATGACCGCAGCACACAGTGTAACACAACAGGCGTCACCCCCGGATATTGTCATGGCCGCAGCACACAGTGTAACACACAGGCGTCGCCCCCAGATACTGTCATGGCCGCAGCACACAGTGTAACACACAGGCGTCGCACCCCGGATACTGTCATGGCCGCAGCACACAGTGTAACACCACAGGCATCGCCCCCGGATACTGTCATGGCCGTAGCACACAGTGTAACACCACAGGCATCGCCCCCGGATACGGTCATGGCCGCAGCACACAGTGTAATACACAGGCGTCGCCCCCGGATACGGTCATGACCGCAGCACACAGTGTAACACACAGGAGTCACCCCCGGATACTGTCATGGCCGCAGCACACAGAGGAGAGATTCAGCAGCCACTCAGGGGGCGGGGCTTGCGAGTGACATCACTAAGGAGGGGGCGTGGCTAAAATGACGCGATTGTGCCGTTTTAGCTCCGCCCCCTCCTCTGAGACCCGAGGATTGCGGCATTTTAATGCCGCGATCCGGGGGTCAGCGGGGGTCCCCTCTGAATCCGGGAGGGTTGCCCACCCTTCCGGGGGGGCCGGGAGGGGGACCCGATTTTCGGGAGACTCCCGGAAATTCCGGGAGAGTCGGCAACCCTGTTATAAGACTTATACCTTAATAATGATTATATTAAAATGGGGGGGGGCGGCCAAAAATTTTGTGCCTAGGGGCGGCCTGACCCCTAAATTCGCCCCTGACCGCAGCACACAGTGTAATACAACAGGCATCGCCCCCGGATACTGTCATGGCCGCAGCACACAGTGTAGCACACAGGTGTCACCCCCAGATACTGTCATGGCCGAAGCACACAGTGTAACACACAGGCATCACCCCCGGATACTGTCATGGCCGCAGCACACAGTGTAACACACAGGTATCGTCCCCGGATATTGTCATGGCCGCGGCACACAGTGTAACACACAGGCGTCGTCCCCGGATATTGTCATGGCCGCGGCACACAGTGTAACACAACAGGCGTCGCCCCCGGATACTGTCATGGCCGCAGCACACAGTGTAACACACAGGCATCACCCCCGGATACTGTCATGGCCACAGCACACAGTGTAACACAACAGGCATCACCCCCGGATACTGCCATGGCCACAGCACACAGTGTAACACACAGGCATCACCCCTGGATACTGCCATGGCCACAGCACACAGTGTAACACACAGGCATCACCCCTGTATACTGTCATGGCTGCAGCACACAGTGTAACACAACAGGCATCACCCCCGGATACTGCCATGGCCGCAGCACACAGTGTAACACCACAGGCATCACCCCCGGATACGGTCATGGCCGCAGCACACAGTGTAATACAACAGGCGTCACCCCCGGATACTGCCATGGCCGCAGCACACAGTGTAACACCACAGGCATCACCCCCAGATACTGTCATGGCCGCAGCACACAGTGTAACACACAGGCATCGCCCCCTGATACTGTCATGGCCGCAGCACACAGTGTAACACACAGGCATCGCCCCCGGATACTGTCATGGCCGCAGCACACAGTGTAACACAACAGGCGTCGCCCCCGGATACTGTCCTGGCCGCAGCACACAGTGTAATACAACAGGCATCACCCCCGGATACTGTCCTGGCCGCAGCACACAGTGTAACACAACAGGCATCACCCCCAGATACTGTCATGGCCGCAGCACACAGTGTAACACCACAGGCGTCGCCCCTGGATACTGTCATGGCCGCAGCACACAGTGTAACACACAGGCATCACCCCCGGATACTGTCATGGCCGCAGCACACAGTGTAACACAGCAGGCATCACCCCCAGATACTGTCATGGCCGCAGCACACAGTGTAACACAACAAGCGTCGCCCCAGGATACTGTCATGGCCGCAGCACACAGTGTAACACACAGGCGTCGCCCCCGGATACTGTCCTGGCCGCAGCACACAGTGTAACACAACAGGCGTCACCCCCGGATACTGTAATGGCCGCAGCACACAGTGTAACACACAGGCGTCGCCCCCGGATACTGTCATGGCCGCAGCACACAGTGTAACACACAGGCGTCACCCCCGGATACTGTCATGGCCGCAGCACACAGTGTAACACACAGGCGTCACCCCCGGATACGGTCATGGCCGCAGCACACAGTGTAACACACAGGCGTCACCCCCGGATACGGTCATGGCCGCAGCACACAGTGTAACACACAGGCGTCACCCCCGGATACTGTCATGGCCACAGCACACAGTGTAACACACAGGCATCACCCCCGGATACTGTCATGGCCACGGCACACAGTGTAACACACAGACGTCACCCCCGGATACTGTCCTGGCCGCAGCACACAGTGTAACACACAGGCGTCACCCCCGGATACTGTCATGGCTGGGTAATGTCTGTACCGGGCACACTGCTAATTGCATTTCTCCTGTGTGACAGGTGCCACGCACACCCCTACTGCTGGCAGCACAGAAGTATCAGCAGGTACTACTGCCCGAGAAGCAGCCACAGCAGGAGAACAACACAACCACTGACTCCGAGATGGAGACCTTCGTGCCAGGTACCCAGGGGCAGCGGGCCATACACGAGTGTGCGTAGTCCGGCCTGTACACTGCCACACAGTCTCTGTATGTCTGTGCTATGGTTAGTGTGTGATTGGATGGTGATGTCACAGTCTATGCAGCAGGTTAGTGTGTGATTGGATGGTGATGTCACAGTCTATGCAGCAGGTTAGTGTGTGATTGGATGGTGATGTCACAGTCTATCCAGCAGGTTAGTGTGTGATTGGATGGTGATGTCACAGTCTATCCAGCAGGTTAGTGTGTGTGATTGGATGGTGATGTCACAGTCTATCCAGCAGGTTAGTGTGTCAGGTGTGAAATTAGCGCAATTGCAGTCACACAGAGCACAAGCACTCCAACATGGCTGCTGCTGAGTTGGCCTCTGGATTAGTCTTAGGGCGGTGTCACGGACCCACCGGTCGCCTGCTCCGATACGTCAATCTGAGCAGCGCCGGCCGTGACTGGGGTTCACTCAGGACACTCGGGTCCTTTCCTTGAGGTACACTGCCACCAGCCAAAACCTGATTTTAGCGCCTGAAACTGCGCAAGGGGCGGCTTGGCTCGCCCCTGACCACACAATACAAGATAACAATGGTAACGTTTTCCAGCCTTTCTCTCCTGAGGCTAATGAGTCTTAAGAACACAGAACCAGAACTGGGAATATGTATTATTTATTCCTAGAAATACTACAGAACTTTAAACAAAATGGTTACAAGACATTACAATGATTTTAAAAGTACACACAACGATTTTTAAATGCAAATTTCAGAAATAAAATAAAAAGGGAAAAAAGACAGAACCGTATCTTACAATCCTGAAGTGGGGGGGTTCTCCACAAGAAATCTCTCGTCGCCTACAGCCTGATTGCTAGACCCCCAGGTAGTGACACTGACTATAGGGAGAAAGGTCTTAGTTATACCTTGCAGACTCCCTCATCCCTCCCACCCTTGGGATTCCACTCTTTCCATGCTGAAGGAGTGTGGAAGGTCCCTGGCAATATATCTTCACAGTCTGCTGTTTTCAAAGTGATTGATCCTCCTTCCTTGCATAGCAGACCCACTGATAAGAGATGTGAAGGAAGGGGACACTCTCTAACCTCTTCTTCTGGACCATGGTTTATGAGGGGCTCAGATCTTATCTTACATCCTAACTCCGGAGGAGTCCACAGGATGTCACACTGAGGGAATACAGGCCTCAAACTCAAACCAGGGTCACCTACAGTTTACATACAAGACATGTCCTGATTCCAATACTCACAGGAGACATAACTATTACACCAATATCAGACATACATTCACCGGACAGATAATCATAACAGGAGGCATACGTTAATTTGATCGATCACCTGATCTGATCGTTACACCTCCCCCTTTTAAAATGGCGCACAGAGGCGGTGACCCACGTCACCGTCTCATCAGTGCGCTATTAACTACATCACCTGGACAGGTAGCAGTGGTCTCTGTGCTGAGACAGACTGCCACTGATTCTGCGGGATCTGTACTAACACTTCACTATACTTGACGTCTGTCATGGCACCACCTGACGCCATAGCCGTGGCTAGGGTGGGCAATGGGCATAGTCCCTGTCCCTCTCGCAGGAGATGGCAAACTAAAAGCACACAGGTGTCCTCGAACCCATAGTCTGTGAGCACACTGATATAGTGGGAGCTGTGTCCATCCCGGCTGATATTGACACAGCCCACCACAGCTGTGCGTCGTACTCCTGGACACGGATTCTCCCCTGCAGCTGGCAGTTTGGCCTTACTCACTGAGATCAGTACCAGACCATTCCTCCACACCCCAAACGGCCATCCCCCTGGGACTCGCAACTCGGCACGTTTAACTATACCACAGGTGTGGGGCATTCTCCCAGCACTATATACAGACTTAAACATGTCTTCCCAGCACCTCTCCTGAGCTGACTGACCCCCCCTCCCCTTCACTGGGGGGAAGGTCCACTCACTCAACACCTCACACCTCATCCTTTTGTGAGGAGATTCGCCCTCTGTGTCTGTGTGTGTGAATTGTGAAGGGGGGCACGTTTCTGCAAGGGGGAATACCAGCAGGTCCTTGTCCCCTGTCTTGGGAACATCCCAGCTCAGCTTTTCTGAGGTTAATATAGCTGAGTTTACCTGTGCTTCGCGGGCCCTCCCACCCTTCTGGTAACACACAGCAGCTTCCCTACTAGCCACTGGCTCTATTCCTGAAACAACCCTCTCACTGTACCCAGGGGTATCTTTCCCACTTCCCAGGTATGGGGCAGCCTGTGCCGGGTTGATTCTCAGTTCTGCGTGGAAAGCCAAGCTTTCCATGGCCGTCCAGGACACCTTTCTGAGCCTGACCTTCCCTCCCAGACCCGCAGGTTCTGTGGCTGGGGTGGTGCCACTGAGGTTCTCAGGAGAGGCATCCGTTATCCAGTGATGCTGGAAAAATGCACTCTCTGGAGGGTTCTCAGTGTCTGGAGGGAACCCCTGCTGTGTTCCTGTATCTGTTCTTGTGTGGCTACAGTAAGGAGGGGGGTTTGCGGGGAAAGCTGCAGTAAGGGACACTCTCTCCCTATCTGACAGTTCTACAGTGCACACAGGACCCACCGGGTCACTTATTATACCTGGTACCACATTTCCCACAGTAGCGCAAGACATCACATTATCAACAGTAACATCAATATCATAACCTGGGGAGACATCCTGCAATACCTGCAAATTAGCCTGTGCATCTTCCACAACACATGGGGCCCATCCTGCTGGCTTACAATTGCACCATGGCAAACCCGCTATATCTGGGTCCCATTGTCTCTGAGCAGGAATGGGGTTATCTGAGCATGTTGTCACCAGTAACTTATTGGCAGGTACATGCTCTGCCTGCAACCAACTCAGATCTGTCCCATTTCTGCAGTTAGCGTCCCCGGGCACCATGTCACAACCAGACATCACTGGAGGAACAGGGTTAACTTCTAGCACAGCAACCTTAATGACATCACCAGCAGCACTCCTACCACTGGTGAGTGAGGGTGTCTCATTCCCAACTAGATTAGGGCATTCATTTAACCCCACCAACTGGCAAGGATTACCCACTATACCTGTCTCTAACTCACCCTCCACCTCTACCGAAGGTACGGCACTATCACAGATCATCCCAGGGGCTTCACACAAAATAACAACATTGCAATGTTCAGCATGGTTACATACTACCTGAGATGCATCATATGGTTCAGAAGGGTTAGCGACAGATATGTGTGGAGTTAATAAAAGTCCCACATCAGTAGTCCCACACATACTTGTGTGCATACAGTCAGAAAGTCCCATTCCTATTTCCGACATAGTCTCTCCCCTGCATACTTTCACTATGCAGCCAGCCTCTTCCGGCAACAAATCTGGAGCAACGGGTGGGAACATGCTGCTCACATCTTCCAGCAGTTTAAACTGGGCCTTGTGATGTGAGGTCTCCTGAGCAGGTTCCATGACTGCTGTAGTAGGCAGAGGCACCTTGCCCTGGTGGGGCACCCCTGGTGAGAGCAAGCTGCTGACATCCTCAGCTTCTGCTTCTCTCAACCGTTTAAACTGGAACTTTGCTTTCAGAGCTGGTAACAGCAGCTGTTCTAGGCGACGCCACTCCACACCTATCCGGCGGCACTGATCTCCCCAAAATGGGGTATCCAGCTTTCTCCAAGCATCGACCTCCTGCTGCGCAAATTTGTAACATTGTCCCAGTTCTCTCAGCAGCACCCAAGGAGACGCGGATGGACCCCAGAAACGAAATGCTGCACGATACTGGCTGAAGGCATTGCACCCATCGTCCCTGGCCTGGGTGAGCTGCATGATCATCTCCCCACGAGTATGGTTGTGGCAGGAGATACCTTGCAGCTGGCATTCTTCCGTTAGTTCCTCTGTGCTCAGTAGGGTAAACATATCATCATCCTCCACTGGGTCAATATACCCACTGGGCTCTTCTGGTGCTGTAGGGGATTGGTACTCTGCAGTCTCCCTGACTGCCACACATCCTACAGTCTCCCTGGTGCTAGCAGAGATGTCACCTCTCTGAGCATCGGTTGTAGTGTCCAGGGCCAGCTCATTACTCACAACCAAGCTGACACTCACTTGGCTTCCTCTGTCTGCTTCCAAGACAGGGAACTGTGCATGACACGGTCCGGTGAAATTCGCGTCAGCGGTCATTTGGGACCTCTGTCCCTTGTTAGGCTCCCCATGATTGATAACAGAGTCCACACCATGATCCAACACATTATTTACTTCCGCAGACAGTAAAAGTTCAGTACGAAGCCCATCTCCTGCTAACTCAGTAGCCACGGCAGATAAAGTCTCACGTAAAGGTTCGCCATCATGATGCCCTGTATCATCCTCCACTGGTTCACCAACAGCGATCAGGCCTCTGAGCCTCCCCAGCACCAACTGGTGTTCACGCTCAGCCTGACGCTCTGCAGCCTCTCGTACGGCTTTGCGCTCCTCAGCCTCTCGTCTGGCTTTGCACTCCGCAGCCTCTCTGTCGACAATGGCTTTGCGCTCCGCAGCCTCTCTGTCGACAATGCCTTGGCAGAACTGCACCAGCTGCAAAGCGAATACGGGGTTCACATTCTTAATTTGCCTGATAACAGCTAGAAGGTCGCTCGGCAGTGTAGACTTGCTGGGTCCAGCAGAAGTGTTTGACCCTGGCGCGGAATCGTTTGTACTGTCCAGTGCTGACTGAGCCCCTGGGGTAGGATTGTCCATGGACTGGTTTCCTCCAGCAGCTAGAGTCCGATCGGCATCCACTAGTGCCTGAATCATACGTTTTCTACTCTGGCCAGACCAAGGGATATTCCTCTGCACACACACGACCGCCAGGTCATCTCTCCTCATCTGCTGGTAATCAGCCATCCGGAGTCTCACACTTGTCAAATAAAATGATAGGACAGAAAAACAAGAGAAGGAAGGGGAACAGAAATTGCACTCACTGTGTGACCTTTAAACTATAGTAAAGCTCTGAGTTCTGATTCTGGTGATGTGGGTATTTCTCACAAAATTCTACCCACACTCACTTAAGTTCTTAAAGAGAAAAATGAATTCTCCACCCCACCGCTTGCCACCAAATGTCACGGACCCACCGGTCGCCTGCTCCGATACGTCAATCTGAGCAGCGCCGGCCGTGACTGGGGTTCACTCAGGACACTCGGGTCCTTTCCTTGAGGTACACTGCCACCAGCCAAAACCTGATTTTAGCGCCTGAAACTGCGCAAGGGGCGGCTTGGCTCGCCCCTGACCACACAATACAAGATAACAATGGTAACGTTTTCCAGCCTTTCTCTCCTGAGGCTAATGAGTCTTAAGAACACAGAACCAGAACTGGGAATATGTATTATTTATTCCTAGAAATACTACAGAACTTTAAACAAAATGGTTACAAGACATTACAATGATTTTAAAAGTACACACAACGATTTTTAAATGCAAATTTCAGAAATAAAATAAAAAGGGAAAAAAGACAGAACCGTATCTTACAATCCTGAAGTGGGGGGGTTCTCCACAAGAAATCTCTCGTCGCCTACAGCCTGATTGCTAGACCCCCAGGTAGTGACACTGACTATAGGGAGAAAGGTCTTAGTTATACCTTGCAGACTCCCTCATCCCTCCCACCCTTGGGATTCCACTCTTTCCATGCTGAAGGAGTGTGGAAGGTCCCTGGCAATATATCTTCACAGTCTGCTGTTTTCAAAGTGATTGATCCTCCTTCCTTGCATAGCAGACCCACTGATAAGAGATGTGAAGGAAGGGGACACTCTCTAACCTCTTCTTCTGGACCATGGTTTATGAGGGGCTCAGATCTTATCTTACATCCTAACTCCGGAGGAGTCCACAGGATGTCACACTGAGGGAATACAGGCCTCAAACTCAAACCAGGGTCACCTACAGTTTACATACAAGACATGTCCTGATTCCAATACTCACAGGAGACATAACTATTACACCAATATCAGACATACATTCACCGGACAGATAATCATAACAGGAGGCATACGTTAATTTGATCGATCACCTGATCTGATCGTTACAGGCGGGATGTACTATGACAAAAATGCTCCAGTTTTACTGCATTTTCAAATTTACTAAAACCCGGCCGCACCGTCTTCGGCAGGCAGGGTATCGCCACCTTTAGGTGGCGATACCCTATAGAAGCCTATGGGTTTCTATCGCTGCCCGCCATCCGCACCCCCCCTCCCCTGTCCTCCGTGCTGCTCCTCCTCCCCCAGCAGCATGTCCCAGCCGGGAACATCCCGCCTGCAGGGGGGAGGAGGACATGCCAGGGATGCCGCATAGCCCAGGCGGTGACGGATAACCCACACACACCACATCACAGGCACCACGATGCCAACCGTATATATTCGTACATATGCGCTGGCATCGGGGTGGACACGTGTGTGAGGGGTGGTGATCTATGTTAATACATCCCGCCCATTGTGTAGTACAGATCCCCTCCCCCAGCTCCTATATATTCACATCTTTGTTTTTGATTTTTTTAAGAATCCAAAAATGAGAACGATCCTCCAAAACTGAAGTGTGAGCTCTGTGGTCGGGTGAACTTTGAATACAAGTTTAAGCGATCCAAGAGATTTTGCTCCATGGCGTGTGCAAAGAGGTAAGTGGTTGTGTAATGAATGTGACAGGTGTGTACACCCGGGGACACCTGACACCAGACTGAGGCAGGTGTACGGGGCACATTGTGTTACAGGTGTGTACACCCGGGGGCACCTGACACAGGACAGGGACAGGTGTACGGGGCACATTGTGTTACAGGTGTGTACACCCGGGGGCACCTGACACAGGACAGGGACAGGTGTACGGGGCACATTGTGTTACAGGTGTGTACACCCGGGGGCACCTGACACAGGACAGGGACAGGTGTACGGGGCACATTGTGTTACAGGTGTGTACACCCGGGGGCACCTGACACAGGACAGGGACAGGTGTACGGGGCACATTGTGTTACAGGTGTGTACACCCGGGGGCACCTGACACAGGACAGGGGCAGGTGTACGGGGCACATTGTGTTACAGGTGTGTACACCCAGGGGGCACCTGACACAGGACAGGGACAGGTGTACAGGGCACATTGTGTTACAGGTGTGTACACCCGGGGGCACCTGACACCGGACTGAGGCAGGTGTACGGGGCACATTGTGTTACAGGTGTGTACACCCGGGGGCACCTGACACAGGACAGGGGCAGGTGTACGGGGCACAATGTGTTACAGGTGTGTACACCCGGGGGCACCTGACACAGGACAGGGGCAGGTGTACTGGGAACATTGTGTTACAGGTGTGTACTCCCGGGGGCACCTAACACAGGACAGGGGCAGGTGTACAGGGCACATTGTGTTACAGGTGTGTACACCCGGGGGCACCTGACACAGGACAGGGGAAGGTGTACGGGGCACATTGTGTTACAGGTGTGTACACCCGGGGGCACCTGACACAGGATAGGGGCAGGTGTACTGGTCACATTGTGTTACAGGTGTGTACATCCGGGGGCACCTGACACAGGATAGGGACAGGTGTACGGGGCACATTGTGTTACAGGTGTGTACACCCGGGGGCACCTGACACAGGACAGGGGCAGGTGTACGGGGCACAATGTGTTACAGGTGTGTGCTCCTGGGGGCAGCTGACACAGGACAGGTGTACGGGGCACCTTTGTGTTACAGGTGTGTACTCCCGAGGGCACCTGACACAGGACAGGGGCAGGTGTACTGGGAACATTGTGTTACAGGTGTGTACTCCCGGGGGCACCTAACACAGGACAGGGGCAGGTGTACAGGGCACATTGTGTTACAGGTGTGTACACCCGGGGGCACCTGACACAGGACAGGGGCAGGTGTACGGGGCACATTGTGTTACAGGTGTGTACACCCGGGGGCACCTGACACAGGATAGGGGCAGGTGTACTGGTCACATTGTGTTACAGGTGTGTACATCCGGGGGCACCTGACACAGGATAGGGACAGGTGTACGGGGCACATTGTGTTACAGGTGTGTACACCCGGGGGCACCTGACACAGGACAGGGGCAGGTGTACGGGGCAAAATGTGTTACAGGTGTGTGCTCCTGGGGGCAGCTGACACAGGACAGGTGTACGGGGCACCTTTGTGTTACAGGTGTGTACTCCCGAGGGCACCTGACACAGGACAGGGGCAGGTGTACGGGGCACATTGTGTTACAGGTGTGTACACCCGGGGGCACCTGACACAGGACAGGGACAGGTGTACGGGGCACATTGTGTTACAGGTGTGTACACCCGGGGGCACCTGACACAGGACAGGGACAGGTGTACGGGGCACATTGTGTTACAGGTGTGTACACCCGGGGGCACCTGACACAGGACAGGGACAGGTGTACGGGGCACATTGTGTTACAGGTGTGTACACCCGGGGGCACCTGACACAGGACAGGGGCAGGTGTACGGGGCACATTGTGTTACAGGTGTGTACACCCGGAGGCACCTGACACAGGACAGGGGCAGGTGTACGGGGCACATTGTGTTACAGGTGTGTACACCCAGGGGGCACCTGACACAGGACAGGGACAGGTGTACGGGGCACATTGTGTTACAGGTGTGTACACCCGGAGGCACCTGACACCGGACTGAGGCAGGTGTACGGGGCACATTGTGTTACAGGTGTGTACACCCGGGGGCACCTGACACAGGACAGGGGCAGGTGTACGGGGCACAATGTGTTACAGGTGTATACACCCGGGGGCACCTGACACAGGACAGGGGCAGGTGTACTGGGAACATTGTGTTACAGGTGTGTACTCCCGGGGGCACCTAACACAGGACAGGGGCAGGTGTACAGGGCACATTGTGTTACAGGTGTGTACATCCGGGGGCACCTGACACAGGACAGGGGCAGGTGTACGGGGCACATTGTGTTACAGGTGTGTACACCCGTGGGCACCTGACACAGGATAGGGGCAGGTGTACGGGTCACATTGTGTTACAGGTGTGTACATCCGGGGGCACCTGACACAGGATAGGGACAGGTGTACGGGGCACATTGTGTTACAGGTGTGTACACCCGGGGGCACCTGACACAGGACAGGGGCAGGTGTACGGGGCACAATGTGTTACAGGTGTGTGCTCCTGGGGGCAGCTGACACAGGACAGGTGTACGGGGCACCTTTGTGTTACAGGTGTGTACTCCCGAGGGCACCTGACACAGGACAGGGGCAGGTGTATGGGGCACATTGTATTGCAGGTGTGTACACCCGGGGGCACCTGACACAGGACAGGGGCAGGTGTACTGGGAACATTGTGTTACAGGTGTGTACTCCCGGGGGCACCTGACACAGGACAGGGGCAGGTGTACGGGGCACAATGTGTTACAGGTGTGTGCTCCTGGGGGCAGCTGACACAGGACAGGGACAGGTGTACGGGGCACATTGTGTTACAGGTGTGTACACCCGGGGGCACCTGACACAGGACAGGGGCAGGTGTACGGGGCACATTGTGTTACAGGTGTGTACACCCGGGGGCACCTGACACAGGACAGGGGCAGGTGTATGGGGCACATTGTGTTACAGGTGTGTACACCCGGGGGCACCTGACACAGGACAGGGGCAGGTGTACTGGGAACATTGTGTTACAGGTGTGTACACCCGGGGGCACCTGACACAGGACAGGGGCAGGTGTACGGGGCACATTGTGTTACAGGTGTGTACACCCGGGGGCACCTGACACAGGACAGGGGCAGGTGTATGGGGCACATTGTATTGCAGGTGTGTACTCCTGGGGGCACCTGACACAGGACAGGGGCAGGTGTACGGGGCACATTGTGTTACAGGTGTGTACTCCCAGGGGCACCTGACACAGGACAGGGGCAGGTGTACGGGGCTCATTGTGTTACAGGTGTGTACACCCGGGGGCACCTAACACAGGACAGGGGCAGGTGTACAGGGCACATTGTGTTACAGGTGTGTACTCACAGGGGCACCTGACACAGGACAGGGGCAGGTGTACGGGGCACATTGTGTTACAGGTGTGTACACCCGGGGGCACCTGACACAGGACAGGGACAGGTGTATGGGGCACATTGTATTGCAGGTGTGTACACCCGGGGGGCACCTGACACAGGACAGGTGTACGGGGCACATTGTGTTACAGGTGTGTACACCCGGGGGCACCTGACACAGGACAGGGGCAGGTGTACAGGGCACATTGTGTTACAGGTGTGTACTCACAGGGGCACCTGACACAGGACAGGGGCAGGTGTACGGGGCACATTGTGTTACAGGTGTGTACACCCGGGGGCACCTGACACAGGACAGGGACAGGTGTACGGGGCACAATGTGTTACAGGTGTGTACACCCGGGGGGCACCTGACACAGGACAGGTGTACGGGGCACATTGTGTTACAGGTGTGTACACCCGGGGGCACCTGACACAGGACAGGGGCAGGTGTACTGGGAACATTGTGTTACAGGTGTGTACTCCTGGGGGCACCTGACACAGGACAGGGGCAGGTGTACGGGGCACATTGTGTTACAGGTGTGTACTCCCAGGGGCACCTGACACAGGACAGGGGCAGGTGTACGGGGCTCATTGTGTTACAGGTGTGTACTCCTGGGGGCACCTGACACAGGACAGGGGCAGGTGTACGGGGCACATTGTGTTACAGGTGTGTACTCCTGGGGGCACCTGACACAGGACAGCGACAGGTGTACGGGGCACATTGTGTTACAGGTGTGTACACCCGGGGGCACCTGACACCGAACTTGTCAGGTTCTGGGTCTGCTGTGTTCCCGACCCTGACCGTGGTGAACCAGTGGAGGGCGCTGTGTAGCGGAAGGCCGGAGGCCTGATGAATGACATGCACAGAGGCACTGCCTTGCGTACCAGAGTGTTGGCTGAAACCAGAAACAGAGGCGCGGAGTCTAACCTGCCAGCGGTATTCACCAGAGACCCCCGCAAGGGGATATGGACTTCGCTGCGTCTGACAGGCAGGTCGCGGCCCTCTGCCCTGGTCCTCTGGACGTAGGCGGAGAGTGGTAGTGAT
The DNA here is from genome assembly GCF_055691185.1 of Crinia signifera. NCBI lineage: Eukaryota > Metazoa > Chordata > Amphibia > Anura > Myobatrachidae > Crinia > Crinia signifera. The sequence continues at coordinate 2,111,986 of NC_139226.1, forward strand.
ATTGGAGACACTGGGAATTGGAATAGTCTCTGGAGGGTACAGTGTGAAAGTGTCAACACTGATGTCGACAGCAGGGTCGATGAGATCATTCAACTGCACGATGGTTATTTTGCAGGAGGCTTCTGGAGATGGTATGCCAGGTAAAGATGGTAACAGGAGTAATACTCGACTGCAGAGTGGAATGGCAGGAGTCTTCTGGAGATGACAAACCAGGTAGTATGCAGGAAACTGCGAGAGGTACACGGGGAGACCGGATAACCAGGAGCCTTTGGAAACAGCTGAACACAGGAGGGACTGAGGTCAGATGAACACATATTCAAGGCGATGACTGTGAGTTAGAAGCCGGAATATATCCCCCTTGCTGCGCACTGATTGGTTAGCGTCAGCAGCACCAATCAGTCCAGGGAAAGAGTGAGTACACCTGAGAGGTGTGCAGGTGTGTGGGTCAGAGGTCACCCTGGCTGGACCGCGGGATTGGACCCTCTGGTCAGCTGAGCGCATGTGTCATGGCGGCGCCCATGACGCGCGGGCTCCAGCGTGCCGGCATGTCGATTGCACGGGTCAACACCAGCCAAACATGGGACATCTCGCCAGGCGCTGACAGCTACCAGAGGCCTTACTCTCACCGCTGACCACCGGGAAGGTAATGGACGTGGTCTCAGACGGGGCTGAGACCCACGGTTTGTGACAGTACCCCCCCCTTTTAGGGTGGGCACCGAACACCCTTTAGGCTTGGACGGGTTCTCTTCGTGAAATACTTTGATTAGTCGGGGGGCATGTACATCTTCTGCATCTGCCCAACTCCTCTCCTCAGGACCATATCCTCTCCAATCAATGAGATATTGGAGATGCCCATACCTCCGACGAGAATCAACAATTTTATTAATCTCGAATTCTACTCCCCTGCTGGTTTGAACTTTGGGTAGTGAGGGTGAGGAAGTATGGAAGCGATTCAGGATGAGAGGACGTAACAAAGAGATGTGAAATGAGTTGGGGATGCGTAAAGATTTGGGCAACTTCAGTTTGTATGCGACAGGATTGATCCTTTGTAGAACCGTATAGGGACCAATGAATCTGGGAGCAAATTTCATAGAGGGAACTCTCAGTCTGAGATTCCGTGTGGAAAGCCACACTCTATCTCCTGGGTGCAACTCAGGAACAGCTCTTCTCTTGCGATCTGCAAAGAATTTATACCTTGTTGAGGCTTTCGTGATGTTGGAATGAACCTCTCGCCAGATTTGAGAGAAATGGTTAATGGCTGCTGCGGCTGCAGGTACCTCTATCGCTGGTAACATTTCAAAATTGGGGGCCCGGGGGTTTTGTCCATAGACTATAAAGAAAGGGGAATGACCAGTGGTTATGTGGTACCTGAAATTATGAGCAAATTCTGCCCACGGGAGGAGTCTCGACCAGTCATCTTGCGAGGATGATATATAAAGACGAAGGAAGGTTTCCAGATCTTGGTTCACCCTTTCTGTCTGACCGTTGGATTGGGGATGATAGCCTGAAGAAAACTTTAATTTGATTTGGAATGCATGAGACAGAGCTCTCCAGAACCGTGCCACAAATTGTACCCCCCGATCGGACACAATTTCGCTAGGCAAGCCATGACTTCTAAAGATATGCTGTACAAACAGCTGAGCCAGAGTGGGAGCGGACGGTAGGCCGGGTAATGGGATGAATCGGGCCATCTTGGAAAACCTGTCAACTATTACCCATATGGTGTTGTACTCTTGGGATTTGGGTAAGTCACAGATAAAGTCCATTGAGATGTGAGTCCAGGGACGAGATGGAACGGACAGAGGATGGAGCTGGCCGGCTGGGGCTTGTCGGGATACTTTGTGCTGTGCACATTCTGGACATGATGCCACGAACTCCTTCACTTCTTTGCCAATCTGTGGCCACCAATAGGATCTCTGAAGAATTTTTAATGTCCCTTGAGCGCCAGGATGCCCAGAGAATAATGACTTGTGAGCCCAGGAAAGAAGCTTCTGACGTAATTCAGTGGGAACGAAGATTTTACCAGGAGGAGGCACAGGCGACACCTGAGTGGGAGCAAAGGCGATGGGGTCCAGAATGGGCCGATTTTCCTGTAGGTCAGAATCTTCTTGCATGGAACGTGATAAGGCATCCGCTTTCACATTCTGAGTGCCAGGACGGTATAACAGTTTGAAAGAAAAACGAGAGAAAAACAAGGACCAACGAGCCTGTCGGGGGTTCATACACTGGGCAGACTGGAGGTACAGGAGGTTTTTATGATCTGTGAAGATCGTCACGGGAAACTTAGCACCTTCTAAAAGATATCTCCATTCTTCGAGAGCTAATTTGATGGCCAGTAATTCTTGGTCTCCAATGGAGTAATTTCTTTCTGCTGGAAGAAACTTGCGAGAGAAGAACCCACAGGGGTGGAGTTTTTCATCACTGTTCTTTTGAGATAGTACAGCACCGACTCCTATGTGAGAGGCATCTACCTCAAGAAAAAAGGGTTTGTCGACATCAGGCTGGGACAGGATAGGAGCAGTGACAAAAGCTTGTTTTAAAAACTGGAAGGCTGCGATGGCTTCTGAGGGCCAGTTGGCTGGATTAGCCCCTTTTTTTGTGAGTGCGGTGATGGGTGCAATCAGCGTGGAGAAGCCTCGAATGAATTTCCTGTAGTAGTTGGAAAACCCTATGAAGCGTTGGACTGCTTTGAGGGAAGTGGGTTGTGACCACCCATTAATAGCCTCTAACTTCTCTGGATCCATACGTAGGTCGAACCCAGAAATGATGTATCCGAGGAAGGGCACAGAAGGGACTTCGAAAGTACATTTGGAGATTTTGCCATACAGTTTGTTTCTGCGAAGACGAGACAATACTTCCTTGACCTGAGTTCGATGAGAGGATAAGTCTTTTGAAAAAATGAGGATGTCATCGAGGTATACCACAAGGCAAACGTAGAGCATGTCCCTAAAGACCTCGTTTACAAATTGCTGGAATACTGCTGGGGCATTACAAAGACCGAAAGGCATTACCAGGTACTCGTAATGACCATCCCGGGTGTTAAATGCGGTCTTCCACTCGTCACCTTCACGGATTCTTATTAAGTTGTATGCCCCACGGAGATCCAATTTGGTGAAGACTTGGGCACCTCGCACTCGGTCAAAAAGTTCTGTAATAAGAGGAAGGGGGTAACTGTTCTTGACTGTGATACTGTTTAAACCCCGGTAGTCGATGCACGGACGGAGGCCTCCATCTTTTTTCTTTACAAAAAAGAAACCTGCGCCTGCTGGTGAACTTGAGCGCCGGATGAAGCCTTTCTGAAGATTCTCTTGTATGTATGCCGACATGGATTGTGTCTCAGGAACGGACAATGGGTAAGTTCGACCTTTAGGGGGGAATTTCTCTGAGAGAAGGTCAATTTTACAGTCCCAATCACGATGAGGAGGAAGAGTATCAGCGGACTGCTCGCAGAACACATCAGCAAATTCACTATAGACTTCAGGGAGGCCAGGAAGAATTTTTACATTGGCTGAACGAGTGGGCACCACTGACTTGATACACTGCTGTTGGCAATGAGAACTCCATTGCTCGATCTGTAGCGTCTTCCAATTGATGTTTGGGTTATGAAGACGAAACCAGGGAAGACCAAGGACGATTTCATAAGAAGATTTGGGAATAACGAGAAATTTGATCTGTTCCTGGTGCAGCATGCCGACTCTGAGGGTGAGGAGACTGGTACAGAAGCGAACCTCACTGCCTGGGATTCTGCTGCCGTCAACTGCTGTCACAGCTAAGTGTTGAACTAATGGTTCCATTGGAATCTTCAGTTTAGTAACCAGGTCTTGAGAAATAAAGTTCCCGGCCGAGCCGGAGTCTGCCAGGGCGGTACTGGAATGGGTACCAGTAGGGGTATCCAAAGATACGGGTAAGACAAAGTCATATTCTGGAGGAGATTTTGCCACTTGACCCAACCTGACTCCTCCCTTGCAGGTTAGGCCCGGTCGTTTCCCGAACGCTCGGGACAATTGTTAATGAAATGGCTAGGAGCAGCACAATATATGCACAAGCGATTGCGCTGCCTACGGGTGCGTTCTTCGGGAGTCAGTCGTGATCTACCCACTTGCATTGGTTCTTCACGCGTAGGAGACTCAGAACGAATCTTGGGAGAAACTTTGGGAATTAACTTCTTGTGTTTTTCTAGTCCTCTCTCACGAAGACGTAGATCAATCTTGACACATAGAGATATGAGATCTTCCAAGGGGGTAGGAAGGTCGCGAGATGCCAGCTCATCTTTGATCCGGTCAGAAACTCCTAACCAGAAGGCAGCTGTCAGGGCTTCATTGTTCCACTGTAATTCAGACGCGAGAGTTTGAAAGTGGATTACATACTGCCCCATGGGGCGGGACCCTTGCTTAACCTGGAGGATGTCGGTAGCTGCTGACACGGGTCGACCTGGCAAGTCGAATATGCGGCGGAAGGTCAGGAGGAATTGGTCATAGTCTGTCAGCAGAGGATCTGCTTTTTCCCATAAGGGTGATACCCACTTCAGGGCCGAGCCAGTTAATAATGACACCATGTATGCGATTTTAATTCTGGCCGTAGGAAAGTTATGAGGAACCAATTCGAACTGAATTTGGCACTGGTTGATAAACCCTCTGCAGGTCTTGGGGTCACCATCGTATTTGGTGGGTGCTGGCAGGTGGAGACGGGATGATAAAGCTGGTGTTGCTGATCTTACGGTAGTGGTTGACACAGAAGTCGACAGGGACTGTTGCAGGGTGTCCAACCGACTGGATACATCTTGTAAGAATTTAATCACCTGCTGCTGAGTAGCTTCTTGGGTCTCCATTCTGGCAGCAACATTTTGAAGAACCGCTGGTCCCACACTTGGGTCTTGGGCCGAGTCCATCGGCCTTGAATATACTGTCAGGTTCTGGGTCTGCTGTGTTCCCGACCCTGACCGTGGTGAACCAGTGGAGGGCGCTGTGTAGCGGAAGGCCGGAGGCCTGATGAATGACATGCACAGAGGCACTGCCTTGCGTACCAGAGTGTTGGCTGAAACCAGAAACAGAGGCGCGGAGTCTAACCTGCCAGCGGTATTCACCAGAGACCCCCGCAAGGGGATATGGACTTCGCTGCGTCTGACAGGCAGGTCGCGGCCCTCTGCCCTGGTCCTCTGGACGTAGGCGGAGAGTGGTAGTGATATTGGAGACACTGGGAATTGGAATAGTCTCTGGAGGGCACAGTGTGAAAGTGTCAACACTGATGTCGACAGCAGGGTCGATGAGATCATTCAACTGCACGATGGTTATTTTGCAGGAGGCTTCTGGAGATGGTATGCCAGGTAAAGATGGTAACAGGAGTAATACTCGACTGCAGAGTGGAATGGCAGGAGTCTTCTGGAGATGACAAACCAGGTAGTATGCAGGAAACTGCGAGAGGTACACGGGGAGACCGGATAACCAGGAGCCTTTGGAAACAGCTGAACACAGGAGGGACTGAGGTCAGATGAACACATATTCAAGGCGATGACTGTGAGTTAGAAGCCGGAATATATCCCCCTTGCTGCGCACTGATTGGTTAGCGTCAGCAGCACCAATCAGTCCAGGGAAAGAGTGAGTACACCTGAGAGGTGTGCAGGTGTGTGGGTCAGAGGTCACCCTGGCTGGACCGCGGGATTGGACCCTCTGGTCAGCTGAGCGCATGTGTCATGGCGGCGCCCATGACGCGCGGGCTCCAGCGTGCCGGCATGTCGATTGCACGGGTCAACACCAGCCAAACATGGGACATCTCGCCAGGCGCTGACAGCTACCAGAGGCCTTACTCTCACCGCTGACCACCGGGAAGGTAATGGACGTGGTCTCAGACGGGGCTGAGACCCACGGTTTGTGACAGAACTGATGCAGGTGTATGGTGCACATTGTGTTACAGGTGTGTACACCCGGGGGCACCTGACACAGGACAGGGGCAGGTGTACGGGGCACATTGTGTTACAGGTGTGTACATCCGGGGGCACCTGACACAGGATAGGGACAGGTGTACGGGGCACATTGTGTTACAGGTGTGTACAACCGGGGGCACCTGACACAGGACAGGGGCAGGTGTACGGGGAACAATGTGTTACAGGTGTGTGCTCCTGGGGGCAGCTGACACAGGACAGGTGTACGGGGCACATTGTGTTACAGGTGTGTACTCCCGAGGGCACCTGACACAGGACAGGGACAGGTGTATGGGGCACATTGTGTTACAGGTGTGTACACCCGGGGGCACCTGACACAGGACAGGGGCAGGTGTACGGGGCACATTGTGTTACAGGTGTGTACACCCGGGGGCACCTGACACAGGACAGGGGCAGGTGTACGGGGCACATTGTATTGCAGGTGTGTACACCCGGGGGCACCTGACACAGGACAGGGGCAGGTGTACTGGGGACATTGTGTTACTGGTGTGTACACCCGGGGGCACATGACACAGGACAGGGGCAGGTGTACGGGGCACATTGTGTTACAGGTGTGTACACCCGGGGGCACCTGACACAGGACAGGGGCAGGTGTACGGGGCACATTGTGTTACAGGTATGTACATCCGGGGGCACCTGACACAGGACAGGGACAGGTGTACGGGGCACATTGTGTTACAGGTGTGTACACCCAGGGGGCACCTGACACAGGACAGGGACAGGTGTATGGGGCACATTGTGTTACAGGTGTGTACTCCCGAGGGCACCTGACACAGGACAGGGGCAGGTGTACGGGGCACATTGTGTTACAGGTGTGTACACCCGGGGGCACCTGACACAGGACAGGGGCAGGTGTACGGGGCACATTGTGTTACTGGTGTGTACATCCGGGGGCACCTGACACAGGACAGGGGCAGGTGTACGGGGCACATTGTGTTACAGGTGTGTACACCCGGGGGCACCTGACACAGGACAGGGGCAGGTGTACGGGGCACATTGTGTTACAGGTGTGTACTCCCGGGGGCACCTGACACAGGACAGGGGCTGGTGTACGGGGCACATTGTGTTACAGGTGTGTACACCCGGGGGCACCTGACACAGGACAGGGGCAGGTGTACGGGGCACAATGTGTTACAGGTGTGTACACCCGGGGGCACCTGACACAGGACAGGGGCAGGTGTATGGGGCACATTGTGTTACAGGTGTGTACACCCGGGGGCACCTGACACAGGACAGGGGCAGGTGTACGGGGCACATTGTGTTACAGGTGTGTACACCCGGGGGCACCTGACACAGGACAGGGGCAGGTGTACGGGGCACATTGTGTTACAGGTGTGTACACCTGGGGGCACCTGACACAGGACAGGGACAGGTGTATGGGGCACATTGTGTTACAGGTGTGTACACCCGGGGGCACCTGACACAGGACAGGGGCAGGTGTACGGGGCACATTGTGTTACAGGTGTGTACTCCCGGGGGCACCTGACACAGGACAGGGGCAGGTGTACTGGGAACATTGTGTTACAGGTGTGTACACCCGGGGGCACCTAACACAGGACAGGGACAGGTGTACGGGGCACAATGTGTTACAGGTGTGTACTCCCGAGGGCACCTGACACAGGACAGGGGCAGGTGTACGGGGCACATTGTGTTACAGGTGTGTACACCCGGGGGCACCTGACACAGGACAGGGGCAGGTGTACGGGGCACAATGTGTTACAGGTGTGTACACCCGGGGGCACCTAACACAGGACAGGGACAGGTGTACGGGGCACAATGTGTTACAGGTGTGTACTCCCGAGGGCACCTGACACAGGACAGGGGCAGGTGTACGGGGCACATTGTGTTACAGGTGTGTACACCCGGGGGCACCTGACACAGGACAGGGGCAGGTGTATGGGGCACATTATGTTACAGGTGTGTACACCCGGGGGCACCTGACACAGGACAGGGGCAGGTGTACGGGGCACAATGTGTTACAGGTGTGTACACCCGGGGGCACCTGACACAGGACAGGGGCAGGTGTACGGGGCACATTGTGTTACAGGTGTGTACACCCGGGGGGCACCTGACACAGGACAGGGGCTGGTGTACGGGGCACATTGTGTTACAGGTGTGTACACCCGGGGGCACCTGACACAGGACAGGGGCAGGTGTACGGGGCACAATGTGTTACAGGTGTGTACACCCGGGGGCACCTGACACAGGACAGGGGCAGGTGTACGGGGCACATTGTGTTACAGGTGTGTACTCCCGGGGGCACCTACTTCTGGTAGCAGCTGGCACTCGCCACATAATGGAAGGAGGTATATAGATATATAGCTGTCACTGGATTGGTTGTCCATTACACCCGCTGTGAAGTCACATCCTGCACAGCGTATGGGGTGGCGAGAGTTTGGCGGTCACTCTGGATTCCCCAGTAACCAGATATAATAACTGCTATTAGTACATTTTGGGGAATACATGTGTCAGCCCAGGAACCATGTGTCCCAGCTTCTCCCAGTATTGGGGTCCCTATTTCTATATCGGGAGATCACTCTGGATTATGCCCGGAGCACACGGGGAGCCTGGCGCCCACCTGGCAGAGCACATGGGGAGCCTGGTGCCCACCTGGCAGAGCACACAGAGAGCCTGGTGCCCACCTGGCAGAGCACGAGGAGTCTTGCGCCCACCTGGCAAAAAACACGGAGAGCCTGGCACCCACCTGGCGGAGCACACGGAGAGCCTGGCACCCACCTGGCGGAGCACACGGAGACCTGGACGCCCACGTGGCAGGGCACATGGGGAGGCGGGCACCCACCTGGCGGAGCACATGGGGAGCCTGGCGACCACCTGATGGAGCACACACAGGGCCTGGCGCCCACCGGGCGGAGCCTCCAGGGTGGGCACAGTGTACAGGAAGGCTAGTGTCAGACAGACCTGTATGACTAAATTCCGGTCAGTGAGTGAGCACTTCAGCTGCGTGTGAGTCCAGTTCTCACACAAGTCCTAAAAGTAGATACAGAACCAAATCAACCAAATGAGACAAATAACTGGAACCTTCTCATCCTTTGTCATAGAATAGGCTATGATCTATCTGTGGGTGGCAAAAGTCTGTGACACTTTGTCATTTTGTATCCCGTGTGACCCCTACTGCCGCAATAACGGCATTGAAACATTTCTGGTAATTGGTTATTAGTCCTGAACATCAGCTTGGAGGAATATAACCCCGTTCCTCCATATACCTACCGTCTATGTTGGTGGGATACCTCCCGTGAGCTACTCATCTCAGGTCCTTCCAGGACATTTCCATTGGACTAAGGTCAGGACTGTAACATGGTTATTCCTAAACTCTCTGTAACCTTCTTGTCCCATATGAATTGTGTTCCTTGGGTCAATGTCTTACTGGATGACCCACGTTCTCCTGGCTCAGGGTTCTAACCTTTTCCTTTAGAATATTATGTTATAATTCAGAATTCATTGTCGCATCAATGATGGCAAGCCTTCCTGGACAAGCTACAGCAAAACAGGCCCAGACCATGATTCAACCTCTGTGTATCACAGGGGTAGGGGGGGGGGGGGAGATATGAGGGTTCTATGCTGGAATGGAGTGTCCTCTGTTCTCCAAATGCGATATTTCTTATTTATACCAAAAAGCTTTATTGAGGTCTCCTCTATCCACAAAACATTGTTCCAATATAATTCGTCCAAGTGATCTTTAGCACATTGGAGATCATTCTGTTTGGAGAACAGAGTCTTTCTCCTTGTATCCCTGCCATGCACACCATGGTTGTTCAGTGTCCTCTTGATGGTGGACTCATGAACATTTGCTAATGTGAGAAGGCCTTCAGTTGCTTAGAGGGTATCTTTGGTTCTTCTGTGACCTTGGGAACTATTAGACCTTGCTCTTGGCGTGGTCTTGTTGGGAGGATAAGAATGGTCTGGAATTTGCTCTGTTGATTGGTGGAGTACAAACTCTTCATAGATGGTTGTGTAACCAGCATCAACAATTCTTCTTCAGAGGTCCTCAGACATCTATTTTGTTCCTGGAATGATACTTCCACAAACATGTGACTATCAGACTGTGATAGAACCCTGCTCTTCTATAAAGACGGTTGTTTCCTCACACCTGGTTGGTATCCCATAGAATGACCAAATCTGACTCTGTCACCTTCACAATATCTGCTAAGCCTAAGGTGCCCACACTTCTGTCCCTCACACGTGCCATATTGGATCCTTTTCCTCAATAAAATAATGAGAACATCTATTTTTTTGGTCTCAGTTGTTTGATTTTTAGTTTTTGTATCTACATTTAGACTTGTGTGATAACCTGAGGTAGTTTTGGGCCACATTCCAGCAGAAATGTAGAAAGTTTTGGAGGGTCACAAGCAGCACTGTAGATCTGAGTGTTGGACTTCATAGTGGGTTACTTCTGATAGTACATAGATAAATCTACTACCTTTGTCTATAGTTCTGTATTAGTTTTATAAAATTACATCTTTGTTCTTTGTTCCTATATTAACCATTGTGTAATTGTGCCGCAGGTATAATGTGGGATGCACCAAACGCGTCGGACTTTTCCACCCCGATCGCAGCAAGCTACAGAAAGCCGGAGGTCCTAAACATGTGCAGCGGAGATCACGAAAGGGCGGCCTACAAAATCCTGGAGCAGACTCCATAAAGCAGGTACCAGATGAGGTCTCTTTCTGTACAGTACCCTGAGATAATCTGGTCCAATAGTAAAGGGTGAAATAGGGTCCACATTTACAAAGGGAGAGGCAGAGTTTAGAGCATGGATGAAGAGGGAGGGGAAAATGCAGAGCATGGATGAAGGGGGGGGGGGGAAATGCAGAGCATGGATGAAGGGGGAGGGAAAGGGTGCAGAGCATGGAGTAAGGGGGAGGGGAGGGGTGCAGAGCATGGAGGAAGGGGGAGGGGAGGGGTGCAGAGCATGGAGGAAGGGGGAGGGGAAGGTTGCCGAGCGTGGATGAAGAGGAAAGGGAAGGTTGCGGAGAGTGGATGAAGGGGGAAGGGTGCAGAGCGTGGATGAAGGGGGAGGGGAATGTTGCAGAGTGTGGATGAAAGGGGAAGGGAAGGGTGTGGAGCATGGATGAGTGGGTGGGGTGCGGAGCATGGATGAAGGGGGAGGGGAAGGGTGCAGAGCATGGATGAAGGGGGAGGGGAAGGGTGCAGAGCATGGATGAAGGGGGAGGGGAAGGGTGCAGAGTATGGATGAAGGGGGAGGGGAAGGGTGCAGAGCATGGATAAAGTGGGAGGTGAAGAGTCCAGAGCAAGGATGAGGGGGGCGGGAAGGGTGCAGAGGGTGGATGAGGGGGGAGGAGAAGGGTGCTGAGCAAGGATGAAGGGAAAGGTGCAGAACATGGATAAAGTGGAAGGTGAAGAGTCCAGAGCATGGATGAGTGGGGGGGGGGGTGTGGAGCATGGATGAGTGGGGGCAGGAAGAGTGCAGAGCATGGATGAGGGGGGGCGAGAAGGGTGCAGAGCATGGATGAAGGGGGGCAGGAAGGGTGCAGAGCATTAATAAAGGGGGGGCGGGAAGGGTGCAGAGCATGGATGAGGGGGAGTGGGAAGAGTACAGATGAAAGGAGAGGTGAAGGGTGCAGAGCATGAATGAGGGGGGGTGGAAAGGTTGCAGAGCATGGATGAGGGGGGCAGGAAGGGTGCAGAGCATGGATGAAGGGGGCAGGAAGGGTGCAGAGCATAGATGAAGGGGGAAGGGTGCAGAGCATGGATGAGGGGCGGGAAGGGTGCAGAGCATGGATGAGGGGCGGGAAGGGTGCAGAGCATAGATGAAGGGTGCAGAGCATGGATGAGGGGCGGGAAGGGTGCAGAGCATAGATGAAGGGTGCAGAGCATGGATGAGGGGCGGGAAGGGTGCAGAGCATAGATGAAGAGGGAGGTGAAAGGGGAGAGGTGAAAGGTGCAGAGCATAGATGAAGGGGGAAGGGTGCAGAGCATGGCTGGGCAGGAGCAGGAGGCCAATGAAAGCATCTGTGAGTTCCTGGTTCGAATAACCGACCAATAAGAGTGTCTGTAACATAGTAATTAAAGCTGATAAAATACATTAGTCCATCGAGTCCAACCTATCTGACCTGTAACTACTGACGTGAGTAAGTCATATCTGCAGGGTTCCCTTAGTGGCCAATAATGTATCCAGTTTTGATATAAATTCATTAACAGTAGTTGCATACTAATCATATCACCTCTCAGCCTCCGTTTCTCCAGTGAGAACATATTCAGCCTGGTATAACCTATCTTTGTATTCTAGTGATTTAAGACCTGTTACTGGCTTAGTCGCCCTTCTCTGTACCTGTTCCAATTCATTTATGTCCTTTTTAAGGGATTCAGTATTGAATCCCGGCGGTCGGGATCCCGGCGTTCAGAATCCCGACGCCGGAATCCCGACAGCCGAAATGCCGACAAGGGGGGGACGTGGATCGCCCCCCCTTGCGGGCTCGCTGCGCTCGCCACGCAGCGGGCACGGTGCCTCGCTACGCTCGGCACACTAATTTATTCTCGTGGACACCCACGGAGGGAGAATGTGTCGGTATTTCGGCGGTCGGGATTCCGGCGTCGGGATTCTGAACGCCGGGATCCCGACCGCCGGGATATTAACTGCATCCCCTTTTTAAGGTGCGGTGCCCAGAACTGAACACAATATTCCAAGTGTGGTCTCACCAAAGCCTTGTAAAGAGGCACTATCACATTGGCATCCCTTGAATCCATGCCCCTTATAATGCATGCCAGTGTCCGGTTTGCTTTTGCTGCTGCACTTGAGCAGTGTGCACTATTACCCAATTTTTAATCTACAGATGGGGTAGTTCCCATCCTTGCTGGCGGGTCGCCAGGATGTCCCCTTTGGCGACCCGCCAGCAGCCTCGCCAGCGAATATACTGAGACGCGCGTGCGTCGCACGCGCGTCTCAGTCTCCGTCGCCAGTGCGATGGAAACCCTGTCCGTCTCCGCCTCAGGGAGACGGACAGGGTTAGGGGGGGGTGCGGGCAGGCGGCGGGGACCCTGGGTTACCGCCGGCAAGCCGGCGGGGACCCGGGGGAACGGATGGAAGCGCCATCGGAAGGGGACGCGCGCGCCTCTCGTGCGCGCTCGTCCCCTTCTCGCCATCGCCATGGCGCTGGCGGGGGATGGCGGCTGGCGACGCCAGTGCCATCCCCTGCCAGGATGAGACCTACTCCATCTGTATGATGACCCCCAAGTCCTTCTCTACTGCAGAATTCCCTATAATAACTCCATTTAGCCTATAAGTAGCTTGGTCATTATTGTTCCCATAATGAATTACTTTACGTTTATCAACGTTAAACTGCATTTTCCACCTTTCCAGTTTAATTAAGTCACTTTGTAGTGTAGCCACATCCTCTTTCTTGTCATCTGCAAATATTGCAATTTTACTCACTATGTCACTTCCAATATCATTAATGAATATATTAAACAAGGTGGGTCCCAATCCCAATATTAAACCTTGCGGGACTCCACTTTGGACCTTACCCCAGCTGGAATGTGTGCCATTTACCACCACTCTCTGTCCCAGATTGTGCAACCAGTTTTTAATACAATTACAAATTGTATCTCCTATCCCTAAATTACCTAGTTTCATTAATAACCTATGAGGCACTGTGTCAAAAGCTTTAGCGAAATCAAGCAGTATTATATCAACAGATTTCCCTAAGTCCAGCCCCCTACTGACTTCCTCATAGAAGCTAATTAAATTAGTCTGACATGATCTATTTTTGACGAACCCATGCTGAGCCTTAATTATCACTTTCTCCTGTTCTAAGAAATTCTAAGAAATATTGGATACTATCTCTTATTATTCCTTGTAATATTTTCCCCACAATGGATGTATGGCTGACTGGTCTATAATTTTCAGGGTTAGTTTTACTACCTTTCTTCCATACTGGTTCTACGTTAGCTATGTGCCAGTCCCTTGGTACCGTCCCCGAGATTATTGATTCCCCGAATATCAGATATAATGGTAGTGCTATGACAGAACTCAATTCTTTTAGTATCCTAGGGTGTATTTCAGCCGGGCCAGGAGATTTGTTACTGTTTACTATTTGTTACTATTGTTACTATATAGGTTCTGTAATCTATTTTTGACCATTTCCTCACTCACTTGGGAGCCATCCAGAGTCGAGCATTTAGGGGGGGTTATGCAATCCCTGATCAAGGCTGTCGATCCCTCCCGACAGCTGTGATCCGGGCCCGTTTGCAGTTTGTCCGATAGCAAATCGGCAGGCGAGATTTAATGTTCCACCTGCCGATCTGTGAAAAGGGGGCTTGTCCGCAAAAATGGGAGTGGATTGTCGTTCTACAGCCAGGATTGCGACAATCTACGGCCGTTATCGGTGGAACGGGCCCCACAGCTTCTAAATTCGGGCTCATTCTGCCATGATCCCTCTTCAATGCTGTTGGTAAAGACAGCATTGAATAGGGCCCCGCCACTATTTTCCCCGTCGGGAATAGTGGCAGAAGATTGCATACCCCCCTAAATCTGTGGGAGATCTTCTGAAGATTCTTCCCTTGTAAATACCAAAGCAAAAATGTAATTGAATAGTTCCGCTTTCTCTTTTCCCTTCTAGTACCAGGGTAGCTATTTCACATTTGACTTTGCTGTTAAGCCACATCGGTTTCCTTTTGACATTTGTTCTTTTATTTACCCTAGGAGTACATTTATCAGTGCCCTCATTTATTCTTTTTTATAAAATTTGCCACCTTTTAGTAGTATCCTCTAAATAAATCCTTCCAGTTTATATACAGTTTATATACTTTAAGGCAGGGGTGTCCAAACCTGTCCTCAAGAACTACCAACGGTGCATGTTTTCCAGGCAACCTGTGGATCTATAGTAGGAAGGAATGCAGCAGGTTTTAAAATGTGAGTTAGTAATGACTACAGCTGTGGCAACCTGGAAAACGTGGACCGTTGGTAGATCTCGAGGACTGGTTTGGCCACCCCTGCTTTAAGGACTCCTCAAACTTACCAAAGTTTGCTTTTCTGAAATCTAAGGACCTAGTTGCTTTTAAGGATGGTTTAACATATGAACAAACCACCCCTTCTACCTAATCTGTTTTTTTCTAACCAGACTATAACCTTCTATGTTAGCCTCCCACTCACGTGATTCATCCCACCAAGTTTCAGTAATACCTATGAGGTCAAAATCGTCCTCCAAAACTAGGGTCTCTAGTTCCCCCATTTTACCAGTTAATCTCCTAGCATTCAGATAAAGGCATTTCAGATCTGGTTTTTCCTTTGCCGTTGTCCTGTTACCTGTTACAGTCGCAGAAGGTTCCTGAAACGATAAATCCGTATCATGGACAATATTTGTACTTGGCCGTGTGTCTCTTATACACCTTTCGTATACCTTGTTCCCTTTTTCCTCCCTTCCCCTTGCTTCCTCCACAATGAAGCTGTCTCTGCCCTCTATTCTACACTCATTTATTGGTTTAAGGTTTCTTACTATACCCTCCCCCCCTCCCCCCACCCTCCTAGTTTAAAATCTCCTCAAGCCTTCCCACCATTCTACCCCCGAGCACCCCTGCCCCCTCCTTGTTCAGGTGCAATCCTTTGTGGCAAAAGAGATGGCGCCTGACCGAGAAGTCCACCCAGTTTTCTAGGAACTCAAATCCCTCCCTCCTGCACCAGTCTTTGAGCCACACGTTAACCACCCTAATCTCCCTGGGCTAGCTCGTGGCACAGGAAATATGTCTGAGATTATTACCTTAGATGTCATCGCCTTAAGTTTATTGCATAGATCCCTGTGAGTTCCTGGGTCAGATAACCAGACAATAAGAGCGTCTGTGAGTTCCTGGGTCGTAAAACCGGCCAATAAGAGCGTCTGTGAGTTCCTGGGTCGGATAACTGGCCAATAAGAGAATTTGAGTTCCTCTTGCTGCATTCAGCTGTGTGATCATTTGGGATAGCTGGAGTTGGGCACCTGAAATGATCCCCTATAAGGACATTTCTAAGGATCCTCTACCACTTATAACCTGTCTTTCTCTCCACAGACTCCTGAATCCGCTCCTCCTCTAACCCCGGCGCCCATAACCACTTCCAATGTAAAGCACAGCAACAGCCAGGAGGACTCCAGCCGCTGCTCAGAGAATTCCAGCTTTGAGGAGCCATTGTCTCCCATCTCCGTCAGCTCCTCCCTCTCCCGCAAGCATCACAATGACCGGAAGGCAGAGCTTCCAGACCTGCAGGGTGGAGACTTGTTGGAGAATGACCACACCTTCTTACCCAGCGACCCTACCAAGTGGAACGTGGAAGAGGTCTACCAGTTCATCCGGTCACTGCCAGGTGCATAATGACCTATATATTTATACTTGCCTCTCCCGGACTCTTATGGTGGCTGGCTTACCAAATCCTTGGATGGGATCCTCTCTAGTACATGAAGTGATCCAAGATTCTTCAGAAAATCCCAATCCCCATGGACCGGCGCTGTACATTAGGTACAGGATTAGCACATTGTGGGAGTGCTGATTGGCTGAGAGTGTGAGAACTGGTATTCTCAGCCAATCAGCCTTGTCCCCTTTCATCCCTATAAGAGCACCGTATCCGGTGTACAATACTTGTCGGCAGGGAGTAAGAATTTTATGTTTATTTGGTACACCAAAACCAACTGAAAATCACCCAAAAACATGGCGCATGTGCCCACTTTTACTGCCCTACCTTATTTCATATCCAAAATGTTGGCCAAGGCAAATTGTGGGTGGGTGATAGGTAAGTGACCAGTCTGTGTGGGTTCAAAAAAGTGTCAAATTTGATTTGTTGACCAATGCTGTTAAACTCATGCCCTACTACTTCTAATGCCAATCAATAACATTAGTTCCTGTGCCCACTTTACTGTCCTATTCTGTGCCCAAATCCTAGTTGCCATGGGAAAAAACAATTGGCGTTTTTGTAAGGGAGAGGATTCTTTGTTGACACATTGGTGTCTGAGCCATGCAACTGGATTTGTTGTCATAGAACATGTTCTGGGTAAGAAGCTGGGGCACAAGTAAGATGTAAGACGCCATATTGAGCCTCATTGTTCCATTGTTCCATTATGTCCGCTCTTCCCTAATACCTTCTTCTCTGACTGTCCAGGCTGCCAGGAGATCTCTGAGGAGTTCCGAGCACAAGAGATCGATGGACAGGCTCTGCTTCTTCTCAAAGAAGACCATCTTATGAGCACCATGAACATTAAATTGGGGCCAGCCCTCAAGATCTATGCCCGGATCAGTATGCTGAAGGACTCTTAAATAATATGGGACAGATTGATTCTCCAGCCTTGTTTCTCCACCTCCTCGGTGCGCTACCGCGTTCCACTACCTCTTGCTGTGTTGACGCATTCCACCACCTCACTCAATGAGAAGCTTCCACAGGAGACGGCAGCGAGGAAGCCCCTGTTCTTCCCCCGCAGAGTATGTTGGATTTAAACACCTGCCCCCCTACGGAGGGGATATGGGTTATGCTGTAACCAGTAATATGTGGACTGGGATCTAAACCATAGTATTTATAGGAATCTTCATCTTTTCTTTATATTTTTTACAACCAAATTCTCTATTTTAAAAGGGATGTTGTGGTTTTCAGCAGAGATAATTTTGTATGTGATGGGTTTTATGTTTAGATCACGTAGATATCGGCCGCGTCCCACGCCCCCTGGCTCCCGTAGATGCCGGCTTTATTGCAGCATCGTAATGTAAGCGCATTGTGTTCTCCTTCCAGTGTAGTGGTCAGGGCCGTGGAGTTGGTACGGATCATGGTGACCTATAATGCTACATGTATGGGGGAGATGAAATGGGCATGGTATGGACTGACGGCTATTACTTGGACCCTCCCTGATTTGGCACTTGCTCACCTAAGCTTCAAACCTTGTCTTTGGTGATAGACGCCTTCTTACCTCTTGCCCGAAATTGAAAAATAAAGGTTATCTGGTGCCTCCAGCAGAGTCCTGGCCAAGTCCCAAGGGTGCCCGTCTGTCTCGCCATGGTGTCTCCCAATGACTGATGTTGGTGAGGCCTTCCAGAGGTTTGGACTGGAGCCACCTGTGCAGCTTAGGGTAATGCTAGAACCTAATCATCTGCATTGTGTCCAGTGTAGGAGATCTGGCCGGGTTCCACTGTAGGTTGTATAGGCAGCCATTGTGGTCTGAGGTATGGGGCACATAGAGATAGAGGCAGATCAGAATCCTGTGCCTGAATTCCTAATGATAACTACACCGTGAGGCTAATATAATATGTATAATCCCCACACAGCCAAGCAGCATCTGCTGCCTCTCACCACTGCAATGTCCCATGGTGGTCCGGCAGTGGTGAACCCTAAGATGCTTCGGGGGTGGGGATTCACTAATCAGTGGGATCATTTCCAAACATCGGTCCAATTCCGTTTGTTTATAATGCAGCCTGTAAGCATCCGAGCAGCTCAGGGCCAGCGCTATACAGCGGACAGTACGCTAACTACAGTTGCACCCGCTTTCCTGATTTTTAGATGATTCCCGCAGGATTTGGGGAATTTTGCCACCATCAAATGTTTGTGCCAGACAAACTGAGACTTGCACTGTAAAGGAGAAGAGGGGTAAATGGCTAAGCTGCTAGCCCCTGTTTCTCTATACAGCCTGGGAGGGGTCCTGGGACTATCGCAGGAATAGTTACTGTGTAATACACCTCTGTAACCCTCCCGATGGTCTCTACTTTTCCTAGGCCCTGGGGACTGGTGAACTGGTGCTATATTGGTGCTAGGTTATAAAACATTTTGCAAGTGTTCTTTATTTTATAAATAAAGTTGCAGTTGACTAAACGCTATTTGTGGTGATATTTATAACTGCTTCAGAAAACTCATGCAAGACACTAACAGGCCCATTTATCGCATTTCTAGTTCAATATTAGTTCCCAGAATCACATTGCATGATGCGGTTCTAACAGAAGTACACCCGAAGGGAAAAGCCTGCAATGTCCAACTGGATCACTCATCTCCTGATATACTCTGTGCTGCTGGGGAACCTGCTCCTCCCACTATATAACTCTCAGTCTGTGGCTTCCTGCTGCCCCCATTACCCTCCTCACATCATGTCACTGCCCCTGTCACATGCAGCCTTGTCCTCACTGACACATCACTCGTCTCCTGAAATACCCTGTGCTGCTGGGGACCCTGCTCCTCCCACTATATAACTCTCAGTCTGTGGCTTCCTGCTGCCCCCATTCCCCTCCTCACATCATGTAACTGCTCCTGTCACATGCAGCCCTGTCCTCACTGACACATCACTCATCTCCTGATATACTCTGTGCTGCTGGGGACCCTGCTCCTCCCACTATATAACTCTCAGTCTGTGGCTTCCCGCTGCCCCCATTCCCCTCCTCACATCATGTCACTGCCCCTGTCACATGCAGCCTTGTCCTCACTGACACATCACTCGTCTCCTGATATACTCTGTGCTGATGGGGACCCTGCTCCTCCCACTATATAACTCTCAGTCTGTGGCTTCCTGCTGCCACCATTCCCCTCCTCACATCATGTCACTGCCCGAACAGCACATCTCTATCTTTCAGCAGTGAATACTAAGCCGAAATAAATATTAATATTATCTGCTATTACATTGTCCCCCTGAAGAAGACTTCCACTCTCTGCCTTTAGTCTTATTACTCCACTTTTTGTTTCTCCATTCACTTATATACCTAAAAGAAGTTTCCACCTCTTTACTCACTGACTGGGCCATTTTCTCCTGAGCCTGTGCTTTTGCACATCTGATTACCATCAGCCTCCTTCTGTCTGACCGATTTGTCTTCATTATTCTGCATCTGCTCATATTTGCTAAAAGCCAACTTTTTGCCTTCACAATACTTGCTACTTCTTTCGCAAAACAATTCTGGCTTCCTTTTCCTTGTGTTTTTCCGAACTTATCCTGCACTCCTTCCAAGTTCTTCCACTCTGCCAAAGAATCCCTTACAGAGTTTCCCATCTCTACAAAATCAGCCTTCCTAAAATCTATCACCTTTGTTTTTGTGTGCGATGAGTCAGTCTCTGTCTTTATCAGATATTCTGTCACCATTTGTAAGTCTAATATTGCGTCTTTACGAGTGGGCTCCCTCACCAATTACTGGAGGGATGCTCCTTGCAAGGAATTCAGAATGTCCCTACTTCTGGTGGAACTTGCAACGGGCAGCTCCCAAGTTCCTCTTCCTGAGCTGGTGGTTTGTAGATCACTCCTATACGAAGAATCACCTACTCCCCGTAGGAAGGCAAAGGGTTGATTTACCATGTCCGATGGCACTGGTCTCCCTGTTTGTCTTCTCTCCGATGACTGGCTGCAGTGGTGCCTCTTCTCCCTATGGTTACAGGTGACTGCAGCGCTTATAGAGATGCCCACATCAGTCTTATTGTAATTTAAAGGGCCAGACGTGCCAACATGTGATGTAACTTTTGGTACCAAATTTCAATCGCCACCTTATTTAGTTTCTTATATAGCGCAGCAGATTCCGTTGCACTTTACAATAGTAGACAGTGATAAAACAAACTGGGTAACAACAGACAGACTTTGAGGTAGGAGGGCCCTGCTACAAGCTTACAATCTATAGACAAAGAAGTACCTGTCCGCTATCCTGTGTCATTCTGTGGGCATTACGGACAGTGTAATGGTTAGCATTACTGCCTCACAGCACTGAGGTCATGGGTTCTATCCCCACCATGTGTTATATATACAGGGCAGTACGGATGGTGTAATGGTTACATTACTGCCTCACAGCACTGAGGTCATGGGTTCTATCACCACCATGTGTTATATATACGGGTCAGTACGGACGGTGTAATGGTTAGCATTACTGCCTCACAGCACTGAGGTCATGGGTTCTATCCCCACCATGTGTTATATATACAGGCAGTACGGACGGTGTAATGGTTATAGCATTACTGCCTCACAGCACTGAGGTCATGGGTTCTATCCCCACCATGTGTTACATATACGGGGCAGCACGGACGGTGTAATGGTTACATTACTGCCTCACAGCGCTGAGGTCATGGGTTCTATCCCCACCATGTGTTATATATACGGGGCAGTATGGATGGTGTAATGGTTAGCATTACTGCCTCACAGCACTGAGGTCATGGGTTCTATTCCCACCATGTGTTATATATACAGGGCAGTACGGATGGTGTAATGGTTACATTACTGCCTCACAGCACTGAGCTCATGGGTTATATCCCCACCATGTGTTATATATACGGGGCAGTACGGATGGTGTATTGGTTAGCATTACTGTCTCACAGCACTGAGGTCATGGGTTCTATCTCCACCATGTGTTATATATACGGGGCAGTACGGATGGTGTAATGGTTAGCATTACTGTCTCACAGCACTGAGGTCATGGGTTCTATCTCCACCATGTGTTATATATACGGGGCAGTATGGATGGTGTAATGGTTACATTACTGCCTTACAGCGCTGAGGTCATGGGCTCTATTCCCACCATGTGTTATGTATACGGGCAGTACGGATGGTGTCATGGTTACATTACTGCCTCACAGCACTGAGGTCATGGGTTCTATCCCCACCATGTGTTATATATACGGGGCAGTACGGATGGTGTAATGGTTAGCATTACTGCCTCACAGCCCTGAGGTCATGGGTTCTATCCCCACCATGTGTTATATATACGGGGCAGTACGGACGGTGTAATGGTTAGCATTACTGCCTCACAGCGCTGAGGTCATGGGTTCCATTCCCACCATGTGTTATATATACGGGGCAGTATGGATGGTGTAATGGTTAGCATTACTGCCTCACAGCACTGAGGTCATGGGTTCTATCCCCACCATGTGTTATATATACGGGGCAGTATGGATGGTGTAATGGTTACATTACTGCCTTACAGCGCTGAGGTCATGGGTTCTATCCCCACCATGTGTTATATATACGGGGCAGTACGGATGGTGTATTGGTTAGCATTACTCCCTCACAGCACTGAGGTCATGGGTTATATCCCCACCATGTGTTATATATACGGGGCAGTACGGATGGTGTATTGGTTAGCATTACTGTCTCACAGCACTGAGGTCATGGGTTCTATCTCCACCATGTGTTATATATACGGGGCAGTATGGATGGTGTAATGGTTACATTACTGCCTTACAGCGCTGAGGTCATGGGCTCTATTCCCACCATGTGTTATATATACGGGGCAGTACGGATGGTGTAATGGTTAGCATTACTGCCTCACAGCCCTGAGGTCATGGGTTCTATCCCCACCATGTGTTATATATACGGGGCAGTACGGACGGTGTAATGGTTAGCATTACTGCCTCACAGCGCTGAGGTCATGGGTTCCATTCCCACCATGTGTTATATATACGGGGCAGTATGGATGGTGTAATGGTTAGCATTACTGCCTCACAGCACTGAGGTCATGGGTTCTATCCCCACCATGTGTTATATATATACGGGGCAGTATGGATGGTGTAATGGTTACATTACTGCCTTACAGCGCTGAGGTCATGGGTTCTATCCCCACCATGTGTTATATATACGGGGCAGTACGGATGGTGTAATGGTTATATTACTCCCTCACAGCACTGAGGTCATGGGTTCTATCCCCACCATGTGTTATATATACGGGGCAGTACGGATGGTGTAATGGTTAGTATTACTGCCTCACAGCACTGAGGTCATGGGTTCTATCCCCACCATGTGTTATATATACGGGGCAGTATGGATGGTGTAATGGTTAGCATTACTGCCTCACAGCACTGAGGTCATGGGTTCTATCCCCACCATGTGTTATATATACGGGGCAGTATGGATGGTGTAATGGTTACATTACTCCCTCACAGCACTGAGGTCATGGGTTCTATCCCCACCATGTGTTATATATACGGGGCAGTACGGATGGTGTAATGGTTAGTATTACTGCCTCACAGCACTGAGGTCATGGGTTCTATCCCCACCATGTGTTATATATACGGGGCAGTATGGATGGTGTAATGGTTACATTACTGCCTCACAGCGCTGAGGTCATGGGTTCTATCCCCACCATGTGTTATATATACACGGGGCAGTACGGATGGTGTAATGGTTACATTACTGCCTCACAGCACTGAGGTCATGGGTTCTATCCCCACCATGTGTTATATATACACGGGGCAGTATGGATGGTGTAATGGTTACATTACTGCCTTACAGCGCTGAGGTCATGGGTTCTATCCCCACCATGTGTTATATATACAGGGCAGTGCGAACGGTGTAATGGTTACATTACTGCCTCACAGCACTGAGGTCATGGGTTCTATCCACCATGTGTTATATATACGGGGCAGTATGGATGGTGTAATGGTTACATTACTCCCTCACAGCACTGAGGTCATGGGTTCTATCCCCACCATGTGTTATATATACGGGGCAGTACGGATGGTGTAATGGTTAGTATTACTGCCTCACAGCACTGAGGTCATGGGTTCTATCCCCACCATGTGTTATATATACGGGGCAGTATGGATGGTGTAATGGTTACATTACTGCCTCACAGCGCTGAGGTCATGGGTTCTATCCCCACCATGTGTTATATATACACGGGGCAGTACGGATGGTGTAATGGTTACATTACTGCCTCACAGCACTGAGGTCATGGGTTCTATCCCCACCATGTGTTATATATACACGGGGCAGTACGGATGGTGTAATGGTTACATTACTGCCTCACAGCACTGAGGTCATGGGTTCTATCCCCACCATGTGTTATATATACACGGGGCAGTATGGATGGTGTAATGGTTACATTACTGCCTTACAGCGCTGAGGTCATGGGTTCTATCCCCACCATGTGTTATATATACAGGGCAGTGCGAACGGTGTAATGGTTACATTACTGCCTCACAGCACTGAGGTCATGGGTTCTATCCCCACCATGTGTTATATATACGGGGCAGTACGGACGGTGTAATGGTTAGCATTACTGCCTCACAGCGCTGAGGTCATGGGTTCTATCCCCACCATGTGTTATATATACACGGGGCAGTACGGATGGTGTAATGGTTACATTACTGCCTCACAGCACTGAGGTCATGGGTTCTATCCCCACCATGTGTTATATATACACGGGGCAGTATGGATGGTGTAATGGTTACATTACTGCCTCACAGAACTGAGGTCATGGGTTGGATTCCCACCATGGCCCTAACTGTGCGGAGTTTGTATATTCTCCCCGTACTAGCGTGGGTTTCCTCCGGGTACTCCGGTTTCCTCCCACAATCCAAAAATATACTGGTAGGTTAATTGGCTCCCAACAAAATGATCCCTAGAATGTCTGTGTGCATGTACATGTGGTAAGGCAACTAGGAATTGTGACTAAATCCTCTATGACTGCCGTCACAAGCCCTTTGCCGCCGATGTGCCTAAATCACTTTTTACTGTATCATCCTTGATTCTTCCCTATATAAATCTCATCCTTTCCGTTTCTATCGCTAAAATATCTTCAAGATCAGACCCTCTCTCTGCAGAGACCATCGACAACCTTATCTGTGCACTCGTCCTCTCCCGCCTAGACTACTGTAACCACCTTCTCCTCTCTGAAGCTCATCCACTCCTGAAGCTCAAGGAGGCAGCCACCGAGGAGTCAGACTGGTTTCTTTGTACCAAGAGAACGGGAAAGCCACACGTCATGGGCATCATAGACGTAGCAGTGGAAATGCAGATTATTCACCAAGTGGCTGCATTAATGAAGCCTATGACAAGTGCACTAGTATAGAAAAAGCATCTGGTTTTGCCACCTGAAGATCAAAAATCCAGAACACCGGCCTGTGCCCGCACTATGCAATTTCCAGGGTTCTTAATAGAATGGATTGCAATTCTCATGCGTGGGAGAGACTGTGCTCGGAGGTGGTGCACTTGGCAGAGGTGGGTGGCAGCACTGAAGAAGGACGGACCTCATGGAGATGGGGGTTAGGGGAGCATGAGTTGGTATACCATGCTGGTCAATTGGCTTCCATTGCCCAGGCCTGTGACATATATACAGTGCTACAAAACACAAGTTGGCATCAGTTCACACGTTGCATTTGGAAATAAAGTCTAAATCTGAAAATGAATGTACAATCCAATTCTCCATCTGCCACCGTCCCCAGAGGTCACATGTAAAGCGATTCATTCCCCGTGACCTGGGACTGTGTGATGCCGTGATGTCACTGGACTATACAGGAACGTGGAAATAAAGTGGTCAGGAACGGGGGTTTTATACAAATGTTGCATTTACAAGTTTATTCTCACAACAGATACAAATAGCAACTTCTCAAATTTTTTTTCCATTTTACTTTTTTTTTTTATTTTGTACATAATGCAAACTGATTGGTCAGCCGTCCCGATGGAGACATGTTACTGAATGAGATAGCTAGGCTCTACATACATGTGGCTTGTATTTCATATAGAAAAGAAAGGTGTTAATAAGTATATTAGCATATTTACACATTATTAACATGCCGAGGGGTAAGGTCAGTCCTTGCATAACCCTTACACAACACATCAGAAGCGGGGAGAGGGGCAGCCAGAGTCAGCCTAACAACAAAAGGGAACAAATGATAATAAAACATACAACTGGTAAAATAACAATATAGTTAAGGCTTAAAACGTGTATAAAAATAACAGTTACAGTTGGAGGAACGTATACCGAGTCATCTGAGGAGCGGATACAGCCGGAGGCCGCGGCGCGGGATGTACGTCTGTACAGGGCCAGGTCTCCTCTGCTGACAGCATGGTTGTGTAAACCCCCAATTCTGGGATGGGGGGGACCAACACAAGAGGAAGGCGGTGGGATGTCATTACTACGAAGTGGAGGTCATGGAGCAGGCAGGGGACCTTTCTGGTTACACCACAGCACTCTCCCTCCCGGCTGGGTAACTCTCGGGATTAGTACATAGGAGTACATTATGGTGACCGGGCCTCAGCAGGAGAGGTAACTGGTTTTCACTTTTGGTTCACTACTTTTAATGCAAGATCCATCTAAACAAGTCATCTGCTCCCGACACAACACATGGGAGACTCCTGCCCCGTGGTAAGAGGGAATGGGGGCAGGTGACATGAGAGGTAGGGGTCTCTCCTCAGCTATGAGGGATGTCCAATAACTGGATAATGGGGTCTACTGGGCACAGCTCCGTGGCTACAGTTTGTTCTGAGACCTTTGTAGAATGGCAGGAAGTATTCACGCCGTCAGCTCCATGAGACAACCGCCTCCTACTCGTCCGCCAGGCCCCGCTCAGTCATGTGACATAGACAAGCGCACCTTGGGACACCGCGGGGACACTCCTGCATCAGGCACACACTGCCGGCACATTTCAGGTACGCTGATCTGCGCTCGCACCTCACATCCATCTCTGAGAGCGGTCTCACAAAGCCGCAGGAAGCCATTCCGCCGCGCACGCAGGTAAGTGTATGGACTAACACCCATAGACACTGTCCTGTAGCATAACCAGACGTCCACCCTCCCTGTGAGACAACAGTCCGAGAGGAACGTGTAAGGGGGAGTCTCAGGATTTCCTCATCTAGTCAGAAGTGGCTACAAATACCTAATAGGGGTACCCCTGGGTCACAGCTACGCCCCTCCCCAGACTGGTGGTGCTACAACCCAATCTCTGGCGTTAGTCTGTATTTTTACCCCAGGACTTGGGATCATTATTTGGGAAACGGTTCCGGAGTTAACATTGTATGTAACGCAGGGATCAGAGCCGTGTAATAGGGCACAGCTGCCCCTCCAGCGATTACATACGCCACCATATGTGTTACGTGTAGGGCACAGCTGCCCCTCCAGCGATTACATACGCCATATGTGTTACGTGTAGGGCAGATGGAGCTACATATCCTAACACACATTTCCTGCCAGTAATACCCCATACATACAACATCCTGGGCCCAGCCTGGGTCACAAACATCGGTATCCAACCGGGTCACAAACGTGGGTAACCAGCCCGAGGCACTGAACGTGGGTAACCAGCCCGGGGCACTAAACGTGGGTAACCAGCCCGGGGCACTAAACGTGGGTAACCAGCCCGGGGCACTAAATGTGGGTAACCAGCCGGGTCACAAACGTGGGGGTACTTATGTAATATCTGGGCTCCCGGTTTTCTTATGAGACCGTGTCCGCTCGCCACACTATATAAAATCAACTCCATTGCATTTAACATGGGAGTCCAGATAATACATAAGTACCAACGTGGGTAACCAGCCGGGTCACAAACGTGGGTAACCAGCCGGGTCACAAACGTGGGTAACCAGCCGGGTCACAAACGTGGGTAACCAGCCGGGTCACAAACGTGGGTAACCAGCCCGGGGCACTGAACGTGGGTAACCAGCCCACCTGGGACCCTGTGACCTGTATACACACAGAGCCAGCAGTGATATCTGGGGACCCTGTGACCTGTATACACACAGAGCCAGCAGTGATTTCAGGGGACCCTGTGACCTGTATACACACAGAGCCAGCACTGATATCAGGGGACCCTGTAACCTGTATACACACAGAGCCTGCAGTGCTTTTGGGGGACCCTGCAACCTGTATATATACAGAGCTAGCAGTGAATTTGGGGGACCCTGTAACCTGTATACACACAGAGCCAGCACTGGACATGAAGTCCCTGAAACCTGTATACATAAAGATCCAGTGATCACCACTGGTGTAATACTGCTTTACCCAAACTATAATACTTAACCTCAGGATCCCCACTGTAACCCCGGGAACCCCACTGTAACCCCAGGATCCCCACTGTAACCCCAGGATCCCCACTGTAATACCCATCAGAAGGGATTGTCAGCTGTATGGGTAAGGTGGGGAGAGTGGTGGGAGGGGAGTCACTGCGAGGTGATGGGGGGGGACAGGGGTGACACAAGCAACCCAGACATGTGTGCAGTGCGCTCCATGTCACATGATGGACAGACGCCGGTGTGCATGACCGTCGCTGAGCAGCATATGTCCAAGACTCCCCTAGTACTGGCCTTTACCTGACACAGAAATAGGTTTCCTGAGAGGTCCCACCTAGTGGCCAGCAGTGTTATTGCAGCATCACTCAGTGACACCTGTAGCACGAGGTGACGGACCCGGGTCACTTCTGTGTACAGCGCATACTGTAGCATCAGCAATGGTCCAGATGGTCCAACGGCTCTGTACAGTGCTGTGTATATAGTAACTTCATACACTACTCGGCCACCTGGCCATGGGCATCGCTTGTAACCACAGTTGGACAATATAATGTGGTACTAGGGAGCCAGTGGGGGACGTCACCCCAACAGGCAGCTCCCAGCACACAGGACCCGTCAGTGACTGGGATGGAGGACGCGGGGGCACGGACCAGCATACAGGACCGTCAGTGACTGGGATGGATGATACCGGGGCACGGACCAGCATACAGGACCGTCAGTGACTGGGATGGATGATACGGGGGCACGGACCAGCATACAGGACCGTCAGTGACTGGGATGGATGATACGGGGGCACGGACCAGCATACAGGACCGTCAGTGACTGGGATGGATGATACAGGGGCACGGACCAGCATACAGGACCGTCAGTGACTGGGATGGATGATACGGGGGCACGGACCAGCATACAGGACCGTCAGTGACTGGGATGGATGATACGGGGGCATAGGCCAGCATACAGGACCGTCAGTGACTGGGATGGATGATACCGGGGCACGGACCAGCATACAGGACCGTCAGTGACTGGGATGGATGATACGGGGGCACGGACCAGCATACAGGACCGTCAGTGACTGGATTGGATGATACGGGGGCACGGACCAGCATACAGGACCGTCAGTGACTGGGATGGATGATACGGGGGCACGGACCAGCATACAGGACCGTCAGTGACTGGGATGGATGATACGGGGGCACGGACCAGCATACAGGACCGTCAGTGACTGGATTGGATGATACGGGGGCACGGACCAGCATACAGGACCGTCAGTGACTGGATTGGATGATACGGGGGCACGGACCAGCATACAGGACCGTCAGTGACTGGGATGGATGATACGGGGGCATAGGCCAGCATACAGGACCCATCAGTGACTGGGATGGATGATACGGGGGCACGGACCAGCATACAGGACCGTCAGTGACTGGGATGGATGATACGGGGGCATAGGCCAGCATACAGGACCGTCAGTGACTGGGATAGGGCGAGTCTTGGAGGGGAAGTCTCTAGGTGCAGAGTATGGTGGTATATCAGCATGGCCCCAATAATGCTCTATACACATAGCAGGGCGCGAGGAGAACCATCAGCACCTTCGGTATGGTCAGGACAAGACTGGTCACACGTTACTGCATACATCGGGCAGTTGGTATCTTCGTCCTACAGACACCCGATCCATGGCAGGTGATGGGCTTCCTCTAGGCATGTCTACCCAGCCCCCTCTCCCGGGACCCATCAGTGCCAGGATGCCAGGGATATGGGCACACTACTGTAATACATAAACCCTCAGTCCTCAGTCACCAGTAAATGTGGCATATAATTATCCCAGAGGCCTCGCTGGTCAGTCCATTCCTGGAGCAAAACAGTCAGAATGCGGGCAGGGCGCCCGGTAGAGCACCGCGGCACGTTATCGCCTTCTGCTTATTTTCTATTTCATTTCCCCGATTAGCAGCACCAAATTCTTGGCCAATAAATAGGATTTTTTTTTTTATTGTTTTCTTATATGTAAAAAATGGAGGATAAAAAAAGGTTAGAGAAACATAACGAGATATAAAATATGAAAAGTGCTCAGCTGGGGACTCCGTGTGTCACCAAATATTGTGGGCAAATTAATGTACAGTCTCACACCCAGGGCAGACCTCCACAGCTCAGCCAATCCGAGACCACTCCTAAAGCAGCCAGCCAATCACAAGTTGCTGCGGTTCCGCTTGTATGAAGCCAAATAAAAGCTTTGTAATCCCGGAGGCAGCCAATGACAGGCAGGAATCCAGAGGTAAAATCCATTTGTATCCATAGGTCAGTGAAATGTAACAAATCCACGAGCAGCCGCCACCAACGCTGACAAAAGGGTATCCGAGCCGGAAGGTGGTGGACTCACTCCTGGTCCCGATTCCCGGCCAGATAACTGCAGCTCAGGCTGCCCTTAGTCTTTGGTCACCGTCTCTGAGGCTGCTCTATATGAGGGAAATTCTAACGGGAATGCCGGGAGACTCGGTCCTCTGAGGAGAATGGTGGTTGACGAGGTGTTCGACCACAGTGTGCTTGGACATATGCTTCATCAAATAGGTCTCCTGCAAGGAGAGACAAAGTCATGGAACATAAAGCCAATAACAAGCCGGCGCCCCATATAATGCACAGACATGCGGTACTCACGGATGTGTACGCTCTCCCGCACATGCTGCAGCAGTACGCCTTGGCGTGCTTCACGGCGTGGGCCGAGAGGTGGATCTGAAGTGAGGCAGAGTCTGTGTACGCCCGGTAGCAGTTGGGACACTTGTAGGGTTTGTCTTTGTTGTGCTGTCGCTGGTGAGACTGTGAGAGAAGAGGAAGGTCATTACACACAGGGATCACACACACACACATCCGCAACGGCATAATGACAACCCTGAATGAGGCCCTTACAGCCCGCCCACTGTCTGATGTAACTAGGCGGAGTAACTCAGCACATCGGCTACACACCGTTACTGCCTACAGCCCGCCCACTGTCTGATGTAACTAGGCGGAGTAACTCAGCACATCGGCTACACACCCTTACTGCCTACAGCCCGCCCACTGTCTGATGTAACTAGGCGGAGTAACTCAGCACATCGGCTACACACCCTTACTGCCTACAGCCCGCCCACTGTCTGATGTAACTAGGCGGAGTAACTCAGCACATCGGCTACACACCCTTACTGCCTACAGCCCGCCCACTGTCTGATGTAACTAGGCGGAGTAACTCAGCACATCGGCTACACACCCTTACTCCCTACAGCCCGCCCACTGTCTGATGTAACTAGGCGGAGTAACTCAGCACATCGGCTACACACCCTTACTCCCTACAGCCCGCCCACTGTCTGATGTAACTAGGCGGAGTAACTCAGCACATTGGCTACACACCCTTACTCCCTACAGCCCGCCCACTGTCTGATGTAACTAGGCGGAGTAACTCAGCACATCGGCTACACACCCTTACTGCCTACAGCCCACCCACTGTCTGATGCAACTAGGAGGAGTAACTCAGCACATCGGCTACACACCCTTACTCCCTACAGCCCGCCCACTGTCTGATGTAACTAACAGAGTAACTCAGCACATCGGCTACACACCCTTACTGCCTACAGCCCACCCACTGTATGATGCAACTAGGAGGAGTAACTCAGCACATCGGCTACACACCCTTACTCCCTACAGCCCACCAACTGTCTGATGTAACTAGGCGGAGTAACTCAGCACATCGGCTACACACCCTTACTGCCTACAGCCCGCCCACTGTCTGATGTAACTAGGCGGAGTAACTCAGCACATCGGCTACACACCCTTACTCCCTACAGCCCTCCCACTGTCTGATGTAACTAGGCGGAGTAACTCAGCACATCGGCTACACACCCTTACTCCCTACAGCCCTCCCACTGTCTGATGTAACTAGGCGGAGTAACTCAGCACATCGGCTACACACCCTTACTCCCTACAGCCCTCCCACTGTCTGATGTAACTAGGCGGAGTAACTCAGCACATCGGCTACACACCCTTACTCCCTACAGCCCGCCCACTGTCTGATGTAACTAGGCGGAGTAACTCAGCACATCGGCTACACACCCTTACTCCCTACAGCCCTCCCACTGTCTGATGTAACTAGGCGGAGTAACTCAGCACATCGGCTACACACCCTTACTCCCTACAGCCCACCCGCTGTCTGATGTAACTAGGAGGAGTAACTCAGCACATCAGCTACACACCCTACTCCCTACAGCCCGATCACTGTCTGATGTAACTAGGCGGAGTAACTCAGCACATCCGCTACACACCCTTACTGCCTACAGCCCGCCCACTGTCTGATGTGACTAGGCGGAGTAACTCAGCACATCCGCTACACACCCTTACTGCCTACAGCCCGCCCACTGTCTGATGTAACTAGGCGGAGTAACTCAGCACATCGGCTACACACCCTTAGTCCCTACAGCCCGCCCACTGTCTGATGTAACTAGGCGGAGTAACTCAGCACATCTGCTACACACCCTTACTGCCTACAGCCCGCCCACTGTCTGATGTAACTAGGCGGAGTAACTCAGCACATCGGCTACCCACCCTTACTCCCTACAGCCCGCCCACTGTCTGATGTAACTAGGCAAAGTAACTCAGCACATCGGCTACACACCCTTACTCCCTACAGCCCACCCACTGTCCAATGTAACTAGGCGGAGTAACTCAGCACATCGGCTACACACCCTTACTCCCTACAGCCCGCCCACTATCCGATGTAACTAGGCAGAGTAACTCAGCACATCGGCTACACACCCTTACTGCCTACAGCCCGCCCACTGTATGATGTAACTAGGCGGAGTAACTCAGCACATCCGCTACACACCCTTACTGCCTACAGCCTGCCCACTGTCTGATGTAACTAGGCGGAGTAACTCAGCACATCGGCTACACACCCTTACTCCCTACAGCCCTCCCACTGTCTGATGTAACTAGGCGGAGTAACTCAGCACATCGGCTACACACCCTTACTCCCTACAGCCCGACCACTGTCTGATGTAACTAGGCGGAGTAACTCAGCACATCGGCTACACACCCTTACTGCCTACAGCCCGCCCACTGTCTGATGTAACTAGGCGGAGTAACTCAGCACATCGGCTACACACCCTTAGTCCCTACAGCCCGCCCACTGTCTGATGTAACTAGGCGGAGTAACTCAGCACATCTGCTACACACCCTTACTGCCTACAGCCCGCCCACTGTCTGATGTAACTAGGCGGAGTAACTCAGCACATCGGCTACCCACCCTTACTCCCTACAGCCCGCCCACTGTCTGATGTAACTAGGCAAAGTAACTCAGCACATCGGCTACACACCCTTACTCCCTACAGCCCGCCCACTGTCCGATGTAACTAGGCGGAGTAACTCAGCACATCGGCTACACACCCTTAGTCCCTACAGCCCGCCCACTGTCCGATGTAACTAGACGGAGTAACTCAGCACATCCGCTACACACCCTTACTGCCTACAGCCCGCCCACTGTCCGATGTAACTAGGCGGAGTAACTCAGCACATCGGCTACACACCCTTACTCCCTACAGCCCGCCCACTGTCCAATGTAACTAGGCGGAGTAACTCAGCACGACTACACACCCTTACTCCCTACAGCCCGCACACTATGCGATGTAACTAGGCGGAGTAACTCAGCACATCGGCTACACACCCTTACTGCCTACAGCCCGCCCACTGTATGATGTAACTAGGCGGAGTAACTCAGCACATCCGCTACACACCCTTACTGCCTACAGCCCGCCCACTGTCTGATGTAACTAGGCGGAGTAACTCAGCACATCGGCTACACACCCTTACTCCCTACAGCCCGACCACTGTCTGATGTAACTAGGCGGAGTAACTCAGCACATCGGCTACACACCCTTACTGCCTACAGCCCGCCCACTGTCTGATGTAACTAGGCGGAGTAACTCAGCACATCCGCTACACACCCTTACTGCCTACAGCCCGCCCACTGTCTGATGTAACTAGGCGGAGTAACTCAGCACATCGGCTATACACCCTTACTCCCTACAGCCCGCCCACTGTCCGATGTAACTAGGCAGAGTAACTCAGCACATCGGCTACACAACTATAAGAACCACTTGGCCCATCTAGTCTGCCCCTTTTTTAAACATGTTACCTCAAACCATATTTGATCCTTATTTTTCTGTAAGGATATCAATATGCCTATCCCAAGCATGGTTAAATTGTTCTACTGTATTTGCCTCTACCACGTCTGATGGGAGGCTATTCCACTTATCTACTACTCTTTCTGTGAAGTAATTCTTCCTCACATTTCCCCTGAATCTTCTTCCCTCCAGTATCAGTGCATGTCCTCGTGTTCTGCTGCTCCTCTTCCTGTGATGAATGTCTGCCACCTGTACCTTCCTCCCCCTAGTGTCAGTGCATGTCCTCGTGTTCTGCTGCTCCTCTTCCTGTGAAGAATGTCTGCCACCTGTACCTTCCTCCCTCTAGAGTCAGTGCATGTCCTCGTGTTCTGCTGCTCCTCTTCCTGTGAAGAATGTCTACCACCTGTACCTTCCTCCCCCTAGTGTCATTGCATGTCCTCGTGTTCTGCTGCTCCTCCTCTTCCTGTGACTAATGTCTCACACCTGCACCTTCCTCCCTCTAGAGTCAGTGCATGTCCCCGTGTTCTGCTGCTCCTCTTCCTGTGAAGAATGTCTGCCACCTGTACCTTCCTCCCTCTAGAGTCAGTGCATGTCCTCGTGTTCTGCTGCTCCTCTTCCTGTGACTAATGTCTTCCACCTGTACCTTCCTCCCTCTAGTGTCAGTGCATGTCCCCGTGTTCTGCTGCTCCTCTTCCTGTGAAGAATGTCTGCCACCTGTACCTTCCTCCCTCTAGAGTCAGTGCATGTCCTCGTGTTCTGCTGCTCCTCTTCCTGTGAAGAATGTCTCCCACCTGTCCCTTCCTCCCCCCAGTGTCAGTGCATGTCCTCGTGTTCTGCTGCTCCTCTTCCTGTGAGGAATGTCTGCCACCTGTACCTTCCTCCCCCTAGTGTCAGTGCATGTCCTCGTGTTCTGCTGCTCCTCTTCCTGTGAAGAATGTCTGCCACCTGTACCTTCCTCCCCCTAGTGTCAGTGCATGTCCTCGTGTTCTGCTGCTCCTCTTCCTGTGAAGAAAGTCTGCCACCTGTACCTTCCTCCCCCTAGTGTCAGTGCATGTCCTCGTGTTCTGCTGCTCCTCTTCCTGTGAAGAATGTCTCCCACCTGTACCTTCCTCCCTCTAGTGTCAGTGCATGTCCTCGTGTTCTGTTGCTCCTCTTCCTGTGAAGAATGTCTCCCGCCTGTACCTTCCTCCCTCTAGTGTCAGTGCATGTCCTCGTGTTCTGCTGCTCCTCTTCCTGTGGAGAATGTCTCCCACCTGTACCTTCCTCCCCCCAGTGTCAGTGCATGTCCTCGTGTTCTGCTGCTCCTCTTCCTGTGACTAATGCCTCCCACCTGTACCTTCCTCCCCCTTGTGTCAGTGCATGTCCTCGTGTTCCGCTGCTCCTCTTCCTGTGACTAATGTCTCCCACCTGTACCTTCCTCCCTCTAGTGTCAGTGCATGTCCCCGTGTTCTGCTGCTCCTCTTCCTGTGACGAATGTCTCCCACCTGTACCTTCCTCCCCCTAGTGTCAGTGCATGTCCTTGTATTCTGCTGCTCCTCTTCCTGTGACTAATGTCTCCCGCCTGTACCTTCCTCCCTCTAGTGTCAGTGCATGTCCCCGTGTTCTGCTGCTCCTCTTCCTGTGACGAATGTTTCCCACCTGTACCTTCCTCCCTCTAGTGTCAGTGCATGTCCTCGTGTTCTGCTGCTCCTCTTCCTGTGACTAATGTCTCCCACCTGTACCTTCCTCCCTCTAGTGTCAGTGCATGTCCTCGTGTTATGCTGCTCCTCTTCCTGTGACGAATGTCTCCCTCCTGTACCTTCCTCCCCCTAGTATCAGTGCATGTCCCCGTGTTCTGCTGCTCCTCTTCCTGTGACGAATGTCTCCCACCTGTACCTTCCTCCCTCTAGTGTCAGTGCATGTTCCTGTGTTCTGCTGCTCCTCTTCCTGTGACGAATGTCTCCCACCTGTACCTTCCTCCCCCTAGTGTCAGTGCATGTCCATGTATTCTGCTGCTCCGCTTTCTGTGACTAATATCTCCCACCTGTACCTTCCTCCCTCTAGTGTCAGTGCATGTCCCCGTGTTCTGCTGCTCCTCTTCCTGTGAAGAATGTCTCCCACCTGTACCTTCCTCCCTCTAGTGTCAGTGCATGTCCTCGTGTTCTGCTGCTCCTCTTCCTGTGAAGAATGTCTCCCACCTGTACCTTCCTCCCCCTAGTGTCAGTGCATGTCCTCGTGTTCTGCTGCTCCTCTTCCTGTGAAGTATGTCTCCCACCTGTACCTTCCCCCCCCCTAGTGTCAGTGCATGTCCCCGTGTTCTGCTGCTCCTCTTCCTGTGAAGAATGTCTCCCACCTGTACCTTCCTCCCTCAAGTGTCAGTGCATGTCCTCGTGTTGTGCTGCTCCTCTTCCTGTGACGAATGTCTCCCACCTGTACCTTCCTCCCTCTAGTGTCAGTGCATGTCCTCGTGTTCTGCTGCTCCTCTTCCTGTGACTAATGTCTCCCTCCTGTACCTTCCTCCCCCTAGTGTCAGTGCATGTCCTCGTGTTCTGCTGCTCCTCTTCCTGTGACTAAGGTCTCCCACCTGTACCTTCCTCCCTCTAGTGTCAGTGCATGTCCCCGTGTTCTGCTGCTCCTCTTCCTGTGACGAATGTCTCCCACCTGTACCTTCCTACCCCTAGTGTCAGTGCATGTCCTCGTGTTCTGCTGCTCCTCTTCCTGTGAAAAATGTCTCCCACCTGTACCTTCCTCCCTCTAGTGTCAGTGCATATCCCCATGTTCTGCTGCTCCTCTTCCTGTGACGAATGTCTCCCACCTGTACCTTCCTCCCTCTAGTGTCAGTGCGTGTCCTCGTGTTCTGCTGCTCCTCTTCCTGTGAAGAATGTCTCCCACCTGTACCTTCCTCCCCCTAGTGTCAGTGCATGTCCTCGTGTTCTGCTGCTACTCTTCCTGTGACGAATGTCTCCCACCTGTACCTTCCTCCCCCTAGTGTCAGTGCATGTCCTCGTGTTCTGCTTCTCCTCTTTCTGTGACTAATGTCTCCCACCTGTACCTTCCTCCCTCTAGTGTCAGTGCATGTCCTCGTGTTCTGCTGCTCCTCTTCCTGTGACTAATGTCTCCCACCTGTACCTTCCTCCCTCTAGTGTCAGTGCATGTCCTCGTGTTCTGCTGCTCCTCTTCCTGTGAAGAATGTCTCCCACCTGTACCTTCCTCCCCCTAGTGTCAGTGCATGTCCTCGTGTTCTGTTGCTCCTCTTCCTGTGACTAATGTCTCCCACCTGTACCTTCCTCCCTCTAGTGTCAGTGCATGTCCTCGTGTTCTGCTGCTCCTCTTCCTGTGAAGAATGTCTCCCACCTGTACCTTCCTCCCCCTAGTGTCAGTGCATGTCCTCGTGTTCTGTTGCTCCTCTTCCTGTGAAGAATGTCTCCCACCTGTACCTTCCTCCCCCCAGTGTCAGTGCATGTCCTCGTGTTCTGCTGCTCCTCTTCCTGTGAGGAATGTCTGCCACCTGTACCTTCCTCCCCCTAGTGTCAGTGCATGTCCTCGTGTTCTGTTGCTCCTCTTCCTGTGACTAATGTCTCCCACCTGTACCTTCCTCCCTCTAGTGTCAGTGCATGTCCTCGTGTTCTGCTGCTCCTCTTCCTGTGAAGAATGTCTCCGACCTGTACCTTCCTCCCTCTAGTGTCAGTGCATGTCCTCGTGTTCTGCTGCTCCTCTTCCTGTGAAGAATGTCTCCCACCTGTACCTTCCTCCCCCCAGTGTCAGTGCATGTCCTCGTGTTCTGCTGCTCCTCTTCCTGTGAGGAATGTCTGCCACCTGTACCTTCCTCCCCCTAGTGTCAGTGCATGTCCTCGTGTTCTGCTGCTCCTCTTCCTGTGAAGAATGTCTGCCACCTGTACCTTCCTCCCCCTAGTGTCAGTGCATGTCCTCGTGTTCTGCTGCTCCTCTTCCTGTGAAGAATGTCTGCCACCTGTACCTTCCTCCCCCTAGTGTCAGTGCATGTCCTCGTGTTCTGCTGCTCCTCTTCCTGTGAAGAATGACTCCCACCTGTACCTTCCTCCCTCTAGTGTCAGTGCATGTCCCCGTGTTCTGCTGCTCCTCTTCCTGTGACTAATGTCTCCCACCTGTACCTTCCTCCCCCTAGTGTCAGTGCATGTCCTCGTGTTCTGCTGCTCCTCTTCCTGTGACTAATGTCTCCCACCTGTACCTTCCTCCCTCTAGTGTCAGTGCATGTCCTCGTGTTCTGCTGCTCCTCTTCCTGTGACTAATGTCTCCCACCTGTACCTTCCTCCCTCTAGTGTCAGTGCATGTCCTCGTGTTCTGTTGCTCCTCTTCCTGTGAAGAATGTCTCCCGCCTGTACCTTCCTCCCTCTAGTGTCAGTGCATGTCCGCGTGTTCTGCTGCTCCTCTTCCTGTGACTAATGTCTCCCACCTGTACCTTCCTCCCCCTAGTGTCAGTGCATGTCCTCGTGTTCTGCTGCTCCTCTTCCTGTGAAGAATGTCTCCCACCTGTACCTTCCTCCCTCTAGTGTCAGTGCATGTCCTCGTGTTCTGCTGCTCCTCTTCCTGTGACTAATGTCTCCCACCTGTACCTTCCTCCCTCTAGTGTCAGTGCATGTCCCCGTGTTCTGCTGCTCCTCTTCCTGTGAAGAATGTCTCCCACCTGTACCTTCCTCCCCCCAGTGTCAGTGCGTGTCCTCGTGTTCTGTTGCTCCTCTTCCTGTGACTAATGTCTCCCACCTGTACCTTCCTCCCTCTAGTGTCAGTGCATGTCCGCGTGTTCTGCTGCTCCTCTTCCTGTGACTAATGTCTCCCACCTGTACCTTCCTCCCTCTAGTGTCAGTGCATGTCCTCGTGTTCTGCTGCTCCTCTTCCTGTGAAGAATGTCTCCCACCTGTACCTTCCTCCCTCTAGTGCCAGTGCATGTCCTCGTGTTCTGCTGCTCCTCTTCCTGTGACTAATGTCTCCCACCTGTACCTTCCTCCCTCTAGTGTCAGTGCATGTCCTCGTGTTCTGCTGCTCCTCTTCCTGTGAAGAATGTCTCCCTCCTGTACCTTCCTCCGCCCAGTGTCAGTGCATGTCCTCGTGTTCTGCTGCTCCTCTTCCTGTGAAGAATGTCTCCCACCTGTACCTTCCTCCCCCTAGTGTCAGTGCATGTCCTCATGTTCTGCTGCTCCTCTTCCTGTGAAGAATGTCTCCCACCTGTACCTTCCTCCCCCTAGTGTCAGTGCATGTCCTCGTGTTCTGCTGCTCCTCTTCCTGTGACTAATGTCTCCCACCTGTACCTTCCTCCCCCTAGTGTCAGTGCATGTCCTCGTGTTCTGCTGCTCCTCTTCCTGTGATGAATGTCTCCCACCTCTACCTTCCTCCCTCTAGTGTCAGTGCATGTCCTCGTGTTCTGCTGCTCCTCTTCCTGTGAAGAATGTCTCCCACCTGTACCTTCCTCCCCCTAGTGTCAGTGCATGTCCTCGTGTTCTGCTGCTCCTCTTCCTGTGAAGAATGTCTCCCTCCTGTACCTTCCTCCCCCTAGTGTCAGTGCATGTCCTCGTGTTCTGCTGCTCCTCTTCCTGTGACAAATGTCTCCCACCTGTACCTTCCTCCCCCTAGTGTCAGTGCATGTCCTCGTGTTCTGCTGCTCCTCTTCCTGTGACTAATGTCTCCCACCTGTACCTTCCTCCCCCTTGTGTCAGTGCATGTCCTCGTGTTCTGCTGCTCCTCTTCCTGTGACTAATGTCTCCCACCTGTACCTTCCTCCCCCTAGTGTCAGTGCATGTCCTCGTGTTCTGCTGCTCCTCTTCCTGTGAAGAATGTCTCCCACCTGTACCTTCCTCCCCCTAGTGTCAGTGCATGTCCTCGTGTTCTGCTGCTCCTCTTCCTGTGACTAATGTCTCCCACCTGTACCTTCCTTCCCCTAGTGTCAGTGCATGTCCTCGTGTTCTGCTGCTCCTCTTCCTGTGACTAATGTCTCCCACCTGTACCTTCCTCCCCCTTGTGTCAGTGCATGTCCTCGTGTTCTGCTGCTCCTCTTCCTGTGACTAATGTCTCCCACCTGTACCTTCCTCCCCCTAGTGTCAGTGCATGTCCTCGTGTTCTGCTGCTCCTCTTCCTGTGAAGAATGTCTCCCACCTGTACCTTCCTCCCTCTAGTGTCAGTGCATGTCCTCGTGTTCTGCTGCTCCTCTTCCTGTGAAGAATGTCTCCCACCTGTACCTTCCTCCCTCTAGTGTCAGTGCATGTCCTCGTGTTCTGCTGCTCCTCTTCCTGTGAAGAATGTCTCCCACCTGTACCTTCCTCCTTCTAGTGTCAGTGCATGTCCTCGTGTTCTGCTGCTCCTCTTCCTGTGACTAATGTCTCCCACCTGTACCTTCCTCCCCTTAGTGTCAGTGCATGTCCTTGTGTTCTGCTGCTCCTCTTCCTGTGAAGAATGTCTCCCACCTGTACCTTGTTAAAGCCCTTGATATATTTGAAAGTTTCTATCATGTCCCCCCTTTCCCTTCTCTGCTCTAAAGTATACATATTAAGATCTTTTAGTCTTTCCTGGTACGTTTTGTGATGTAGGCCATGCACCATTTTAGTTGCCCTTCTTCGTACAGTCTCTAATGTATTTATATCCTTCTGGAGATATGGCCTCCAGAACTGAACACAATACTCTAGGTGAGGTCGTACCAATGACCTATACAGTGGCATTATTACTTCTTTCTTTCTACTGCTGATACCTCTCCCTATGCAACCAAGCATCTGACTTGCCTTCTTCATTGCTTTGTTACATTGCCTACCTGCCTTCAAGTCCCCAGAAATAGTGACACCTAGATCCCTCCATTATTTCCATTATATTGCTA
This sequence comes from Crinia signifera, assembly GCF_055691185.1. Classification (NCBI taxonomy): domain Eukaryota; kingdom Metazoa; phylum Chordata; class Amphibia; order Anura; family Myobatrachidae; genus Crinia; species Crinia signifera. Next base: position 2,152,540 of record NC_139226.1, read on the forward strand.
TATCTGCAAGACATGAGCTATTGGGGGCACCACAGAATCAGGGCAGACAAAATGGAGTCACTCACCTGCAGGTTGGAGAGCTGGGTGAAAGCCTTTTCACAGCCGGGTTGAGGACATTTGTAGGGCCGGTCTCCAGTATGAATCCTTCAAAACAATCAGAAACATCATTATACTACAGAGGGAAAGCATAAAGAACAAGTAGAGTGCACAAATGCTGTATATGATGGTGGAGCCGCCAGTACACCAATGGTTTATATGATGGGGGAGACATGAAAGGCCAGTACACCAATGCTGTATATGATGGGGAGACATGAAAGGCCAGTACACCAATGGTTTATATGATGGGGGAGACATGAAAGGCCAGTACACCAATGCTTTATATAATGGGGGAGACATGAAAGGTCAGTACACCAATGCTGTATATGATGGGGGAGACATGAAAGGTCAGTACACCAATGCTGTATATGATGGGGGAGACATGAGAGGCCAGTACACCAATGCTGTATATGATGGGGGAGACATGAGAGGCCAGTACACCAATGCTGTATATGATGGGGGAGACATGAAAGGTCAGTACACCAATGCTCTATATGATGGGGGAGACATGAGAGGCCAGTACACCAATGCTGTATATGATGGGGGAGACATGAAAGGCCAGTACACCAATGCTGTATATGATGAGGAGACATGAAAGGCCAGTACACCAATGCTGTATATGATGAGGAGACATGAAAGGCCAGTACACCAATGCTCTATATGATGTCGGGAGACATGAAAGGCCAGTACACCAATGCTGTATATGATGGTGGAGACATGAAAGGCCAGTACACCAATGCTCTATATGATGGGGGAGACATGAGAGGCCAGTACACCAATGCTGTATATGATGGGGGAGACATGAGAGGCCAGTACACCAATGCTGTATATGATGGGGGAGACATGAGAGGCCAGTACACCAATGCTGTATATGATGGGGGAGACATGAGAGGCCAGTACACCAATGCTGTATATGATGGGGAGACATGAGAGGTCAGTACACCAATGCTTTATATGATGGGGGAGACATGAAAGGCCAGTACACCAATGCTGTATATGATGGGGGAGACATGAAAGGCCAGTACACCAATGCTTTATATGATGGGGGAGACATGAAAGGTCAGTACACCAATGCTTTATATGATGGGGGAGACATGAAAGGTCAGTACACCAATGCTGTATATGATGGGGAGACATGAAAGGTCAGTACACCAATGCTCTATATGATGGGGGAGACATGAAAGGTCAATACACCAATGCTGTATATGATGGGGAGACATGAAAGGTCAGTACACCAATGCTGTATATGATGGGGAGACATGAAAGGTCAGTACACCAATGCTGTATATGATGGGGGAGACATGAAAGGCCAGTACACCAATGCTGTATATGATGGGGGAGACATGAAAGGTCAGTACACCAATGCTGTATATGATGGTGGAGACTCCAGTATACCAATGCTTTATATGATGGGGAGAATGAAAGGCCAGTACACCAATGCTGTATATGATGGGGGTGACATGAGAGGCCAGTACACCAATGCTGTATATGATGGGGGAGACATGAGAGGCCAGTACACCAATGCTCTATATGATGGGGGAGACATGAGAGGTCAGTACACCAATGCTGTATATGATGGGGAGACATGAGAGGTCAGTACACCAATGCTTTATATGATGGGGGAGACATGAGAGGCCAGTACACCAATGCTTTATATGATGGGGGAGACATGAAAGGTCAGTACACCAATGCTCTATATGATGGGGGAGACATGAGAGGTCAGTACACCAATGCTGTATATGATGGGGGAGACATGAAAGGTCAGTACACCAATGCTGTATATGATGGGGAGACATGAAAGGCCAGTACACCAATGGTTTATATGATGGGGGAGACATGAAAGGCCAGTACACCAATGCTTTATATAATGGGGGAGACATGAAAGGTCAGTACACCAATGCTCTATATGATGGGGAGACATGAAAGGTCAGTACACCAATGCTGTATATGATGAGGAGACATGAAAGGCCAGTACACCAATGCTGTATATGATGAGGAGACATGAAAGGCCAGTACACCAATGCTCTATATGATGGGGAGACATGAAAGGCCAGTACACCAATGCTGTATATGATGGGGGAGACATGAGAGGCCAGTACACCAATGCTGTATATGATGGGGAGAATGAAAGGCCAGTACACCAATGCTGTATATGATGGGGGAGACATGAGAGGCCAGTACACCAATGCTCTATATGATGGGGAGACATGAAAGGTCAGTACACCAATGATCTATATGATGGGGGGAGACATGAAAGGCCAGGACACCAATGCTGTATATGATGGTGGAGACATGAAAGGCCAGTACACCAATGCTCTATATGATGGGGAGACATGAAAGGCCAGTACACCAATGCTTTATATGATGGGGAGACATGAAAGGTCAGTACACCAATGCTGTATATGATGGGGAGACATGAGAGGCCAGTACACCAATGCTGTATATGATGGGGAGACATGAAAGGCCAGTACACCAATACTGTATATGATGGGGGGAGACATGAAAGGCCAGTACAGCAATGCTGTATATGATGGGGAGACATGAAAGGCCAGTACACCAATGCTGTATATGATGGGGGAGACATGAGAGGCCAGTACACCAATGCTGTATATGATGGGGGAGACATGAAAGGCCAGTACACCAATGCTTTATAGGATGCTGGAGACATGAAAGGTCAGTACACCAATGGTTTATATGATGGGGGAGACATGAAAGGTCAGTACACCAATGCTCTATATGATGGGGGGAGACATGAAAGGCCAGTACACCAATGCTGTATATGATGGTGGAGACATGAAAGGCCAGTACACCAATGCTTTATATGATGGGGAGACATGAAAGGTCAATACACCAATGCTGTATATGATGGGGGAGACATGAGAGGCCAGTACACCAATGCTGTATATGATGAGGAGAATGAAAGGTCAGTACACCAATGCTGTATATGATGAGGAGAATGAAAGGTCAGTACACCAATGCTGTATATGATGCTGGAGACATGAAAGGTCAGTACACCAATGCTTTATATGATGGGGAGAATGAAAGGCCAGTACACCAATGCTGTATATGATGGGGAGACATGAAAGGCCAGTACACCAATGCTGTATATGATGAGGAGAATGAAAGGTCAGTACACCAATGCTGTATATGATGCTGGAGACATGAAAGGCCAGTACACCAATGCTTTATATGATGGGGAGAATGAAAGGCCAGTACACCAATGCTATATATGATGGGGGAGACATGAAAGGTCAGTACACCAATGCTCTATATGATGGGGAGACATGAAAGGCCAGTACACCAATGCTGTATATGATGGGGAGACATGAAAGGTCAGTACACCAATGCTGTATATGATGGGGGAGACATGAAAGGCCAGTACACCAATGCTGTATATGATGGGGAGACATGAAAGGCCAGTACACCAATGCTGTATATGATGGGGAGACATGAAAGGCCAGTACACCAATGCTGTATATGATGGGGGAGACATGAAAGGCCAGTACACCAATGCTGTATATGATGGGGAGACATGAAAGGTCAGTACACCAATGCTGTATATGATGGGGGAGACATGAAAGGTCAGTACACCAATGCTGTATATGATGGGGGAGACATGAAAGGTCAGTACACCAATGCTCTATATGATGGGGGGAGACATGAAAGGCCAGTACACCAATGCTGTATATGATGGTGGAGACATGAAAGGCCAGTACACCAATGCTTTATATGATGGGGAGACATGAAAGGTCAATACACCAATGCTGTATATGATGGGGGAGACATGAGAGGCCAGTACACCAATGCTGTATATGATGAGGAGAATGAAAGGTCAGTACACCAATGCTGTATATGATGGGGGAGACATGAGAGGCCAGTACACCAATGCTGTATATGATGGGGGAGACATGAGAGGCCAGTACACCAATGCTTTATATGATGGGGGAGACATGAAAGGCCAGTACACCAATGCTTTATATGATGGGGAGAATGAAAGGCCAGTACACCAATGCTATATATGATGGGGGAGACATGAAAGGTCAGTACACCAATGCTCTATATGATGGGGAGACATGAAAGGCCAGTACACCAATGCTGTATATGATGGGGAGACATGAAAGGTCAGTACACCAATGCTGTATATGATGGGGGAGACATGAAAGGCCAGTACACCAATGCTGTATATGATGGGGAGACATGAAAGGCCAGTACACCAATGCTGTATATGATGGGGAGACATGAAAGGCCAGTACACCAATGCTGTATATGATGGGGGAGACATGAAAGGCCAGTACACCAATGCTGTATATGATGGGGAGACATGAAAGGTCAGTACACCAATGCTGTATATGATGGGGGAGACATGAAAGGTCAGTACACCAATGCTGTATATGATGGGGGAGACATGAGAGGCCAGTACACCAATGCTGTATATGATGGGGGAGACATGAGAGGCCAGTACACCAATGCTGTATATGATGGGGGAGACATGAGAGGCCAGTACACCAATGCTGTATATGATGGGGGAGACATGAGAGGCCAGTACACCAATGCTGTATATGATGGGAGACATGAAAGGTCAGTACACCAATGCTGTATATGATGGGGGAGACATGAGAGGCCAGTACACCAATGCTGTATATGATGGGGGAGACATGAGAGGCCAGTACACCAATGCTGTATATGATGGGGAGACATGAGAGGTCAGTACACCAATGCTGTATATGATGGGGGAGACATGAGAGGCCAGTACACCAATGCTGTATATGATGGGGGAGATATGAAAGGCCAGTACACCAATGCTGTATATGATGGGGGAGACATGAAAGGCCAGTACACCAATGCTGTATATGATGGGGGAGACATGAAAGGCCAGTACACCAATACTGTATATGATGGGGAGACATGAAAGGCCAGTACACCAATACTGTATATGATGGGGAGACATGAAAGGCCAGTACACCAATACTGTATATGATGGGGAGACATGAAAGGCCAGTACACCAATGCTTTATATGATGGGGGAGACATGAAAGGCCAGTACACCAATGCTATATATGATGGGGGGAGACATGAAAGGCCAGTACACCAATGCTGTATATGATGGGGAGACATGAAAGGTCAGTACACCAATGCTGTATATGATGGGGAGACATGAAAGGTCAGTACACCAATGCTGTATATGATGGGGAGACATGAAAGGTCAGTACACCAATGCTTTATATGATGGGGGAGACATGAGAGGCCAGTACACCAATACTGTATATGATGGGGAGACATGAAAGGTCAGTACACCAATGCTGTATATGATGGGGAGACATGAAAGGTCAGTACACCAATGCTTTATATGATGGGGGAGACATGAGAGGCCAGTACACCAATACTGTATATGATGGGGAGACATGAAAGGTCAGTACACCAATGCTGTATATGATGGGGAGACATGAGAGGCCAGTACACCAATGCTCTATATGATGGGGGAGACATGAAAGGTCAGTACACCAATGCTTTATATGATGGGGGAGACATGAGAGGCCAGTACACCAATACTGTATATGATGGGGAGACATGAAAGGTCAGTACACCAATGCTGTATATGATGGGGAGACATGAAAGGCCAGTACACCAATGCTGTATATGATGGGGAGACATGAAAGGCCAGTACACCAATGCTTTATATGATGGGGAGACATGAAAGGTCAGTACACCAATGCTCTATATGATGGGGAGACATGAAAGGTCAGTACACCAATGCTGTATATGATGGGGAGACATGAAAGGTCAGTACACCAATGCTGTATATGATGGGGGAGACATGAGAGGCCAGTACACCAATGCTTTATATGATGGGGGAGACATGAAAGGTCAGTACACCAATGCTCTATATGATGGGGAGACATGAAAGGCCAGTACACCAATGCTTTATATGATGGGGGAGACATGAAAGGGCAGTACACCAATGCTTTATATGATGGGAGACATGAAAGGCCAGTACACCAATGCTGTATATGATGGGGAGACATGAAAGGTCAGTACACCAATGCTGTATATGATGGGGAGACATGAAAGGTCAGTACACCAATGCTTTATATGATGGGGAGACATGAGAGGCCAGTACACCAATGCTCTATATGATGGGGGAGACATGAAAGGTCAGTACACCAATGCTGTATATGATGGGGAGACATGAAAGGCCAGTACACCAATGCTGTATATGATGGGGAGACATGAAAGGTCAGTACACCAATGCTTTATATGATGGGGGATACATGAAAGGCCAGTACACCAATGCTGTATATGATGGGGGAGACATGAAAGGCCAGTACACCAATGCTGTATATGATGGGGGAGACATGAAAGGCCAGTACACCAATGCTGTATATGATGGGGGAGACATGAAAGGTCAGTACACCAATGGTTTATATGATGGTGGAGACATGAAAGGCCAGTACACCAATGCTCTATATGATGGGGAGACATGAAAGGCCAGTACACCAATGCTCTATATGATGGGGGAGACATGAAAGGTCAGTACACCAATGCTGTATATGATGGGGAGACATGAAAGGCCAGTACACCAATGCTTTATATGATGGGGGAGACATGAAAGGTCAGTACACCAATGGTTTATATGATGGTGGAGACATGAAAGGCCAGTACACCAATGCTCTATATGATGGGGAGACATGAAAGGCCAGTACACCAATGCTCTATATGATGGGGGAGACATGAAAGGTCAGTACACCAATGCTGTATACGATGGGGAGACATGAAAGGTCAGTACACCAATGCTGTATATGATGGGGAGACATGAAAGGCCAGTACACCAATGCTTTATATGATGGGGGAGACATGAAAGGTCAGTACACCAATGGTTTATATGATGGTGGAGACATGAAAGGCCAGTACACCAATGCTCTATATGATGGGGAGACATGAAAGGCCAGTACACCAATGCTCTATATGATGGGGGAGACATGAAAGGTCAGTACACCAATGCTGTATATGATGGTGGAGAATCCAGTATACCAATGCTTTATATGATGGGGAGAATGAAAGGCCAGTACACCAATGCTGTATATGATGGGGGAGACATGAGAGGCCAGTACACCAATGCTCTATATGATGGGGGAGACATGAAAGGTCAGTACACCAATGCTCTATATGATGGGGGAGACATGAGAGGTCAGTACACCAATGCTGTATATGATGGGGGTGACATGAGAGGCCAGTACACCAATGCTCTATATGATGGGGGAGACATGAGAGGTCAGTACACCAATGCTGTATATGATGGTGGAGACTCCAGTATACCAATGCTTTATATCAGTGGTAGCCAACCCTAACCCTCGAGAGCTACCAACAGTTCACATTTTCCAGACAACCTAGCTGCTGCACAGCTGCACTCATTAATCACTGACACATTTTAAAAGATCCACAGATGGAGCTAATTATCTAACTTGTGATTCTGTGAGGAGACCTGCAAAACATGCACTGTTAGCTCTCGAGGACTAGGGTTGGCTACCCCAGGCTTAGAAGATGGAAAGACTGGAAGAGATCAGTGTCTGTAAGGCAATATGTAATCTAGCTGGAGTTTAACGAGAACTGGGCTAATACTTCGGAATTGGTGGTCTGTCATCTGGTTTAGGACAGTTCTGTAACGTCCCCTGTTGCGGATAAAGCACTTACCGGGTGTGCTGCTGGAGATGAGAGAGCTGGCGGAAGGATTTCTCACAGTACGAGCAGTGGTAGGGCTTGACGCCGAGGTGGATGCGCAGGTGCTGTGCTAGGTATGAGGCATTGGCAAACGATTTAGAACAATGCGGGCACTTGTGAGGTTTGGCCTCTGTATGGGACTTCGAGTGAATCTGCATCTCTGACTTGGTAAAGAAGGTCAAAGGGCAAACTTTACACCTAGATACGTCAAGGGGGCGATAAAGGAAAGGGTTTTAGAATATCAGCAAAATGTCATTATGTAGACACACGGAGGCTGGCTCCAGTATATAGACATTTTATTTTTGCCGCGGCAGAACTATACACAGGCTGCTTTAACATTAGCTACCCAAGGTTCTACACTGTGGGCCTTATTCAGATCTGAGCTCAGTACAAATTTGTTTGGAAAATGGGCAAAACCATGTGCGCTGCAGGTGGGGCAGATGTAACATGTGCAGAGAGAGTTAGATTTGTTTGGGGTGTGCTGAAACTAAAATCTAAATTGCAGTGTAAAAATAAAGCAGCCAGTATTACAAAATAACTCACACAAATCTAACTCTCTCTGCACACGTTACATCTGCCCCACCTGCAGTGCACATGCTTTTGACCATTTTCCGAACAAATTTGTACTGAGCTCAGATCTGAATAAGGCCCATTGTTTGGACTCATCCCCTACACAGGGGCTGCAACATAATAGCCACCAACATGGTGATAAGTAGCAACTTAAGGTGGATCCGTGGAAGAACTGGGAAAAGGTGCGGCTGTGGATTTCGGTATCCGGACAAGGGATCTAAAGCAAAAAGATAGAACACCATTAGGTCGACACCATTAGTTCGACAAGCAAAAAGGTCGAAATGCAAAAAGGTCGACAAGCAAAAAGGTTGCCATGAAAAAAGGTCGACATGGGGTTTTCACTGTTTTTTGATCCGACATGTGCTGACAGGTGGTATTTCATGCCCTACCATCCACTAGGGCATGGAGGGAGAATAAAATAGTGTGCCGAGCGCAGCGAGGCACCGTGTCCAGGCATTGCGAGCGAAGCGAGGAAATGCGGTGCACCTCAAACTGTGTCCATGTCGACTGTGTCGACAATCGGTATAAAAAACAGTGAAAACCCCATGTTGACCTTTTTGCATGTCAACCTAATGGTGTTCTATCTTTTTGCTTTAGATCCCTTGTCCCGGTTCCGTGGATTTCTGTCTTGTTATTAGAACCCGCAGCTAATTAAATATGGGCCTTAGACCAGCAGTTTAACCACACTTCTTTCAAGTAAAATATGTTTGAATTTCAATGAATGAGAAATTGTATGTGGTATATCAGCAGCAAAAAATAAAAATAGACAGAAAAATCTACAAAAATGAAAAAGAAATAAACTAATAGAAAAATAGAAAAATAAAAATGGAAAAAAAGTCTGTTCTATACGCAGCTGCCAACCGTGCAGGCCAGATTTACGGTGGGTGCGGCTCCGACTAACTGGCATCAAAGAGCCCAGTTCTGTATCACTGGCAGTTGTCTTGCAGCTGCATCTCAGAGACCTTGTCAAGGAAGTCTGTCCTCCATTAGACTTATTATTTGGGTAACATTTTTCAAAAAGTTCCTTATATTTAAAACATTTATCAGTGAAAATTATAATGATGATAATTATATATTTTTAAAATTATTTTAATTATTTGTACTTATTAATAATAAAAATAATGGTACTTGTTTCCTAGAACGGCCACCATCGGGGGTAATCGTGTACCTTAACTTAAGGTACACGATTACCCCCCGATAGACCCGATTTCCTTTGAAATCAGGTCCATTTTGCCGGCAAAGGCAAAATCGGGTCCATCGCGTCGGTTGGGTGCATTAACATGGCACGCGACGCGACCGATGCGATGCACCCGATTTTGCCATAGGGTTCAATGTTAAAATATTTTTAGCTTTGAAATCGGGAAACAAATGGGAAATGGGCCAATATGGCCCATTTCTCATTGTATATGCCCCCCCCCCCCCCCATTGTGAACGTCACCCCACGATTGACGACAACCAGAAGCGTGGCGAGCGTAGCGAGCCCGCGAGGGGCAGCGGTACGTGTGCTCCGACCTTTTCATACCCCTACTTTCCACGTCGGCGTGGAGTTGAGAATATAAAGTGTGGCGAGCCCGAAGCGTGGCGAGCGCAGCGAGCCCCGCGAGGGGACGCGTATACCTGTGAAGTTATACGCGTCCGCTCGCCACGCTTCGGGCTCGGTGGCTCGCTGCGCTCGCCACACTTTATATTCTCAGCTCCACGCCGACGTGGATAGTAGGGGTATGAAAAGGTCGGAGGACGCGTACCGCCGCCCCTCGCGGGCTCGCCACGCTTGCCACGCTTCGGGTTGGCGTCAATCGTGGGGTGGCGTTGAGGGGGTTAAAATTGGGGTCTGGGGATAATTTTACATTGAATCCAATGTAAAATAGGGTCCCAGGGACCCTATTCACATTTCAATCAATGTAAAAATCGGGACCATCGCGTCGGTCGCATCGCATGCGATTTGGTCGCATGCGATGCGATCAATGCGATGCGACCGATGCGATGTGACCGACCCGATCAACATCGGTGTGGCCGTTCTAGGAAACAAGTACCAAAATAATGATTTTATTATTAACAACAATAATAATAAAAAATATTTTGACTATTTTTACTAATAGTAATTATAATTAAATGTAATGCTTTCATTTCCATTAATATTGTTTTTAATAATAATAATAATAACAATAAAAACAACATTTTATTAATAACTATATTAATGGAAACAAAAGCATTATGTTTAATTATAATTACTATTATTTTTAAGTAAAAATATTTAACATAGTGAAAATTATTTTTATTTTATTTCCATTAATAATAATAATAATAATTATTAGTAGTAGTTAAAAAATAATTATTATTTTATTATTTTTAATCATTGAAATAAAAACATTTTTATTATATTGTTATTAAAAAGTAAAATAATTAAATATAATGAAAATAAGTTAATTGTTCATTATTATTATTAATAATAATAAACCATAATACTCATTATTTTAACTCCTACTAATAATAATAATAACAGTAATATAATTGTTACTGTCAGTATATGTTTTAAATATACAGAACTTTATTTTTATTTAAGTGCTTTTAATTTTTATGTTTATTTTTGTATCTGTTGCTGCTAATAATAAACCACATTATATTACAAATTCATTGAAACCCAGTAATACATTATTCTTATTATTATAATTTTGCTTCAGCAATTCTAGGAACCGAACTATAAGGCCAAATGTAAATCAGCCAACATTTACGGGAGCCGCCGAGATCCCAGCATGAGAGACATTTTTGCCTGTACACTAATTGGCACTATAAATCTAGCGTCTCCCTCGCCAGAATCTCGGCAGTTCCTACAAATTGTGCGTGGCAACATTTTGCCCATAGTCCATGCCAGCGTGGAACAGGTTAGGTCATTCTGCTTATGTCAGAGTGGATAGGATTTTGTCACACCTGTAGGTTTTGCCCTCTTTTCCGATATCTCCCGAGGCCAGGATGGGGTATGGCACGACAAGCACGGGGTGTCCTGGTGGGTTCTCCGCTTTGATTTTCTTGCGCCCCCTTTCAGGTTTGGTGGGGCCTAGTAGACTGTGCCCCTGGATGGTTTTTATGGAATCGAGCGTGGCGGAGTTGGTGATTCCTGAGATGAGGGTGGGGGAGGTGGCGATGAGCCGAGTCTGGCTGTTGGAGGTGGGGGTGGAGGGTGTACCGCTGCTAGTACCGGTACTGGACTCCGAGGTGCTGACGTTCGTGCGGGAGGAGGACAGACCCAGCCCTGCAAAGTAAGAAGAGAACCCAGCTAAGTCATGAAAGGGAAAGAAAAAAAGAGAAGGTTAGATCATCAAAGTGGAAAGTGATCGATACATTCAACGCTAACGTCCCTCCATAATAATGACACACATCCCTCCTGCACATGAACAGAAAAACAATCAAGTCCACTGAGGGGGGCACAATGATCTGGTAACAAGGGTGCAACCTGCAGCTTGTTTTAAAGAAATACGCCTGTAACCCTCCCCCTTCTGTATGATCCTCTCGGCGAGGTGGGGGGGGGGGGGTCAAGCTCCCCAGACACCACTATAAAACCAAACACGTATACAGGATGGTATCTGTGTCACCTGTGTGCGCTGCAGCACTCAGAGGTTTCCATTTATACCCGGCCACCATGTGGCGATGATAGGGGGTCTACCTGTCCTCCACCTAAGAGGACGCTAAGACCATCGCTGGTCTCCTCTCCCCTGTAAGACGCATACGGTCCTACGTCTCAGACTCTGAGGTCCAGAACAGTAAAGGTGTCATCCTCACCTTGCCAACTAGTATAATGCCGTATAATGCCATGTGACCCCTCAGCCACAGCCCTCTTCTGCTCACCAGTGTGCCACCTGATCCCCCATGTGATTAGGTATGTATCCCACCACAGTATGCTGTAGATACCCCATTCTATAGGAGGAAGAACCATAATCCTGCCCGCTTTGGGCACATTACTGTGCCGCTGACCTCAGCACCAGGCAGCACTGTGCGTTCTCAGGACAAGGGGAGGGGCTATAGGAGGGGAGGAGTTTCAGGTGCCCCCCACAGGATGGAACAGAATAATCATTGCAGACAAATGAAAACAGCATAATTCCGGATATTTCTAAGATTAACAAGTCAGACACAGAGAATGGGAAACATTTCAGGGGAAAATATCTTTCCATAGGACGTTAGTGTCAGAAGAGGGTTATCCGCCTGGCCAGCAGCGGCCGTCGCTGTTATTACATGTGGTTATCAGATAGCGCTGAGCCTGGTGATGTCACTGGATCTGGGTGACCTCTATGATTGTCACCCATACCACATAGAGAGCCACGTGCTGGGTGAGGGCATCTAACGACATTGGGTACATTATACCCGTAGGCTACAGCTTCTGATAACAGGGCAATGTGTGTACTGAAAATGGGACATCCACAGTGGCGCACGTGACTCTGCTGGGCATTATAGGATGGGCCGCACACAGCACTAAGCAGGAATTACCAGTGACAGAGCTGCTGGCAGGCCGGGCATGTAATGCCACATCTGGCTGGGGAACGGCTTGTGGGTGCAGACCTTGGACTTGCTGGAGCTTCTGTAGGGACATGACAGACTGGCTGGTCTCCGCGGGCGAGTGAGAGGAAATGAGCAGAGGCTGCTGCGATGGGACGGACGTCGGAGGCAAATGAGGAGGTCGGATCTTCTCAGCCATCAGCTGCTCCTTGATCTTGTTGATTAACACCAAGTTATCCAACTACGGAGAGAGAGAGGGGTCAGTGTGGTCCAGGTACACACAACAGGGGGACACAATCCCATGGGGGAATAGGCTGACACAACTTTCTCACGCGAACCCCCAATTAGTGTCCTTATAAAGACAGAAGTCTCTGGTGGAGCCGGTGCTGAGGTGAAGCCGCCTGTACAGAGGGAACAAGTGCAGCAGCCGCTAGGGAACCGGACCAGGGGCATGCTGGGTATATATACTGTATATAGTGACCTCTCTGGTGGAGCCGGTGCTGAGGTGAAGCCGCCTGTACAGAGGGAACAAGTGTAGCAGCCGCTAAGGATCCGGACCAGGGGCATGCTGGGTATATATACTGTATATAGTGACCTCTCTGGTGGAGCCGGTGCTGAGGTGAAGCCACCTGTACAGAGGGAACAAGTGCAGCAGCCGCTAGGGAACCGGACCAGGGGCATGCTGGGTATATATACTGTATATAGTGACCTCTCTGGTGGAGCCGGTGCTGAGGTGAAGCCGCCTGTACAGAGGGAACAAGTGTAGCAGCCACTAAGGATCCGGACCAGGGGCATGCTGGGTATATATACTGTATATAGTGACCTCTCTGGTGGAGCCGGTGCTGAGGTGAAGCCGCCTCTACAGAGGGTACAAGGGCAGCAGCCGCTAGGGAACCGGACCAGGGGCATGCTGGGTATATATACTGTATATAGTGACCTCTCTTGTGGAGCCGGTGCTGAGGTGAAGCCGCCTGTACAGAGGGAACAAGTGCAGCAGCCGCTAGGGAACCGGACCAGGGGCATGCTGGGTATATATACTGTATATAGTGACCTCTCTGGTGGAGCCGGTGCTGAGGTGAAGCCGCCTGTACAGAGGGTACAAGTGCAGCAGCCGCTAGGGAACCGGACCAGGGGCATGCTGGGTATATATACTGTATATAGTGACCTCTCTGGTGGAGCCGGTGCTGAGGTGAAGCCGCCTCTACAGAGGGTACAAGGGCAGCAGCCGCTAGGGAACCGGACCAGGGGCATGCTGGGTATATATACTGTATATAGTGACCTCTCTGGTGGAGCCGGTGCTGAGGTGAAGCCGCCTGTACAGAGGGTACAAGTGCAGCAGCCGCTAAGGATCCGGACCAGGGGCATGCTGGGTATATATACTGTATAAAGTGACCTCTCTGGTGGAGCCGGTGCTGAGGTGAAGCCGCCTCTACAGAGGGTACAAGGGCAGCAGCCGCTAGGGAACCGGACCAGGGGCATGCTGGGTATATATACTGTATATAGTGACCTCTCTGGTGGAGCCGGTGCTGAGGTGAAGCCGCCTGTACAGAGGGTACAAGTGCAGCAGCCGCTAGGGAACCGGACCAGGGGCATGCTGGGTATATATACTGTATATAGTGACCTCTCTGGTGGAGCCGGTGCTGAGGTGAAGCCGCCTGTACAGAGGGTACAAGTGCAGCAGCCGCTAGGGAACCGGACCAGGGGCATGCTGGGTATATATACTGTATATAGTGACCTCTCTGGTGGAGCCGGTGCTGAGGTGAAGCCGCCTCTACAGAGGGTACAAGGGCAGCAGCCGCTAGGGAACCGGACCAGGGGCATGCTGGGTATATATACTGTATATAGTGACCTCTCTGGTGGAGCCGGTGCTGAGGTGAAGCCGCCTGTACAGAGGGTACAAGTGCAGCAGCCGCTAGGGATCCGGACCTGGGGCATGCTGGGTATATATACTGTATATAGTGACCTCTCTGATGGAGCCGGTGCTGAGGTGAAGCCGCCTGTACAGAGGGTACAAGTGCAGCAGCCGCTAAGGATCCGGACCAGGGGCATGCTGGGTATATATACTGTATATAGTGACCTCTCTGGTGGAGCCGGTGCTGAGGTGAAGCCGCCTGTACAGAGGGTACAAGTGCAGCAGCCGCTAAGGATCCGGACCAGGGGCATGCTGGGTATATATACTGTATATAGTGACCTCTCTGGTGGAGCCGGTGCTGAGGTGAAGCCGCCTGTACAGAGGGTACAAGTGCAGCAGCCGCTAGGGAACCGGACCAGGGGCATGCTGGGTATATATACTGTATATAGTGACCTCTCTGGTGGAGCCGGTGCTGAGGTGAAGCCGCCTGTACTAAGGGAACAAGTGCAGCAGCCGCTAGGGATCCGGACCAGGGGCATGCTGGGTATATATACTGTATATAGTGACCTCTCTGGTGGAGCCGGTGCTGAGGTGAAGCCGCCTGTACAGAGGGTACAAGTGCAGCAGACGCTAAGGATCCGGACCAGGGGCATGCTGGGTATATATACTGTATATAGTGACCTCTCTGGTGGAGCCGGTGCTGAGGTGAAGCTGCTTGTACAGAGGGTACAAGTGCAGCAGCTGCTAAGGATCCGGACCTGGGGCATGCTGGGTATATATACTGTATATAGTGACCTCTCTGGTGGAGCCGGTGCTGAGGTGAAGCCGTCTGTACAGAGGGAACAAGTGCAGCAGCCGCTAGGGAACCGGACCAGGGGCATGCTGGGTATATATACTGTATATAGTGACCTCTCTGGTGGAGACGGTGCTGAGGTGAAGCCGCCTGTACAGAGGGAACAAGTGCAGCAGCCGCTAAGGATCCGGACCAGGGGCATGCTGGGTATATATACTGTATATAGTGACCTCTCTGGTGGAGCCGGTGCTGAGGTGAAGCCGCCTGTACAGAGGGTACAAGTGCAGCAGCCGCTAAGGATCCGGACCAGGGGCATGCTGGGTATATATCCTGTATATAGTGACCTCTCTGGTGGAGCCGGTGCTGAGGTGAAGCCGCCTGTACAGAGGGTACAAGGGCAGCAGCCGCTAGGGAACCGGACCAGGGGCATGCTGGGTATATATACTGTATATAGTGACCTCTCTGGTGGAGCCGGTGCTGAGGTGAAGCCGCCTGTACAGAGGGTACAAGTGCAGCAGCCGCTAGGGAACCGGACCAGGGGCATGCTGGGTATATATACTGTATATAGTGACGTCTCTGGTGGAGCCGGTGCTGAGGTGATGCCGCCTGTACAGAGGGTACAAGTGCAGCAGCCGCTACGGATCCGGACCAGGGGCATGCTGGGTATATATACTGTATATAGTGACCTCTCTGGTGGAGCCGGTGCTGAGGTGAAGCCGCCTGTACAGAGGGTACAAGTGCAGCAGCCGCTAAGGATCCGGACCAGGGGCATGCTGGGTATATATACTGTATATAGTGACCTCTCTGGTGGAGCCGGTGCTGAGGTGAAGCCGCCTCTACAGAGGGTACAAGGGCAGCAGCCGCTAGGGAACCGGACCAGGGGCATGCTGGGTATATATACTGTATATAGTGACCTCTCTGGTGGAGCCGGTGCTGAGGTGAAGCTGCCTGTACAGAGGGAACAAGTGCAGCAGCCACTAAGGATCTGGACCAGGGGCATGCTGGGTATATATACTGTATATAGTGACCTCTCTGGTGGAGCCGGTGCTGAGGTGAAGCCGCCTGTACAGAGGGAACAAGGGCAGCAGCCTCTAGGGAACCGGACCTGGGGCATGCTGGGTATATATACTGTATATAGTGACCTATCTGGTGGAGCCGGTGCTGAGGTGAAGCCGCCTGTACAGAGGGTACAAGTGCAGCAGCCGCTAGGGAACCGGACCAGGGGCATGCTGGGTATATATACTGTATATAGTGACCTCTCTGGGGGCAGCCGGTGCTGAGGTGAAGCCGTCTGTACAGAGGGAACAAGTGCAGCAGCCGCTAGGGAACCGGACCAGGGGCATGCTGGGTATATATACTGTATATAGTGACCTCTCTGGTGGAGCCGGTGCTGAGGTGAAGCCGTCTGTACAGAGGGAACAAGTGCAGCAGCCGCTAGGGAACCGGACCTGGGGCATGCTGGGTATATATACTGTATATAGTGACCTATCTGGTGGAGCCGGTGCTGAGGTGAAGCCGCCTGTACAGAGGGAACAAGGGCAGCAGCCGCTAAGGAACCGGACCAGGGGCATGCTGGGTATATATACTGTATATAGTGACCTCTCTGGTGGAGCCGGTGCTGAGGTGAAGCCGTCTGTACAGAGGGTACAAGTGCAGCAGCCGCTAGGGAACCGGACCTGGGGCATGCTGGGTATATATACTGTATATAGTGACCTCTCTGGTGGAGCCGGTGCTGAGGTGAAGCCGCCTGTACAGAGGGTACAAGTGCAGCAGCCGCTAGGGAACCGGACCAGGGGCATGCTGGGTATATATACTGTATATAGTGACCTCTCTGGTGGAGCCGGTGCTGAGGTGAAGCCGTCTGTACAGAGGGAACAAGTGCAGCAGCCGCTAGGGAACCGGACCAGGGGCATGCTGGGTATATATGCTGTATATAGTGACCTCTCTGGTGGAGCCGGTGCTGAGGTGAAGCCGCCTGTACAGAGGGAACAAGTGCAGCAGCCGCTAGGGAACCGGACCTGGGGCATGCTGGGTATATATACTGTATATAGTGACCTCTGTGGTGGAGCCGATGCTGAGGTGAAGCCGCCTGTACAGAGGGAACAAGTGCAGCAGCCGCTAGGGAACCGGACCAGGGGCATGCTGGGTATATATACTGTATATAGTGACCTCTCTGGTGGAGCCGGTGCTGAGGTGAAGCCGCCTGTACAGAGGGTACAAGTGCAGCAGCCGCTAGGGAACCGGACCAGGGGCATGCTGGGTATATATACTGTATATAGTGACCTCTCTGGTGGAGCCGGTGCTGAGGTGAAGCCGTCTGTACAGAGGGTACAAGTGCAGCAGCCGCTAGGGAACCGGACCAGGGGCATGCTGGGTATATATACTGTATATAGTGACCTCTCTGGTGGAGCCGGTGCTGAGGTGAAGCCGCCTGTACAGAGGGTACAAGTGCAGCAGCCGCTAGGGAACCGGACCAGGGGCATGCTGGGTATATATACTGTATATAGTGACCTCTCTGGTGAAGCCGGTGCTGAGGTGAAGCCGCCTGTACAGAGGGTACAAGGGCAGCAGCCGCTAGGGAACCGGACCAGGGGCATGCTGGGTATATATACTGTATATAGTGACCTCTCTGGTGGAGCCGGTGCTGAGGTGAAGCCGCCTGTACAGAGGGTACAAGGGCAGCAGCCGCTAGGGAACCGGACCAGGGGCATGCTGGGTATATATACTGTATATAGTGACCTCTCTGGTGGAGCCGGTGCTGAGGTGAAGCCGCCTGTACAGAGGGTACAAGTGCAGCAGCCGCTAGGGAACCGGACCAGGGGCATGCTGGGTATATATACTGTATATAGTGACCTCTCTGGTGGAGCCGGTGCTGAGGTGAAGCCGCCTGTACAGAGGGAACAAGGGCAGCAGCCGCTAGGGAACCGGACCAGGGGCATGCTGGGTATATATACTGTATATAGTGACCTCTCTGGTGGAGCCGGTGCTTAGGTGAAGCCGCCTGTACAGAGGGTACAAGTGCAGCAGCCGCTAGGGAACCGGACCAGGGGCATGCTGGGTATATATACTGTATATAGTGACCTCTCATCTTCCTGTATATACTGAGGAGTATACAGCATTGTGCTTTACATCTGGAAGCTGTGATATGTATTTACAGTCATTGCTCCTGGTATATGTGGTGTATTATACATTTATACCCCAGTATATAATTCCTAGTCACCGGCCACACATGAGTCAGGCTGGTGACTCTTAGTGGGCGGCTATAGGCCCTTATTCTGGTTGATTCGCTCAGATGCGAATTCGCATCCTTGCAAGCCACTCTATGGCAGACACACAAGCTGCTGTCAGGAAATAACTGAGAGTCAGACATCATCAGCGATATGGCAGCATGCACTGATAAATCATGGAACCAGTGTGGTGGTCAGTGCAGGGCACCATAATAACATCAGTAACTTTATACTCTTCTATATGGAATTAACATTATGTACGAAAAAACAAAAAACACAGAAAAAGGCTTTTCTCCGCCTCTGGTTCATCTGAGGAAGCCGCTGTAAAAGAGGCGGAGAAACGCGTATGTAGGCCTCAAAAAGGCTGATAATCGCAATCCATCTTGCATTGGGCTGACAGAGACTATCTTTGTACTGTGGACCTGAGTAACATCTGAGCCTGGGAGTGTGGAGTCCAGCTGAAAGCAAGTAAAGGGGGCACTTATACCCCATACAGAGAGACTGCCTAAAGCACACCAGGAAGGAACATCCTCAAAAGTACATCTACATGGCCACAGGTGATATTTACTCTGGTAACTATTATCCATTGCCTCATATGAATTGAAAAGCCTCAATTACCAAAGCCCCATTATATATCGAATATAGCCTCATAAGGTTTCTATATTGATTTTATGTTATATGTTGTCTGTCTATTTTATGCCCCTTTCCCACTGTAGCCTTAAAACGGTATATTGCCGATTTTTTAGGGCAAAATACCGTTTAAGGCTGCAGTGGGAAAACGCCAGAGTTGAAATACCGTTTAAAGTTAAACAGTATTTCAACCCGTTTTCAAAGCAGTGTTTTACACGGTAATCTACCGTTTAAGAGGCAATGGGAATGCATCTTAAACGGTATTCTTAATGTAAACCGGCTACAATTCAAGCGATTGGTTGTTGCCTGTGTTGTGACACTCCCCACAACCCTGAAAAGCCCATTAAAGTCACAGGCACTCATTTGTGCTGTAAAAACGTTTTGAAGAGCTAAAACGTTTTACCTGCAATGGGAATGGTACTTAAATGGCATTTAAAACTGTAATCTGCTGCAGTGGGAATGCTAAATACCGTTTAAGATTACCTGTAACTTAAAATGGGTCTGCAGTGGGAAAGCAGCATTATTGTGTTAGAAGTGCACTTCGATAAACGTTTTTTTATGACATTTATGGAAAATAAATATATTATGTTTTGAATATACAAAAATTGTGCTTATTGCCCTGGGTGTAGCTGCGCCTCCTATAAACAGAAGTTGGTGATATTCACTGATTTCTACATTCTATCTAATGCTGCACCTGGATCTGTGTTATACAGTAACCCTCCCTGCTATACGTCCGCTGTGTCATCATACAAAGCACAAGCAGGAATAAGACACCGTATCAGTCACCATCGCTCTCACCTGGCTGGGCATCGCTGGAGGAGGAGGCCAAAAATAAGGGTTGTTAAAGCGGGGTTCGGCCATCCTGCAAAAAGGAAAGAGAGTTACACTGCTGGCTGCGGGACACAGAATAATACATTAATAACCAGACAGCTGTAATCATCACAATGTGTCAGATAACAGCTACACGCACACGGCCGCAGGTGCTGGGCGCAGAGACAGGGCGCAGACACAGGACGCAGAGACAGGGCGCAGAGACAGGGCGCAGACACAGGACGCAGATGCAGGGCGCAGACACAGGACGCACACAGGGCACAGACACAGGGCACAGACACAGGATGCAGACGCAGGATGCAGACGCAGGATGCAGACACAGGACGCAGACACAGGACGCAGACACAGGACGCACTATACAGTAGGGCGGAGTGAAAAGGTTGAAATTGAGATATTCAGAATCGGCTAGTGTGGGAAAGTTGTGACGACCTGAATAACAAACGAGCACAAGCGTTTTGCTCTAAGTCAATAACGTCTGATCCGGCAAGACATCTAAAGTTTCCCTTTTTAGGTGAAAATAACGAAAAGTATGAAGAAGCTCCGATCTAGTTACAATTATGTCAGGACGTCTCAGAGTGGTTCATTAATATACTTCAGCATAGTAAAGAGAGTACGAGCTTGTCCTAGTGCAAAGTGACTGACTTTGGCGGGAGAAAAAAATCCGGTCACAATTGTGAATATTGTGTTCTCACAACAGAAAAGAGGTGAAAGAGGGTGCTCTGTAATTGAAGTGACCAAAGAAAAGAGACCATTATGGAATATCGGATGCTGCATTCACACCCAGACGGTAGAAGCACCAGGTGTCCCATGAGAAGTGTTCCTTTACATCTTCTGGATTAGACCACTCACCCCCACTCAGGGCCGGTGCAAGGCACCGGAGCGCCGCAGGCGAGTCGGGGTGGGGGCGCCCCGGTGTCAGGGGGTACCTGTTGCGCCATCTGGGGAGCGGGCAGGGGAGTCTATGCTAGCATCTGACAGGAGCCTGCAGTGGTGTCCTTGCCGCGCGGGTACCTGCGGCGCTGTGTATAAAGCTGGTGGCGGCAGGGGGTCCCTGCAGTGAATAAAAAACTAGCGTTATGCGGTGGCGCGGGAAGCACTTCTGTTTTGAAAACACTGGCTGCATGCTGATTGGCTGAATCTCACCTCCAGCTTTATACACAGCGACGCAGATACCCGCGCGGCAAGGACACCACTGCAGGGTCCTGTCAGAAGCCGGCATGGACCCCCCTGCCCGCTCCCCAGATGGCACAGCAGGTACTCCCTTTGCACGGGGGGCGAGGGGCGAACTGCCGCCCTCCAGTGGCCGGTGCCCTAGCCAAATGCCTAGACCTGCCTAGTGGTGGCGCCGGCCCTGCCCCCACTCCCTACCTGTCTTTCATGTTTTAGTCAAAAGTGGACGGAAATTCCTAACTGCATCCACTGTGCGGTCAACATGAAAGGCCAATATCAGGCATGTCCAAACTATGGCCCTCCAGCTGTTGTGGAACTACAAGTCCCATCATGCCTTGCCACAACTGTGCTAATAGGGAATGCTAAAACAATGGCAAGGCATGCTGGGATGTGTAGTTTCTCAAAAGCCGAAGGGCCTCAGTTTGGACATGCCTGGCCTATATGATATTACTCCCCCCAATGGCTGTTATTGGAATTGTATAAACCTTTCATGAATTATTAATAGGTTGGAGTATGTGCCACTAATCTGTACATATACCACATTGTAATCATGTTCGCCCTTCTCTCAGTGAGTAATTGATTACAAATCTCTGGTTTTAAATTAAAAATTGCATTGTAATATTAACAAGGGCCTAGAGCAGGCATGTCCAACGTTGGCCCTCCAGATGTTGTGAAACTACACATCCCAGCATGTTTTGCCACAGTTTTGCTATTAGAGAATGCTAAAACTATTGCAAAGCATGCTGGGATTTGTAGTTTCACAACATTTGGAGGGCCAACGTTGAACATGCCTGGCCTAGAGACACATTCTCTCTCCCAGCATTTTAAACTAAAACATCAATGCTCCCCCAGGTATATAAAAAAGTTTTTAGGCTTGAAACTTGTGGCAGGTGACAGGAGGAGAGATGCCCCCGGAGCACAGTTATAGCCAGAGCAGAGATGGAATAATTCATGAGTTTACTACACTTAAACTGCATGGATTAAATGCGGACTTGTAAGTCATCTTTTATCCTTTCCTCTTATCGGCCATATATATTTTATTCAATATGTACTGTATTTTTTGCTGCTATGTATAAATTATTAATATATTCATATTTTTTTCTTGTATGTACTGTACTTTCCTTAATAATACCGTGTACTAAGGGCGGAAGCGATATGACTGCCAGTAATAGGAATGCAGGGGGATGCGGGTCACCGGCGCTCCAGCCGGGACTCTAATCCCTGTGCAAACACCTAATTTGGGACGTCTACTTTTTCAAGGCCAGAAAAGCCTTGAAAAAGCTGTAGCGAAGCGCGCGCCGGCTAGCGGTGACGCTCACTCACTTGCACAACTGACTAGGAAATGTATTTTGATCTGTACTTTTTACCCACAGGAGTCTGACCAGTGCGGTGTATGTACACTGTATGAAACATATTACGTATGTAGAGAATATCAGAGACTGTAGACACCAGTGAGCAGTCAAACCTATCCCTGCCGTGTGCGGAGGCGATACATATACCGTCAGAGATTGGCATGGCTACCTCCAGTACTAACAGGGGTTATCAATAGGATCACTGCTATCCCTGCTCAGGGAACAGCAGTGTGTGACATTTGAACCACACTCGAGAACTCCAAACAAATTAACAAATTAGTCGTGGTACCCTGCAGGTGGATGATCACCGATCTGTGCGGATGGTGATACTCCACTGCATACCACTTTCAGGCTCATGTAACCATTCGCTGCTCCCTCAAGATTGACACATTTGGCGACATACAAGTTGACTGATGTGCGTGGAGCGCGAGAATATTTCCAGACATAGATGTTTATTCTCACATGACATATGATGTTGGTCCTATATATGGTGAAATAAAACAATGATGTGAAAACACTTGGTTGAAGCGTGCCACTCAACTACAGGACACCCTCAGTCATTTATCATTCTAGTGTCACTAACTGCTAGAACTTCATCAGTATACAGTCTTAGATACTAATATCTCACCCTCTAATACTGTCAATCAACTAATTATATATGTGATAGGACCAGCAAATAACAAGACACCTCATACAGCCCCATACACCTCCACACTGGGGTAATAACCGTTTAAGACACCAGCACATTTAATATTCATTTTAAATAGCATACAAGTGTCAGCAATACCTGGTCACAGTTATTTAAAACAGTCAATAAAATTGTGCGAAGCCAGTGAGCCGCCGCTTTTAAAACACACCACATTCATGTTGTTCTGTCTTGTGCGTTTTTATATTTCGCTATCTTAAAAAATGGTAATAAAAGTAAATTTTTACTCGTGCGAGTCCATATAGGTGCACCACGCAAGGACACACTTTTCTTTCTTGTATATATGCAGATTCAAATATACCCTCCTGCATTTGTTTCATATTTTCTATATATATATGTATCACTCATAGAAAAGTGACATCTTTTAAATTGTGCAATAAAAGTTACGTTTTGAATTTACATAATTTTTAATTTCTTCACCAATTGTATAAAAGTGCGCCCCAAAACCCCTCTGCGTTCTTCCGGGGCCTGTCTTACGTACCTCTTCTCTCACCGTCCCTAATAAGAGGATGAAAAATTAATTTTGCTTGTGTCAACCCTTTGTGTATGTCAACCATGTCAATGTTGACCACATGGTGCCCATCTATTGACTGTCAACCACAAGAGAAGGCAGAGAGACCACAAGGGAAGGTGGAGAGAGGGAGAGACCATTAGGAAAGGTGCGGAGAGGGAGAGATCACAAGGGAAGGTGGAGAGAGGGAGAGACCATTAGGAAAGGTGCGGAGAGGGAGAGACCATTAGGGAAGGTGCGGAGAGGGAGAGACCACAAGGGAAGGTGGAGAGAGGGAGAGACCATTAGGAAAGGTGCGGAGAAGGAGAGACCACAAGGGAAGGTGGAGAGATCATTAGGGAAGGTGCGGAGAGGGAGAGACCACAAGGGAAGGTGGAGAGAGGGAGAGACCATTAGGGAAGGTGCGGAGAGGGAGAGACCATTAGGGAAGGTGGAGAGATCATTAGGGAAGGTGTGGAGAGGGAGAGACCATTAGGGAAGGTGGAGAGAGGGAGAGACCATTAGGGAAGGTGCGGAGAGGGAGAGACCATTAGGGAAGGTGGAGAGATCATTAGGGAAGGTGCGGAGAGGGAGAGGCCACAAGGGAAGGTGGAGAGAGGGAGAGACCATTAGGGAAGGTGCGGAGAGGGAGAGACCACAAGGGAAGGTGGAGAGAGGGAGAGACCATTAGGGAAGGTGCGGAGAGGGAGAGACCATTAGGGAAGGTGCGGAGAGGGAGAGACCATTAGGAAAGGTGCGGAGAGGGAGAGACCATTAGGGAAGGTGCGGAGAGGGAGAGACCACAAGGGAAGGTGGAGAGAGGGAGAGACCATTAGGAAAGGTGCAGAGAAGGAGAGACCACAAGGGAAGGTGGAGAGATCATTAGGGAAGGTGCGAAGAGGGAGAGACCACAAGGGAAGGTGGAGAGAGGGAGAGACCATTAGGGAAGGTGCGGAGAGGGAGAGACCATTAGGGAAGGTGCGGAGAGGGAGAGACCATAAAGAAAAGGGAGAGAGATGGAGAGACCACAAAGGAAGATTTGGAGAGGGAGAGACCATTAGGAAATGTGGAGGGGGAGAGACCATTAGGGAAGGTGCAGAGAGAGAGAGACCATTAGGGAAGGTGCGGAGAGGGAGAGATCACAAGGGAAGGTGGAGAGAGGGAGAGACCATTAGGAAAGGTGCGGAGAGGGAGAGACCATTAGGGAAGGTGCGGAGAGGGAGAGACCACAAGGGAAGGTGGAGAGAGGGAGAGACCATTAGGAAAGGTGCGGAGAAGGAGAGACCACAAGGGAAGGTGGAGAGATCATTAGGGAAGGTGCGGAGAGGGAGAGACCACAAGGGAAGGTGGAGAGAGGGAGAGACCATTAGGGAAGGTGCGGAGAGGGAGAGACCATTAGGGAAGGTGGAGAGATCATTAGGGAAGGTGTGGAGAGGGAGAGACCACAAGGGAAGGTGGAGAGAGGGAGAGACCATTAGGGAAGGTGCGGAGAGGGAGAGACCACAAGGGAAGGTGGAGAGAGGGAGAGACCATTAGGAAAGGTGCAGAGAAGGAGAGACCACAAGGGAAGGTGGAGAGATCATTAGGGAAGGTGCGAAGAGGGAGAGACCACAAGGGAAGGTGGAGAGAGGGAGAGACCATTAGGGAAGGTGCGGAGAGGGAGAGACCATTAGGGAAGGTGCGGAGAGGGAGAGACCATAAAGAAAAGGGAGAGAGATGGAGAGACCACAAAGGAAGATTTGGAGAGGGAGAGACCATTAGGAAATGTGGAGGGGGAGAGACCATTAGGGAAGGTGCAGAGAGGGAGAGACCATTAGGGAAGGTGCGGAGAGGGAGAGACCATTAGGAAATGTGGAAGGGGTGAGAGACCGTATGGGAAGGTAGAGAGCAGTGTGCAGATGGATGAATAAGCGAGGAGATGGCCAGAGTGAGGGCAGAAGAGGAAAGCTCAATGCAATCCCCCGAATTAAACACAATCCTGATCATTGCTAAAGCCAGTCTTCTGTACACGTCAGAGCAACAGTGGTGAGCAGTGCCCCCCCCCCCTTACTGTACATGTCAGAGTAACAGTGGTGAGCAGTGTCCCCCCCCTCCTTACTGTACACGTCAGAGTAAAGGCCCCCATACACTAGCCGATTTTGGTCAGATTTCGGCCAGATCAGTCGGATCTGGCCGAAATCGGACCAAAATCGGCTAGTTTTGATGTCCCCTCAGATCCGATGCGCGGTCCCGTGCGCATCGGATCTGCGTCGGGTGGTCGGACCTGCTGCACGTCCGACCACCCGACTTGGGACCTAGTGGGGCGGCGCGGCGGTGGAGGGAGCAGGGGGGGCTGGGGACGCTGCGGGGGACACAGGCGGCATAGAGCCGGGCAGGGGGAGCGGTCAGTACTGAATAAAAAAAAAAGCCCATACAATGAATGGGCGGCCTGTGATTGGCTGAGCGCTCTCTCAGCCAGTCAGCAATTGGCTGAGAGAGCGCTCAGCCAATCACAGGCTGCCCATTCATTGTATAGGCTTTTTTTTCTAGCACTGACAGCTCCCGGCTCCCTCTGCCCGGCTCTATGCCGCCTGTGTCCCCCGCAGCGTCCCCAGCCCCCCCTGCTCCCACCAGCAGCCCTGCTCTGTAGCCCCCCCCCCCCCCCCCCCTGCTCCCCGGGTTTTTTACATGTGATAAATCGAGACGATTTATCACATGTAAAAAATGGCACATCAAGTGCCAATCTAATCAAGCTCCCCCGGGGAGCAGCCGGGGAAGCTCAGGGGGAAGTCGGGGGCGACTTGTCCTAAGGACAAGTCGCCCTAATGTATGGGGGCCTTAACAGTGGTGAGCAGTGCCCCCCCCACTCCTTACTGTACACGTCAGAGTAACAGTGGTGAGCAGTGTCGTCGTCCCCCCCTTACTGTACACATCAAAGTAACAGTGGTGAGCAGTGTGTCCCCCCCCCCCCCTTACTGTACACGTCAGAGCAACAGTGGTGAGCAGTGTCCCCCCCTCCTTACTGTACACGTCAGAGCAACAGTGGTGAGCAGTGTCCCCCCCCCTTACTGTACACGTCAGAGCAACAGTGGTGAGCAGTGTCCCCCCCTTACTGTACACGTCAGAGTAACAGTGGTGAGCAGTGCCCCCCCTTACTGTACACGTCAGAGTAACAGTGGTGAGCAGTGTCCCCCCCCCCCTTACTGTACACGTCAGAGCAACAGTGGTGAGCAGTGTCCCCCCCTTACTGTACACGTCAGAGTAACAGTGGTGAGCAGTGCCCCCCCCTTACTGTACACGTCAGAGCAACAGTGGTGAGCAGTGTCCCCCCCCTTACTGTACACGTCAGAGTAAAAGTGGTGAGCAGTGTCGTCGTCCCCCTTACTGTACACGTCAGAGTAACAGTGGTGAGCAGTGTCCCCCCCCCCTTACTGTACACGTCAGAGTAACAGTGGTGAGTAGTGACCCCCCCCTTACTGTACACGTCAGAGTAAAAGTGGTGAGCAGTGTCGTCGTCCCCCTTACTGTACACGTCAGAGTAACAGTGGTGAGCAGTGCCCTCCCCCCCTTACTGTACACGTCAGAGTAACAGTGGTGAGCAGTGTCCCCCCCCCTCCTTACTGTACACGTCAGAGTAACAGTGGTGAGCAGTGCCCCCCCCCCTTACTGTACACGTCAGAGTAACAGTGGTGAGCAGTGCCCTCCCCCCCTTACTGTACACGTCAGAGTAACAGTGGTGAGCAGTGTCCCCCCCCCTTACTGTACACGTCAGAGTAACAGTGGTGAGCAGTGTGTCCCCCCTTACTGTACACGTCAGAGTAACAGTGGTGAGCAGTGCCCCCCCCCCCTTACTGTACACGTCAGAGTAACAGTGGTTAGCAGTGTGTCCCCCCCCTTACTGTACACGTCAGAGCAACAGTGGTGAGCAGTGTGTCCCCCGCCCTTACTGTACACGTCAGAGCAACAGTGGTGAGCAGTGTCCCCCCCCCCTTACTGTACACGTCAGAGTAACAGTGGTGAGCAGTGTGTGTCCCCCCCCTTACTGTACACGTCAGAGCAACAGTGGTGAGCAGTGTCCCCCCCTTACTGTACACGTCAGAGCAACAGTGGTGAGCAGTGTCCCCCCCCTTACTGTACACGTCAGAGTAAAAGTGGTGAGCAGTGTCGTCGTCCCCCTTACTGTACACGTCAGAGTAACAGTGGTGAGCAGTGTCCCCCCCCCTTACTGTACACGTCAGAGTAACAGTGGTGAGTAGTGACCCCCCCCTTACTGTACACGTCAGAGTAAAAGTGGTGAGCAGTGTCGTCGTCCCCCTTACTGTACACGTCAGAGTAACAGTGGTGAGCAGTGCCCTCCCCCCCTTACTGTACACGTCAGAGTAACAGTGGTGAGCAGTGTCCCCCCCCTCCTTACTGTACACGTCAGAGTAACAGTGGTGAGCAGTGCCCCCCCCCCTTACTGTACACGTCAGAGTAACAGTGGTGAGCAGTGCCCTCCCCCCCTTACTGTACCATCAGAGTAACAGTGGTGAGCAGTGTCCCCCCCCCTTACTGTACACGTCAGAGTAACAGTGGTGAGCAGTGTGTCCCCCCTTACTGTACACGTCAGAGTAACAGTGGTGAGCAGTGCCCCCCCCCCCCCTTACTGTACACGTCAGAGTAACAGTGGTTAGCAGTGTGTCCCCCCCCTTACTGTACACGTCAGAGCAACAGTGGTGAGCAGTGTGTCCCCCGCCCCCCCTTACTCTGCACAGTGCAGGACATTAGTACAACAATGATCTTCTATGCTCAATACATTCCCCTGCATCCAACTGAGAATAGCATTATCGGAGCGTAGTCAGGACCACCCCAGAGATGTATCTACCCCACGTACTCAGGACCACCACAGTGATGTATCTACCCCACGTACTCAGGACCACCCCAGAGATGTATCTACCCCACGTACTCAGGACCACCCCAGGGATTTATCTACCCCACGTACTCAGGACCACCCCAGAGATGTATCTACCCCACGTACTCAGGACCACCCCAGAGATGTATCTACCCCACGTACTCAGGACCACCCCAGGGATTTATCTACCCCACGTACTCAGGACCACCCCAGAGATGTATCTACCCCACATACTCAGGACCACCCCAGGGATGTCACATGTAGAACCTGCCCATAACACATGGCACAATACAGCCTGCCCGTCACACACACAGCACCATACAGCCTGCCCGTCACACACACACAGCACAATACAGCCTGCCCGTCACACACATAGCACAATACAGCCTGCCTGTCACACATGGCACAATACAGCCTGCCCGTCACACATGGCACAATACAGCCTGCCCGTCACACATGGCACAATACAGCCTGCCCGTCACACATGGCACAATACAGCCTGCCCAACACACATGGCACAATACAGCCTGCCCGTCACACATGGCACAGCACAATACAGCCTGCCCATCACACACAGCACAATACAGCCTGCCCGTCACACACAGCACAATACAGCCTGCCCGTCACACATGGCACAGCACAATACAGCCTGCCTGTCACACATGGCACAATACAGCCTGCCCGTCACACACAGCACAATACAGCCTGCCTATCACACATGACACAATACAGCCTGCCCGTCACAAACACAGCACAATACAGCTTGCCGTCACACATGGCACAATACAGCCTGCCCGTCACAAACACAGCACAATACAGCTTGCCGTCACACATGACACAATACAGCCTGCCCGTCACACATGGCACAATACAGCCTGCCCGTCACACACACAGCACAATACAGCCTGCCCATCACACACACAGCACAATACAGCCTGCCCGTCACACATGACACAATACAGCCTGCCCGTCCCACACACAGCACAATACAGCTTGCCTGTCACACACAGCACAATACAGCCTGCCCGTCACACACACAGCACAATACAGCTTGCCTGTCACACACAGCACAATACAGCCTGCCGTCACACATGACACAATACAGCCTGCCCGTCACACACACAGCACAATACAGCCTGCCCGTCACAAACACAGCACAATGCAGCCTGCCGTCACACATGACACAATACAGCCTGCCCGTCACACACACAGCACAATACAGCTTGCCTGTCACACATGGCACAATACAGCCTGCCCGTCACACACACACAGCACAATACAGCCTGCCCGTCACATGTAGCACAATACAGACAGCTTGTTACTTATTAGCTGGCAGTAAATGGCATGCCTTTGTGCCCCTCTACCAATGCTCTACCACACTTTATATAGAGCCGCTCTGGAGAATGTCCAGCCTCCACCTGACCGGACGTTGCCATCTCACATATGGCCAGAAAGCGCAGCACGCGGCAGGAGGAGAGGTGAATGGCTGTCTGTAATGGTCCTCCGGTGTTCTACAGGTCAGGGACTTGCCCACTCTGTATTCCCTCACACAATAACGATGGGTCTGTCCCCTCACATGTCTATAACACAGCAGTCACCAAGCCGCCAGCCAGCATCCATTCCAGCAGCCAAGGCGTTAATCCAGAGACCAGGCTTTCTGAGGAATGCTATGAAAGGCTGTGTTTATTTTTAGTCAGATGAAGATCTCAGCAGGTTCCAGGGTCAGTTCCTGCTCAGCTCCAGGCCTCACACAGAAAGAGGGCACAATCCTGACATGCGAAGGGAAAGTCTCATCTTAACCCATAGGATGCCGGCCAGCTCCGGGTCTCGCTGAATACTGCGCCATATTACCTCTGTACAATGGTAGGCGGCAGGTCCAAACATATCCCAGGGAAAGTGCATGCAGGAACCAGGCCACCCGAATCATCAGCAACTGCTTAATGCCTCTCCTGACAAAGGTCCGAGCACAGGGTACAGGCCCAAATCGTGTCAGCCAATCAAAGCCAGCCGCGGAGAGAGTACATCAGGAACTTACTGGGACAAGGTGGTCTCCCGGCTTGTACAGTGATCCCTGTGACCCCACAGGATCCTGGGAGAACCCCACACATTACAGTACACACCATCATGCACCAATAATGCATATATCCCTATGTAGAATCCTTAATAAGTTCCCTACACAGGTCAGTGTGGGATTTGTAGTGCAACAAATCCAAGCGTCAAGCATTACATACAAGGATCGCTGAATATTACTGTAACAATTCACCCATCCAATGGTCTACGTCTGACCCAGGACCTGCACTCCATGATCAGACCAGGGAGAGAGATAAAGTGGGTGGAGCCATAGAGAGAGATAAAGTACCATCCAACCAGCTCCTGCCATTTCCAAAAACAACCTGTGACGTATCAGTTAGGAGCTGATTGGATGCTACTTTATCTCTCTTCGGTATCTCTCTGCAAGGCTCAGTACATAGATCACTGCCATCTGACACCCATGATAAATGCCCAGGGCTAAGTGACGGGTGCGATACTGTTTCCGCAAGCGGTGAGCACACCTCTAGCCCTGACACATCGGATGTACATCCCCGCTAGCACACACTCCTATGTACCATCTGTCACAGTGAGGATAGCACACTGCATACATACCCGCTAGCACTCACTCCTATGTACCATCTGTCACAGTGATAGCACACTGCGTACATACCCGCTAGCACTCACTCCTATGTACCATCCGTCACAGTGAGGATAGCACACTGCATACATACCACTAGCACTCACTCCTATGTACCATCTGTCACAGTGATAGCACACTGCGTACATACCCGCTAGCACTCACTCCTATGTACCATCCGTCACAGTGAGGATAGCACACTGCATACATACCACTAGCACTCACTCCTATGTACCATCCGTCACAGTGAGGATAGCACACTGCATACATACCCACTAGCACTCACTCCTATGTATCATCCGTCACAGTGAGGATAGCACACTGCATACATACCACTAGCACTCACTCCTATGTACCATCTGTCACAGTGATAGCACACTGAATACATACCACTAGCACTCACTCCTATGTACCATCCGTCACAGTGAGGATAGCACACTGCATACATACCACTAGCACTCACTCCTATGTACCATCCGTCACAGTGAGGATAGCACACTGCATACATACCCACTAGCATTCGCTCCTATCTACCATCCGTCACAGTGAGGATAGCACACTGCATACATACCACTAGCACTCACTCCTATGTACCATCCGTCACAGTGAGAATAGAACACTGGTACATACCCGCTAGCACTCACTCCTATGTACCATCCGTCACAGTGAGGATAGCACACTGCGTACATACCTGCTAGCACTCTCTCCTATCTCCCATCTGTCACAGTGAGGATAGCACACTGCATACATACCCGCTAGCACTCACTCCTATGTACCATCCGTCACAGTGAGAATAGCACACTGTGTACATACCCGCGAGCACTCACTCCTATGTACCATCCGTCACAGTGAGAATAGCACACTGGTACATACCCGCTAGCACTCACTCCTATGTACCATCCGTCACAGTGAGGATAGCACACTGCGTACATACCCGCTAGCACTCACTCCTATCTCCCATCCGTCACAGTGAGGATAGCACACTGCATACATACCCACTAGCACTCTCTCCTATCTCCCATCTGTTACAGTGAGGATAGCACACTGCACACATACCCGCTAGCACTCACTCCTGTGTACCATCTGTCTCAGTGAGAATAGCACACTGCGTACATACCCGCTAGCACTCACTCCTATGTACCATCCGTCACAGTGAGGATAGCACACTGCATACATACCCGCTAGCACTCACTCCTATGTACCATCTGTCACAGTGAGGATAGCACACCGCATACATACCCGCTAGCACTCACTCCTATGTACCATCTGTCACAGTGATAGCACACTGCATACATACCCGCTAGCACTCACTCCTATCTACCATCTGTCTCAGTGAGGATAGCACACTGCGTACATACCCGCTAGCACTCACTCCTATGTACCATCCGTCACAGTGAGGATAGCACACTGCATACATACCCGCTAGCACTCACTCCTATGTACCATCCGTCACAGTGAGGATAGCACACTGCATACATACCCGCTAGCACTCACTCCTATGTACCATCCGTCACAGTGAGGATAGCACACTGTGTACATACCCGCGAGCACTCACTCCTATGTACCATTCGTCACAGTGAGGATAGCACACTGCATACATACCCGCTAGCACTCACTCCTATGTACCATCCTTCACAGTGAGAATAGCACACTGCATACATACCCGCTAGCACTCACTCCTATGTACCATCCGTCACAGTGAGGATAGCACACTGCATACATACCCGCTAGCACTCACTCCTATGTACCATCCGTCACAGTGAGGATAGCACACTGCATACATACCCGCTAGCACTCACTCCTATGTACCATCCGTCACAGTGAGGATAGCACACTGCATACATACCCGCTAGCACTCACTCCTATCTACCATCCGTCACAGTGAGGATAGCACACTGCATACATACCACTAGCACTCACTCCTATCTACCATCCGTCACAGTGAGGATAGAACACTGCATACATACCCGCTAGCACTCACTCCTATCTACCATCCGTCACAGTGAGGATAGAACACTGCATACATACCCGCTAGCACTCACTCCTATATACCAGGATAGCACACTGTCTATACCCACTAGCACTTACTCCTGTCATCTGAAGGAGTAGATGGAACTGATAAACAAACTGAAGTGGGAGCCAGTGGCCAATGCAGCTAGCCACATAGTCCTACTGTCCTTTGATTCCCAGTACAACAGTACTGTTGGGAAAAGATCAGGGCAAGGGTGCCCTCTCCTGGGCTAGATGGGCACCTTCAAACACACAGCTGCCAGGAAAGCAGCACACCGGTCCCGGGATTTTATGTAATCTAGCTGTGGCTGGTGTTATTGTGCAGTACATAAATCCTAGCCCATCTGGGCCTCTCTCTCATGGTGGTAGGAGCGAATGCCCCTACCACAAACACAGGCATATGCACACCACTTACAGTCAGTAAGTCACAGTACCCCAGAACTGGCCTGCTGCCTGCTTCCCCAGGTAGTGAGACCCCAAGCCAAGCCCAACACAGCTTCTAGTAGCCAAATGCAGGGACTTATGAGTCTGTTCCCAACCTAAAGACCCACAATGGGCCTAGTGGATGGAGCCCTCTCTTCTGTCTCACATCTGTACCCCCAGGACCCATTATCCATCTTCTTAAATAATCCCAATCTGTAATGAGGTCTGCTAAGGTTTTCTTGGGGGTATAAAATGCATGGACCAACAAGTGACGTTCCCCGCACTTCTGTCACAGTTTTGTATGGGTGCGGGTTACAAAGCTGGAAAACAACTTTAATTGCATATTAGAAATGGGATAAATCTCTGCATACATGTTGGGGTCTCCCTGTGTCACGCTCACCGGAACATTCGGCATGTGCACGGTACTATACGGTACAACTCTCAGTGTAATAGTATGACGGTAACTCCTGGGACGCGTCTGACACTCAGCGAAAGCCTCCTAGACTGGACAATATGGCCAAGAAAATCAGTAACAGCCCAAATCCACGTGACCTCCAGCAGGTCTGTATCATAGAGTCTCTTCCTGGCTAGGAACCCCTTACTCACGTCTGGAACTGCTGACTCTATGGTATAATGCCAGTATATTGTTATCCTTCACACGCGTCCCTTCATTCATCCACTATCAGTTCTTATACATAGTTGAATGGATCTGAAATACAAGATATATATCTAACACACACGCACATACATACATACATACATACATACATACATACATACATACATACATATATATATATATATATATATATATATATATATAGACAGAAGGCAGACTGATCTGCAGCATGTGCTCACGTTACGTCACCGACCCTCTAGTAATGAGAATAATATAAGAGAGATCGTCCTAGGTGTATAGTATTAGGGCGATATAACGAGGCAGCGGAATCCTCTCACGGTGTCGATATTCTGCAGATACATCGTAACAATCTCTGCAAACAAGTAAATCAAACGCAATGATATACCAAGCTCAGAACCTCCAGCACTGGCGTCTCCGCATCACTACACTGCACCATAGGCGGGCACTGCTGACCAGCGGAGTGGGTCTCATGCCCAGAGGCACCAATGGCAAGCGTCTTACTATCATTATTTGGCGTGCCCGATCTCTGGGCTACATCCTGTGCCGCAGACATCTCTGGCTACATCCTGCGCTACAGACAGCTCCCGGCTACATCCTGTGCTACAGACATCTCCAGGCTACATCCTGTGCTACAGACATCTCCGGGCTACATCCTGCGCCGCATACATCTCCGGCTACATCCTGCGCTGCAGGCATCTCCGGGCTACATCCTGTGCTGCAGGCATCTCCGGGCTACATCCTGTGCTGCAGACATCTCCGGGCTACATCCTGTGCTGCAGACATCTCCGGGCTACATCCTGTGCTGCAGACATCTCCGGGCTACATCCTGTGCTGCAGACATTCAGAGCTGCATCCTGTGCTACAGACATCTCCGGGCTACATCCTGTGCTACAGACAGCTCCGGGCTATATCCTTTGCTACAGACATCTCTGGGCTACATCCTGTGCTACAGACATCTCCGGGCTACATCTTGTGCTACAGACATCACTAGGCTACATCCTGTGCTACAGACAGCCCCGGGCTACATCCTGTGCTACAGACAGCTCCGGGCTACATCCTGTGCTACAGACATCTTTGGGCTACATCCTGTGCTACAGACATCTCCGGGCTATATCCTGTGCTACAGACATCTCCGGGCTACATCCTGTGCTACAGACATCTCTGGGCTACATCCTTTGCTACAGACATCTTTGGGCTACATCCTGTGCTACAGACATCTCCGGGCTACATCCTTTGCTACAGACATCTCCGGGCTACATCCTGTGCTACAGACAGCTCTGGGCTACATCCTGTGCTACAGACATCTCCGAGCTACATCCTGTGCCACAGACATCTCCGGGCTACATCCTGTGCTACAGACATCTCCGGGCTACATCCTGTGCTACAGACATCTCCGGGCTACATCCTGTGCTACAGACAGCTCTGGGCTACATCCTGTGCTACAGACAGCTCTGGGCTACATCCTGTGCTACAGACAGCTCTGGGCTACCTCCTGTGCTGCAGACATGAATGCAGTAAGATAAATACACTATATAGACCGCTGTCAACAAACTTGGCGAACACCAATACCACAGCAGTGGGAGCCTGGTCTAAGGGGCCCATGTACCGAACAATATATGTAGCTATTTCCCCAAAACACATTTACAGGGGGGTTAGTCACAACAAATACATATCACCCAAGGGCGACACTGCCCCCCAGGTATTCCCAGTGCCGTCACACTGTCCGCACACCCTTCCTTATGGCACTGGTGTCACCCAGAGCAACCAATAAGACTTATTTTTCTAGTATGGAATAGAGTAATTACTGCAAAATCCGACTGGCTGCTATAGAAGACAACACTTTCATTTGTAGAAGCTTTAGTAAATCTAGTCCATAATTACTGTCTATTTCTGTACAGATCCTATGTATAACACAGCAGCCAGCACGCCCCCCGGGTACAGACCCTATGTATAACACAGCAGCCAGCACGCCCCCCATGTACAGATCCTATGTATAACACAGCAGCCAGCACGCCCCCCATGTACAGATCCTATGTATAACACAGCAGCCAGCACGCCCCCCGGGTACAGATCCTATGTATAACACAGCAGCCAGCACGCCCCCCGGGTACAGATCCTATGTGTAACACAGCAGCCAGCACGCCCCCCCGGGTACAGATCCTATGTGTAACACAGCAGCCAGCACGCCCCCAGTGTACAGATCCTATGTATAACACAGCAGTCAGCACGCCCCCCGGGTACAGATCCTATGT
This sequence comes from Crinia signifera, assembly GCF_055691185.1. Taxonomy (NCBI): domain Eukaryota; kingdom Metazoa; phylum Chordata; class Amphibia; order Anura; family Myobatrachidae; genus Crinia; species Crinia signifera. The sequence goes on from NC_139226.1 coordinate 2,189,324, forward strand.
ATAACACAGCAGCCAGCACGCAACCCGGGTACAGATCCTATGTATAACACAGCAGCCAGCACGCCCCCCGTGTACAGATCCTATGTATAACACGGCAGTCAGCACGCCCCCCCTGGGTACAGATCCTATGTATAATACAGCAGCCAGCACGCCCCCCAGTGTACAGATCCTATGTATAACACAGCAGCCAGCACGCCCCCCGGGTACAGATCCTATGTATAACACAGCAGCCAGCACGCCCCCCAGTGTACAGATCCTATGTATAACACGGCAGTCAGCATGCCCCCCGGGTACAGATCCTATGTATAACGCAGCAGCCAGCACGCCCCCCGGGTACAGATCCTATGTATAACACAGCAGCCAGCACGCCCCCCGGGTACAGATCCTATGTATAACACAGCAGCCAGCACGCCCCCCGGGTACAGATCCTATGTATAACACAGCAGCCAGCACGCCCCCAGTGTACAGATCCTATGTATAACACGGCAGCCAGCACGCCCCCCGGGTACAGATCCTATGTATAACACAGCAGCCAGCACGCCCCCCGGGTACAGATCCTATGTATAACACAGCAGCCAGCACGCCCCCCGGGTACAGATCCTATGTATAACACAGCAGCCATCACGCCCCCCGGGTACAGATCCTATGTATAACACAGCAGCCAGCACGCCCCCCGTGTACAGATCCTATGTATAACACAGCAGCCAGCACGCCCCCAGTGTACAGATCCTATGTATAACACAGCAGCCAGCACGCCCCCCGGGTACAGATCCTATGTATAACACAGCAGCCAGCACGCCCCCCGGGTACAGATCCTATGTATAACACAGCAGCCATCACGCCCCCCGGGTACAGATCCTATGTATAACACAGCAGCCAGCACGCCCCCCGTGTACAGATCCTATGTATAACACAGCAGCCAGCACGCCCCCAGTGTACAGATCCTATGTATAACACAGCAGCCAGCACGCCCCCCGGGTACAGATCCTATGTATAACACAGCAGCCAGCACGCCCCCCGTGTACAGATCCTATGTATAACACAGCAGCCAGCACGCCCCCTTGTACAGATCCTATGTATAACACAGCAGCCAGCACGCCCCCCGGGTACAGATCCTATGTATAACACAGCAGCCAGCACGCCCCCCGTGTACAGATCCTATGTATAACACGGCAGCCAGCACGCCCCCAGTGTACAGATCCTATGTATAACACAGCAGCCAGCACGCCCCCCGGGTACAGATCCTATGTATAACACAGCAGCCAGCACGCCCCCCGTGTACAGATCCTATGTATAACACGGCAGCCAGCACGCCCCCAGTGTACAGATCCTATGTATAACACGGCAGCCAGCACGCCCCCCGGGTACAGATCCTGTGTATAACACAGCAGCCAGCACGCCCACCGGGTACAGATCCTATGTATAACACAGCAGCCAGCACGCCCCCCGTGTACAGATCCTATGTATAACACGGCAGCCAGCACGCCCCCCCGTGTACAGATCCTATGTATAACACAGCAGCCAGCATGCCCCCCGGGTACAGATCCTATGTATAACACAGCAGCCAGCACGTCCCCCGGGTACAGATCCTATGTATACCACAGCAGCCAGCACGCCCCCCGGGTACAGATCCTATGTATAACACAGCAGCCAGCACGCCCCCCGGGTACAGATCCTATGTATAACACAGCAGCCAGCACGCCTCCCGGGTACAGATCCTATGTATAACACAGCAGCCAGCACGCCCCCCGGGTACAGATCCTATGTATAACACAGCAGCCAGCACGCCCCCCGGGTACAGATCCTATGTATAACACAGCAGCCAGCACGCCCCCAGTGTACAGATCCTATGTATAACACAGCAGCCAGCACGCCCCCCGGGTACAGATCCTATGTATAACACAGCAGCCAGCACGCCCCCCGGGTACAGATCCTATGTATAACACGGCAGCCAGCACGCCCCCAGTGTACAGATCCTATGTATAACACGGCAGCCAGCACACCCCCCGGGTACAGATCCTATGTATAACACAGCAGCCAGCACGCCCCCCGTGTACAGATCCTATGTATAACACGGCAGCCAGCACGCCCCCAGTGTACAGATCCTATGTATAACACAGCAGCCAGCACGCCCCCAGTGTACAGATCCTATGTATAACACAGCAGCCAGCACGCCCCCCGTGTATAGACCCTATGTATAACACAGCAGCCAGCACGCCCCCCGGGTACAGATCCTATGTATAACACGGCAGCCAGCACGCCCCCCGGGTACAGATCCTATGTATAACACAGCAGCCAGCACGCCCCCCGTGTACAGATCCTATGTATAACACAGCAGCCAGCACGCCCCCAGTGTACAGATCCTATGTATAACACAGCAGCCAGCACACCCCCCGGGTACAGATCCTATGTATAACACAGCAGTCAGCACTCCCCCCGTGTACAGATCCTATGTATAACACAGCAGCCAGCACGCCCCCAGTGTACAGATATTATGTATAACACAGCAGCCAGCACGCCCCCCGTGTACAGATCCTATGTATAACACGGCAGCCAGCACACCCCCCGGGTACAGATCCTATGTATAACACAGCAGCCAGCACGCCCCCCGTGTACAGATCCTATGTATAACACGGCAGCCAGCACGCCCCCAGTGTACAGATCCTATGTATAACACAGCAGCCAGCACGCCCCCAGTGTACAGATCCTATGTATAACACAGCAGCCAGCACGCCCCCCGTGTATAGACCCTATGTATAACACAGCAGCCAGCACGCCCCCCGGGTACAGATCCTATGTATAACACGGCAGCCAGCACGCCCCCCGGGTACAGATCCTATGTATAACACAGCAGCCAGCACGCCCCCCGTGTACAGATCCTATGTATAACACAGCAGCCAGCACGCCCCCAGTGTACAGATCCTATGTATAACACAGCAGCCAGCACGCCCCCCGGGTACAGATCCTATGTATAACACAGCAGTCAGCACTCCCCCCGTGTACAGATCCTATGTATAACACAGCAGCCAGCACGCCCCCAGTGTACAGATATTATGTATAACACAGCAGCCAGCACGCCCCCCGTGTACAGATCCTATGTATAACACGGCAGCCAGCACGCCCCCAGTGTACAGATCCTATGTATAACACAGCAGCCAGCACGCCCCCAGTGTACAGATCCTATGTATAACACAGCAGCCAGCACGCCCCCCGTGTATAGACCCTATGTATAACACAGCAGCCAGCACGCCCCCCGGGTACAGATCCTATGTATAACACGGCAGCCAGCACGCTCCCAGTGTACAGATCCTATGTATAACACGGCAGCCAGCACACCCCCCGGGTACAGATCCTATGTATAACACGGCAGCCAGCACGCCCCCCGGGTACAGATCCTATGTATAACACGGCAGCCAGCACGCCCCCCAGATACAGATCCTATGTATAACACGGCAGCCAGCACGCCCCCCGTGTATAGACCCTATGTATAACACGGCAGCCAGCACGCCCCCCGTGTACAGATCCTATGTATAACACAGCAGCCAGCACGCCCCCCAGATACAGATCCTATGTATAACACGGCAGCCAGCACGCCCCCCGTGTATAGACCCTATGTATAACACGGCAGCCAGCACGCCTCCCGTGTACAGATCCTATGTATAACACGGCAGCCAGCACGCCCCCCGGGTACAGATCCTATGTATAACATGACAGCCAGCACGCCCCCAGGGTACAGATCCTATGTATAACACGGCAGCCAGCACGCCCCCCGGGTACAGATCCTATGTATAACACGGCAGTCAGCACGCCCCCCGGGTACAGATCCTATTAATAACATAGCAGCCAGCACGCCCCCCGGGTACAGATCCTATGTATAACACAGCAGCCAGCACGCCCCCCGGGTACAGATCCTATTAATAACATAGCAGCCCGGGACCCACGGCCACTATACTGCTGCTCACCAGCCTGGAACCCACGGCCACCATACTGCCGCTCACCACCCTGGGACCCACGGCCACTATAGTGCCACTCACCACCCTGGGACCCTTGGCCACTATACTGCCGCTCACCAGCCCGGGACCCATATCCACTATAGTGCCGCCCACCAGCCCGGGACCCACGGCCATTATACTGCCACTCACCAGCCTGAGACATGCTCCCCCCACTACTGGCCACCAAGGAAGAGTTAGATACCTGAAGATTCAAACAATGGTGACATTTCCTACAGAGCCGCTGAATTGTAATTTTGTACATGGATGTTGTATGTGTATTTCTGTACCCAGTAAAGGAGTGCTCACTAGTTAACACTCAGGCCTCCATGTCCACACAGACACACGAAAACCATGGGTGAAATGTAATAGGATGAGAGATTCAGAAAGTGAGAGATTTGGTAAGAAATCTCCAGTTTTTTTTTTTAAAGTGGCAATCATTTACACAGCAAAATCACACTGGTTTTGCAGTGTAAATGATTGCCACTTTAAAAAAACTGGAGATTTACATTTCACCCCTTGTGTCAAACATTTCCACCTATGCTTGTGTCAACCTTTTGCCAGTAGACCAACAACCTATTGACTGTTGACCTAATGATCCACCCACCCACCCCGCCCCCTTCCCCCCCTCCTCCACACTTGCTGGTCCCCCCTTCCCCCTACTGGCTGCCTTCCCTTATGTCCCCCCTACATCCGCGGACTCACCTTCCCTTACGTCCCCCCTACACCCGCTGGCTGCCTTCCCTTATGTCCCCCCTACATCCGCTGGCTGCCTTCCCTTATGTTCCCCCTACATCCACTGGCTCTCTTCCCTTATGTCCCCCCTACACCCACTGGTTGCCTTCCCTTATGTTCCCCCTACATCCCCTGGCTGTCTTTCCTTACATCCCCTACACCCACTTGTTGCCGTCCCTTGCGTTTCCCTTACATCCGCTGGCTGCCCTTCCCTAATGTCCCCCCTACACCAGCTGGTTGCCTTCCTTTACGTCCCCCCTACACCCACTGGCTCCCTTCCCTTATCTCCGCCCTACGTCCCCCCTTCACCCGCTGGCTTTCTTCCCCTACACCCCCCCCCTACACCCACTGGCTATATTTCCTTACATCCCCCCTACACCCACTGGCTGCCTTCCCTTACGTACCCCCTACAACCGCTGGCTGCCTTCCCTTACATCCCCCTACACCCGCTGGCTATCTTTCCTTACATCCCCCCTACACCCACTGGCTGCCTTCCCTTACATCCCCCCTACACCCGCTGGCTGCCTTCCCTTACGTCCCCCACCTACACCCGCTGGCTGCCATCCCTTACGTCCCCCCCTACACCCGCTGGCTATCTTTCCTTACATCCCCCCCTATACCCGCTGGCTGCCTTCCCACTACACCCGCTGGCTACCTTCCCTTTCGATCCCCCCTACACCCGCTGGCTGCCTTCCCTTACGAATCCCCCCTACACCCGCTGGCTATCTTCCCTTGCGTCCCCCCTACATCTGCTGGCTTCCCTTCCCTAACGTTCCCCCTACACCAGCGGAAGCAGGCTGCCTTCCCTTACGTCCCCCTACACCCGCTGGCTGCCTTCCCTTACGAATCCCCCCTACACCCGCTGGCTATCTTCCCTTGCGTCCCCCCTACATCCTCTGGCTGCCCTTCCCTAACGTCCCCCCTACACCAGCTGGCTGCCTTCCCTTACGTCCCCCTACACCCGCTGGCTGCCTTCCCTTACGTCCCCCCTACACCCGCTGGCTATCTTTCCTTGGATTCAGTATTGAATCCCGGCGGTCGGGATCCCGGCGTTCAGAATCCCAACGCCGGAATCCCGACAGCCGAAATGCCGACAAGGGGGGGACGTGGATCACCCCCCCCCCCCCCCCCCCCCTGCGGGCTCGCTGAGCTCGCGACGCAGCGGGCCCGGTGCCTCGCTACACTCGGCACACTAATTTATTCTCCCTCCAGGGGTGTCGTGGCTGCCTTTTCTTACATCCCCAATACACCCGCTGGCTGCCTTCCCTTACATCCCCCCCTATACCCGCTGGCTGCCTTCCCTATGCCATATGATTTCCCCTGACTCCTCTCCCCTTGCGTTAATCTAGCAGTTTTCCTAGTACCTGGCTTTCCATAACTGCCAAATTTCAGGATTCACAGATCGCTCTCACGTTACCCCATCTCGCACCATTACTGTAACACTACAGCAATTTATACTATATAGCACAATGAATGGAGACGACGGTATTTATAAAGGCCTAGACCAAGCACATACATATTCCCATGGCGGCGATGTGCGCAGAACTGCGCCAGCTAGTAATATATAACACATCGGCTACTATGGGACAGAAAACCTTGTCCACCACAAATCACTAATCTAAGGATAAAGTTATAGACAATCCAATTACAGCACGGGAGAGATCCCAAAAGCTAATGATCTATACGTTCCGCTATAGGATTCTCTTCCTGCCAGCGGCTGACACACACACACAGTGTCCTGCAGCCTCAGACACAGGGGCCCCAAAAGGCTGCACACAGAGGATGAGGCCTTTCATCCAACTAAAGCAGCAGGGCCACAGCGCCGGACACAGCAGGGCCCGGCCTGCCAATAAACATACGGGAACAGCAGCACCTGCATGCCGGACAGGGTGCCCAGGGCCAAGGCACTCCATGGCAGGAGGACTGTACAGCAATGCTGATAACTCTCCAGATGTGACATCTCTTTGTGTGGTCACCGTGTTCCGAAATGCTGAGCATTCCAGCCCCAGCATGCAGCCCTTTATGCACCCCAGTATCTCAGCGTGCAGCCCCCCCTCCCCACAACAACCATACAGTACCTCCTACATCTCAGCATGAAGCCCTCTATCCTGCACCCTTACCCCCTGAACCCCAGCATGCAGTTCCCTCCACACCCCAGCATCAGCGTGCGCACCCCCCTACATCACAGCATCCTGCACCGCAGCCCCCTGGCATGCAGACCCTCCAGACTGAGAAAGAAATAAAGTTTCTGGGGCAGACTGCACATCCCCCCCTCCCTGTGAGTGCCCTCACACAGTAACCTTACCCCACCCAGGAGATATTACCCCACTTTGTGATGCCTCGTCCAATAACCCATCCTGGAGGTGTTCCCAGTCAGTCCCCCCTCCCAAGACAGGTCATGGCCAATCCACCCTCCAGGAGGTGAGGTGCCCCACCCCCACCCACACACACGATCCACCCCAGATATTTCCCCTCCTCCTGTCTTGGTGATTTCCCAGTAAATCCACCTACCTGGAGGTGCCCCCAGCCAGTTCACCCTCCTCTTGGAGGTGCCCCCAGCCAGTCCGCTCAGGAGATGCCCTGTCCCTCCTACCTTTCCTGCCCCCAGACAATCCCCTCTTGGAAGGGCCCCTGGCATGTCCCCTTCTTGGTGATGCCCCCAGCCAGTCCCCTTTATGAGATCCACCCATCCTTCCAGGTGGTGCCACCAGCCTGGACCCAGACAGTTTCCCTACCCCTCATGGAGGTGGCCCTGGCCTGTCCCCCCTTTGGGGATGCGCCCATTCAGTCCCCCTTCTGTAGGTGTCCCCCAGCCAGTCCCCCCATTCTTCTTGGTATAGCTACCAGCCGGTCCACTAGACAGCCCCCCGCCCCCCCCCCCCCCCTTTCCTTGTGGTGCCCCAGCTAGTACTACCAGGAGATGCCACTACCTTCCTGAAGATAACACCCCCGCCAGTGCCCCACTACCCCCCCCCCCCCCGTGGTACCCCCGCCAGTGCCCCCTCCCCCCCGGTGGTATCCACCTCCCCCCCCCGGTGGTACCTCCGCCAGTGCCCCCCTTCCCCGATAGTACCCCCGTCAGTCCCCCTTCCCCGGTAGTACCCCCGCCAGTGCCCCCCTCCCCCCGGTGGTACCTCCGCCAGTGCCCCCCCCCCCCCCCGTGGTACCCCCGCCAGTGCCCCCTCCCCTCGGTGGTACCCCCGTCAGTGCCCCCCCCCCCCCCCCCCCGGTGGTACCCCCGCCGGTGCCCCCCTCCCCCCATCCTGCCCCCTCCGCCTCTCCCACATTCTCAGACAGTTTTATTCTACGCTCAGACAAAAGAAAGGGAAGATGGCAGCTGCTGAGGAGCCCGGAGCCCAGCGCCGCCATGTTCTGCAGATCTCCAGCACATATATGGGGGAGCCGGGGCCCCTCCGCACCCCCAAACTGCGGGCCCCTCCGCCCCCCTCCCTCTCCGGGTGACCGGGCGGCAGCGCGGGAAGAGGCCGGCATACAGACCTGATGTGTGGCCGGACATAGACACCAGGGCCGGCGGCGGCCTGACGGGGACACCGGGCGCTGGGCGGGTTCCGGGTCGCCGCGGGTCACTTCTGCCTATTCCGCTCCGTGCCCACAATTCACCCACCAGCGGCGGCTCATTTACACGGAGATTTCCACGGAGGAGCCCCCCCTTCCCTCCACAGCTCTCCAGCAGCCCTCCCCCCCGTGCCCAAATATCCTCCCCCTGCTCCCCCTCCCGCCTCCGTGCCTCCTCACACTGCTGTATCCCCTATGTCCCCCTCACCCTGCTGTATACCCCAGCTATATACCCCTCACTGACCATACTGTATATATATATACCCTGTATCCTCCCCCTCCTCACACTGCTGTATCCCCTATGTCCCCCTCACCCTGCTGTATACCCCAGCTATATACCCTCACTGACCATACTGTATATATATATACCCTGTATCCTCCCCCTCCTCACACTGCTGTATCCCCTATGTCCCCCTCACCCTGCTGTATACCCCAGCTATATACCCCTCACTGACCATACTGTATATATATACCCTGTATCCTCCCCCTCCTCACACTGCTGTATCCCCTATGTCCCCCTCACCCTGCTGTATACCCCTCACTGACCGTACTGTATATATACCCTGTATCCTCCCCCTCCTCACACTGCTGTATCCCCTATGTCCCCCTCACCCTGCTGTATACCCCAGCTATATACCCCTCACTGACCATACTGTATATATATATATATATATATATACCCTGTATCCTCCCCCTCCTCACACTGCTGTATCCCCTATGTCCCCCTCACCCTGCTGTATACCCCAGCTATATACCCCTCACTGACCATACTGTATATATATACCCTGTATCCTCCCCCTCCTCACACTGCTGTATCCCCTATGTCCCCCTCACCCTGCTGTATACCCCTCACTGACCATACTGTATATATATATATATATATATATATATACCCTGTATCCTCCCCCTCCTCACACTGCTGTATCCCCTATGTCCCCCTCACCCTGCTGTATACCCCAGCTATATACCCCTCACTGACCACACTGTATATATATATATATACCCTGTATCCTCCCCCTCCTCACACTGCTGTATCCCCTATGTCCCCCTCACCCTGCTGTATACCCCAGCTATATACCCCTCACTGACCATACTGTATATATATATATATATATATATATATACCCTGTATCCTCCCCCTCCTCACACTGCTGTATCCCCTATGTCCCCCTCACCCTGCTGTATACCCCAGCTATATACCCCTCACTGACCATACTATGTATATATATACCCTGTATCCTCCCCCTCCTCACCCTGCTGTATCCCCTATGTCCCCCTCACCCTGCTGTATACCCCAGCTATATACCCCTCACTGACCATACTGTATATATATATACCCTGTATCCTCCCCCTCCTCACACTGCTGTATCCCCTATGTCCCCCTCACCCTGCTGTATACCCCAGCTATATACCCCTCACTGACCATACTATGTATATATATACCCTGTATCCTCCCCCTCCTCACCCTGCTGTATCCCCTATGTCCCCCTCACCCTGCTGTATACCCCAGCTATATACCCCTCACTGACCATACTGTATATATATACCCTGTATCCTCCCCCTCCTCACACTGCTGTATCCCCTATGTCCCCCTCACCCTGCTGTATACCCCAGCTATATACCCCTCACTGACTATACTGTATATATATATATATATACCCCGTATCCTCCCCCTCCTCACACTGCTGTATCCCCTATGTCCCCCTCACCCTGCTGTATACCCCAGCTATATGCCCCTCACTGACCATACTGTATATATATATACCCTGTATCCTCCCCCTCCTCACACTGCTGTATCCCCTATGTCCCCCTCACCCTGCTGTATACCCCTCACTGACCATACTGTATATATACCCTGTATCCTCCCCCTCCTCACACTGCTGTATCCCCTATGTCCCCCTCACCCTGCTGTATACCCCAGCTATATACCCCTCACTGACCATACTGTATATATATACACCCTGTATCCTCCCCCTCCTCACACTGCTGTATCCCCTATGTCCCCCTCACCCTGCTGTATACCCCAGCTATATACCCCTCACTGACCATACTGTATATATATATATATATATATACCCTGTATCCTCCCCCTCCTCACACTGCTGTATCCCCTATGTCCCCCTCACCCTGCTGTATACCCCAGCTATATGCCCCTCACTGACCATACTGTATATATATATATATATATATATATACCCTGTATCCTCCCCCTCCTCACACTGCTGTATCCCCTATTTCCCCCTCACCCTGCTGTATACCCCAGCTATATACCCCTCACTGACCATACTGTATATATATATATATACCCTGTATCCTCCCCCTCCTCACACTGCTGTATCCCCTATGTCCCCCTCACCCTGCTGTATACCCCAGCTATATACCCCTCACTGACCATACTGTATATATATACCCTGTATCCTCCCCCTCCTCACACTGCTGTATCCCCTATGTCCCCCTCACCCTGCTGTATACCCCTCACTGACCGTACTGTATATATACCCTGTATCCTCCCCCTCCTCACACTGCTGTATCCCCTATGTCCCCCTCACCCTGCTGTATACCCCAGCTATATACCCCTCACTGACCATACTGTATATATATATATACCCTGTATCCTCCCCCTCCTCACACTGCTGTATCCCCTATGTCCCCCTCACCCTGCTGTATACCCCAGCTATATACCCCTCACTGACCATACTGTATATATATATATATATACCCTGTATCCTCCCCCTCCTCACACTGCTGTATCCCCTATTTCCCCCTCACCCTGCTGTATACCCCAGCTATATACCCCTCACTGACCATACTGTATATATATATACCCTGTATCCTCCCCCTCCTCACACTGCTGTATCCCCTATGTCCCCCTCACCCTGCTGTATACCCCAGCTATATACCCCTCACTGACCATACTGTATATATATACCCTGTATCCTCCCCCTCCTCACACTGCTGTATCCCCTATGTCCCCCTCACCCTGCTGTATACCCCTCACTGACCGTACTGTATATATACCCTGTATCCTCCCCCTCCTCACACTGCTGTATCCCCTATGTCCCCCTCACCCTGCTGTATACCCCAGCTATATACCCCTCACTGACCATACTGTATATATATATATATATATATATACCCTGTATCCTCCCCCTCCTCACACTGCTGTATCCCCTATGTCCCCCTCACCCTGCTGTATACCCCAGCTATATACCCCTCACTGACCATACTGTATATATATATATATATATATATACCCTGTATCCTCCCCCTCCTCACACTGCTGTATCCCCTATGTCCCCCTCACACTGCTGTATACCCCAGCTATATACCCCTCACTGACCATACTGTATATATATACCCTGTATCCTCCCCCTCCTCACACTGCTGTATCCCCTATGTCCCCCTCACCCTGCTGTATACCCCAGCTATATACCCCTCAGTGACCATACTGTATATATATATATACACCCTGTATCCTCCCCCTCCTCACACTGCTGTATCCCCTATGTCCCCCTCACCCTGCTGTATACCCCAGCTATATACCCCTAACTGACCATACTGTATATTTATATATATATATAACCTGTATCCTCCCCCTCCTTACACTGCTGTATCCCCTATGTCCCCCTCACCCTGCTGTATACCCCAGCTATATACCCCTCACTGACTATACTGTATATATATATACCCTGTATCCTCCCCCTCCTCACACTGCTGTATCCCCTATGTCCCCCTCACCCTGCTGTATACCCCAGCTATATACCCCTCACTGACCATACTGTATATATATATATACCCTGTATCCTCCCCCTCCTCACACTGCTGTATCCGCTATGTCCCCCTCACCCTGCTGTATACCCCAGCTATATACCCCTCACTGACCATACTGTATATATATATATATATATATATACCCTGTATCCTCCCCCTCCTCACACTGCTGTATCCTCTATGTCCCCCTCACCCTGCTGTATACCCCAGCTATATACCCCTCACTGACCATACTGTGTATATATATACCCTGTATCCTCCCCCTCCTCACACTGCTGTATCCCCTATGTCCCTCTCACCCTGCTGTATACCCCAGCTATATACCCCTCACTGACCATACTGTGTATATATATACCCTGTATCCTCCCCCTCCTCACACTGCTGTATCCCCTATGTCCCCCTCACCCTGCTGTATACCCCAGCTATATACTCCTCACTGACCATACTGTATATATATATATATATATATATATATACCCTGTATCCTCCCCCTCCTCACACTGCTGTATCCCCTATGTCCCCCTCACCCTGCTGTATACCCCAGCTATATACCCCTCACTCACCATACTGTGTATATATATATATATATATATATATATATACCCTGTATCCTCCCCCTCCTCACACTGCTGTATCCCTTATGTCCCCCTCACCCTGCTGTATACCCCAGCTATATACCCCTCACTGACCATACTGTGTATATATATATACCCTGTATCCTCACCCTGCTGTATCCCCTATGTCCCCCTCACCCTGCTGTATACCCCAGCTATATACCCCTCACTGACCATACTGTATATGTATATATACCACGTATCCTCCCCCTCCTCACACTGCTGTATCCCCTATGTCCCCCTCAAACTGCTGTATACACCAGCTATATACCCCTCACCGGCCATACTGTGTATATATATATACCCTGTATCCTCACCAGAGCCGGCCTTAGGCATAGGCAAACTAGGCAATTGCCTAGGGCAGGGGTTCCCAAACTTTTTTGAATCACGGCGCCCTAGAGCATAAAAATATTTGGTACTTGTTTCCTAGCACGGCCACCAGAGCCAGATTAAGGTCTAAATGGGCCTGGAGCTAAAACTGATCAAGGGCCTATTATGCGCTATAATAGGGGTTGTGGCCAGCACCTAATAATGTGGGGGGCGTGACCAGTGTTCTGTTTTGGTGGTCTGCTCATGGGTGTGTCTCTATTTGTGTAAATACTTTCAACTAATTATATATGCCTGGAAAAGGCAGGTGGCTGGCATAAGAAAAATGCAGGGAGATATATTGGAGGGTGCACTCCAAAGGTGCAGCCGCAGGATGCTGATGCGGGGTGAGGCGGCACTCCAGTCATAAAAAAAAACTTGGTAGACAACATTTCAGCACCTTTTATGTGGTCACCTAAATTTACCACACCATATACCCCTTATACAAATCATGCAATACAATAGTAATTATACTGTACTTGCCTCTTACACATTATGCCACATGGAATGAGTCAAAATTCACACTGATTGAGCCAAAATTCACACTATGGCACACAGATTGAGTCAAAATTCACGTTATGCCACACAGATTAAGGCAAAATTCACATTTTGCCACATGGATTGAGCTAACATACACAATATACCAGGCATGTCTAAACAGTGGCCCTCCAGCTGTTGTGAAACTACACGTCCCAGCATGCCTTGACATAGTTTTAGCATTCCCTAATAGCAAAACTGTGGCAATGCATAATGGGACTTGTAGTTTCACAACAGCTGGAGGGCCATAGTTTGGACATGCCTGCACTATACTAAACAGATTGAGCCATAATGCACAATATGCTTCATAAATAGGGGCATTGCGCGCAAAAGGCGCGCATTCAAAATTTACACCATAATGCCCATTACATTTTAAGCCACTCACCATAATCTCCATTACGTATTATGCCAAACACCATAATGCCTATTAAAAATTATGCTACATAAGTGTTGCTTAACTACATGTTCATTGCCAGGGGTTCCATGTTCATTACCAGGGGTTCAATGCTCATTGCCAGGGGTTCCATGCTCGTTGCCATGTGGGATTACATGATCATTGCCAAGGGGGAATACATGCTCGCGGTAACTGGGGTACAGCCGCCACCGAGAGCAGGGGGCTGCCTGGCTGTATTCAGAGCACTGCATGTCCCCCTGGGACGCAGCCCTGCATCCCAGGGGGCTAGTGACGCAGGGCTGGGCCCTTTCATACCAGAAAATGCAGGGATTTACCCGGGAATATGGTCTCAGGATCATGCAGGGACATTCCCGGACTGGCCCCTTTTACATCAGCCTAGTCCCTGCATTTTCTGGTGTTAGGGGGAGAGAAAAAACCCACGTTCCCCTTTAAACAACCAGCTATATCTTCGGAACCAACTGACCCATTTACATGTAGGCTTCGAACGATTTTGGTCCCGTGAAACTGGGCCGTTTGGTTCCAGAGAAATCTGCCCTCAAACAACATGAACAGCCATGAAATTACATTTCAGAAATGAAGACAAATTGGTTTACCCGCAATATCTCTAGAACCAATGAATCCATATGGAACAGGTATCAGATTGAAGGCCCAGCGATTTGAGTTTGACTGAGATCAACCTCGAGCTTCTGTGATGCCGGAGGGGGAACTGGCAGCCGTTGGAACCTGTCGGAGGTTGGGAATTAGCGGGTTCCATGGGGAAAACGTTCCAGGTTTGCCTGGCGGTATCTCCGGTTCCCAGGGGGCTAGTGACGCAGGGCTGGGCTCGTTAGAAAGCCCTGACCCTCAGCTACAAAATGGGCCTATTTGGAGAATGGGCCTGGAGCTGTAGCTCCATCAGGTCCATTGTTAATCCGGCCCTGACGGCCACAATCTTGTGGATCGTGTACCTTTAAGTTAAGGTACACGATCCACACGATGGACCCGATTTCCTTTGAAATCAGGTCCATTTTGCCGGCAAAGGTACAAAATCGGGGGCATCGCGTCGGGAGGGACCATTAACATTGGTCCCGACGCGACCGACGCGATGCCCCCGATTTCCCCATAGGCTTCAATGTTAAAATATTTTACCTTTAAAAAAATGTGAAACATGTGAAATGGGCCAATATGACCCATTTCACATTATAGATGTCCCCGTCGTCACCCCACGATAGACGCCAACCCGAAGCGTGGCGAGCGCAGCGAGCCCGCGAGGGGCGGCGGTGCGCGTCCTCCGACCTTTTCATTCCCCTACTATCCACGTCGGCGTGGAGTTGAGAATAGAATAGTGTGGCGAGCGCAGCGAGCCACCGAGCCCGAAGCGTGGCGAGCGCAGCGAGCCCCGTGAGGGGACGCGTATAACTTCACAGGTATACGCGGCCGCTCGCCACGCTTCGGGCTCGGTGGCTCGCTGCGCTCGCCACACTATTCTATTCTCAACTCCACGCCGACGTGGATAGTAGGGGAATGAAAAGGTCGGAGGACGCGCACCGCCGCCCCTCGCGGGCTCGCTGCGCTCGCCACGCTTCGGGTTGGCGTCTATCGTGGGGTGGGGTTTACGTCGTTAAATTTGGGGGTCTAGGGAATATTTTACATTGAATCCAATGTAAAATCGGGTCCCAGGGACCCGATTTACATTTCATTCAATCAAAAAATCGGGTCGAAAATCGGGTCGGTCGCGTCGATCGCATCGCATGCGACCAAATCGCATGCGATGCGATCGACCCGATTTTTCCGACACGACCACCCCGATGTAAATCGGGGGTGCCGTGCTAGGAAACAAGTACCAAATATTTTCAAGGCACCCCTAGGCCAAATGCTTCTTATCGAGAAATTCAGAAAAAAAATATTAAAGTGCATTGTGTTTATATGTCACAGTTATGTGGTGAGGGAAAGGATTTGCTCCTGTTTGTCCACATATATTATGATTGGCAGCCACAAGCATTGGTTTTGCCTGGTACATTGACCATAAATAATATGAATTGATCCTGGTCCAACAACCCAAGGCACCCCTGCAAGTGTCCAGAGGCACTCCAGGGAGCCTAGGCACACAGTTTGGGAACCACTGGCCTAGGGCATTTTGGAATACCTAGGGGCACCAGCAGCTTCTGCTGATTAAAATGATATGCAGCATGCC
This sequence comes from Crinia signifera, assembly GCF_055691185.1. Classification (NCBI taxonomy): domain Eukaryota; kingdom Metazoa; phylum Chordata; class Amphibia; order Anura; family Myobatrachidae; genus Crinia; species Crinia signifera. Next base: position 2,205,500 of record NC_139226.1, read on the forward strand.
TATATTCTATGTGTGAGTGAGGCTGTATCTGCATATGAAATAGTGTATTCATGGAAATCACTGTAACATAGCATTCCGTATGCAGGTAGAGCCACAGTCGCACACATAATATAAGCATGCCACATATTATTTTAATCATCGGAAGCTTCTTGTGTGTGCTGGTCATAACAATGCAAATAAGACAAATTTTCAGCAAAAAAGGCAACGTTAGCAGAACTGGCCAGGAGCTGCATGGCCTATTGAGACAAGATGGATGAGGAAACATCTGTATCCAAGCAAAGGCAGAGGTCACAGTGTTAGCGGCTGTGCGAGTGCTGTCTGCGGGTGGGTTGGTTGTGCAATAGTGTTCGGCATATGTGTAAGGGGCATTATGTGTGTCATGTATAAATGCATTAATAATGTATGACATATGTGTAGCAGGCATGTGTGTCATGTGTATAAGGGTATTAATAATGTGCGACATATGTGTAACAGGCATTATGTGTGTCAGGTGTATAAGGGCATTAATAATGTGCAACATATGTGTAAGGGGCATTATATGTGTCATTATGTGTACGAAGGGCATTAATAAAGGTTGGCATAATGTGTAAGGGGCATTATGGTTATAAGGACATTTATAATGTGTGTCATGCGTAAGGGGCATTACTGCGTGGTATTATCAGGGGTGCCAAGAGAAAGGGGTAGGGGGTAGCCAGGCCAAAGTCTGATGGAAGGGTCCAGTGGGGGCCCTGGGCCCCTTCCCCTTGAGTGACAGCAGCAGCTGCAGCTCTTCTCCTCTGCCCAGCACACACTGCTTTGTGCTGGGTTGCAGTGTGGCCATGGAGGTGCTTAAAATACAATATTTTCTCATGATTTTTTTCTAAGGGAATAATGTGAGGAGTAATGTATATAAGGTAAAGTGGTACTACTGTGTGATGTAACATGAATAAGGGACACCATCGCCTGATATAATGTGAATAAAGTGGCACTACTGTGTGATGTAATGGGAATAAGGGACACCATCGCATGATATAATGTGAATAAAGTTGCACTACTGTGTAGCATCATTTCAATTGGGGGTACTATTGTGTGGCCATGCCCCTTCCCAGCAAGAACACACCCTTGTTTGGGCTACGCACCGAATGTGTGCACTGTTTCTATTTAAAATATTGCTGGTAGGAGCACCAAAATGATGACTGCTATGATGAGGGTTGATGGTGCTGGGAAAGGGGAGCAGGGTCAGAGGTGGAACTAGTGGCGGTGCTAGGGGGCACCAGCCAAAATCTTGCCTAGGGCATCATTTAGGCTAGGGCCGGCTCTGATCCTCCCCCTCCTCACACTGCTGTATACCCCTCACCATGTTCGTGTATACCCTTATATCCTTCTCACCCTATAGATATATACTGGCCATGGGGTGAGGGCTGATGAATGGGGCACAGAAGAGGGTGGCGATGGAGGCGGGATACGGTCATTGGGTCACCACTAAGCAGATCGACATGACTTTAGGTCGACATGCAGTAAGGTCAACAAGACTTTAGGTAGTATTTCATGCTCTACCATCCACTAGGACATAAGGGTAAAAAAAAAAAGTTAACTTTTTCACTGTCGACCTAATGACCCTGTCCACCTTATGAACCTGTCCACCTAATGACCCTATCCACCTTATGAACATGTCCACCTAATGACCCTGTCCACCTTATGACCCTGTCCACCTAATGACCCTGTCCACCTAATGACCCTGTCCACCTAATGACCCTGTCCACCTTATGAACCTGTCCACCTTATGACCCTGTCCACCTTATGACCCTGTCCACCTTATGACCCTGTCCACCTAATGACCCTGTCCACCTTATGACCCTGTCCACCTTATGAACCTGTCCACCTTATGACCCTGTCCACCTAATGACCCTGTCCACCTAATGACCCTGTCCACCTTATGAACCTGTCCACCTTATGAACCTGTCCACCTAATGACCCTGTCCACCTTATGAACATGTCTACCTAATGACCCTGTCCACCTTATGACCCTGTCCACCTAATGACCCTGTCCACCTTATGACCCTGTCCACCTTATGACCCTGTCCACCTAATGACCCTGTCCACCTTATGAACCTGTCCACCTAATGACCCTGTCCACCTTATGACCCTGTCCACCTAATGACCCTGTCCACCTTATGAACCTGTCCACCTTATGAACCTGTCCACCTAATGACCCTGTCCACCTTATGAACCTGTCCACCTTATGAACCTGTCCACCTAATGACCCTGTCCACCTTATGACCCTGTCCACCTTATGACCCTGTCCACCTTATGAACCTGTCCACCTTATGACCCTGTCCACCTAATGACCCTGTCCACCTTATGAACCTGTCCACCTTATGACCCTGTCCACCTTATGAACATGTCCACCTAATGACCCTGTCCACCTTATGAACCTGTCCACCTAATGACCCTGTCCACCTAATGACCCTGTCCACCTAATGACCCTGTCCACCTTATGAACCTGTCCACCTTATGACCCTGTCCACCTTATGAACATGTCCACCTAATGACCCTGTCCACCTTATGAACCTGTCCACCTAATGACCCTGTCCACCTAATGACCCTGTCCACCTTATGAACCTGTCCACCTAATGACCCTGTCCACCTAATGACCCTGTCCACCTTATGACCCTGTCCACCTAATGACCCTGTCCACCTAATGACCCTGTCCACCTTATGACCATGTCCACCTAATGACCCTGTCCACCTAATGACCCTGTCCACCTAATGACCCTGTCCACCTTATGAACCTGTCCACCTAATGACCCTGTCCACCTTATGACCCTGTCCACCTTATGAACCTGTCCACCTAATGACCCTGTCCACCTTATGACCCTGTCCACCTTATGAACATGTCCACCTAATGACCCTGTCCACCTAATGACCCTGTCCACCTTATGACCCTGTCCACCTAATGACCCTGTCCACCTTATGAACCTGTCCACCTTATGAACCTGTCCACCTTATGAACATGTTCACCTAATGACCCTGTCCACCTTATGACCCTGTCCACCTAATGACCCTGTCCACCTTATGACCCTGTCCACCTTATGACCCTGTCCACCTAATGACCCTGTCCACCTTATGAACCTGTCCACCTTATGAACCTGTCCACCTAATGACCCTGTCCACCTAATGACCCTGTCCACCTTATGAACCTGTCCACCTAATGACCCTGTCCACCTTATGACCCTGTCCACCTAATGACCCTGTCCACCTTATGAACCTGTCCACCTAATGACCCTGTCCACCTTATGAACCTGTCCACCTTATGACCCTGTCCACCTAATGACCCTGTCCACCTTATGAACCTGTCCACCTAATGACCCTGTCCACCTAATGAACCTGTCCACCTAATGACCCTGTCCACCTTATGAACCTGTCCACCTAATGACCCTGTCCACCTTATGACCCTGTCCACCTTATGAACCTGTCCACCTAATGACCCTGTCCACCTAATGACCCTGTCCACCTTATGACCCTGTCCACCTAATGACCCTGTCCACCTTATGAACCTGTCCACCTTATGAACCTGTCCACCTTATGACCCTGTCCACCTAATGATCCTGTCCACCTTATGAACCTGTCCACCTAATGACCCTGTCCACCTTATGACCCTGTCCACCTTATGACCCTGTCCACCTTATGACCCTGTCCACCTAATGATCCTGTCCACCTTATGAACCTGTCCACCTTATGAACCTGTCCACCTAATGACCCTGTCCACCTAATGACCCTGTCCACCTTATGAACCTGTCCACCTAATGACCCTGTCCACCTTATGACCCTGTCCACCTAATGACCCTGTCCACCTTATGAACCTGTCCACCTAATGACCCTGTCCACCTTATGAACCTGTCCACCTTATGACCCTGTCCACCTAATGACCCTGTCCACCTTATGAACCTGTCCACCTAATGACCCTGTCCACCTAATGAACCTGTCCACCTAATGACCCTGTCCACCTAATGACCCTGTCCACCTTATGAACCTGTCCACCTTATGACCCTGTCCACCTAATGAACCTGTCCACCTAATGACCCTGTCCACCTAATGAACCTGTCCACCTAATGACCCTGTCCACCTTATGACCCTGTCCACCTTATGAACCTGTCCACCTAATGACCCTGTCCACCTAATGAACCTGTCCACCTAATGACCCTGTCCACCTTATGACCCTGTCCACCTTATGAACCTGTCCACCTTATGAACCTGTCCACCTTATGACCCTGTCCACCTAATGAACCTGTCCACCTTATGACCCTGTCCACCTTATGAACATGTCCACCTAATGACCCTGTCCACCTAATGACCCTGTCCACCTAATGACCCTGTCCACCTAATGACCCTGTCCACCTTATGAACCTGTCCACCTAATGACCCTGTCCACCTTATGAACCTGTCCACCTAATGAACCTGTCCACCTTATGACCCTGTCCACCTTATGAACCTGTCCACCTTATGACCCTGTCCACCTTATGACCCTGTCCACCTTATGACCCTGTCCACCTTATGACCCTGTCCACCTAATGATCCTGTCCACCTTATGAACCTGTCCACCTTATGAACCTGTCCACCTAATGACCCTGTCCACCTAATGACCCTGTCCACCTTATGAACCTGTCCACCTAATGACCCTGTCCACCTTATGACCCTGTCCACCTAATGACCCTGTCCACCTTATGAACCTGTCCACCTAATGACCCTGTCCACCTTATGAACCTGTCCACCTTATGACCCTGTCCACCTAATGACCCTGTCCACCTTATGAACCTGTCCACCTAATGACCCTGTCCACCTAATGAACCTGTCCACCTAATGACCCTGTCCACCTAATGACCCTGTCCACCTTATGAACCTGTCCACCTTATGACCCTGTCCACCTAATGAACCTGTCCACCTAATGACCCTGTCCACCTTATGAACCTGTCCACCTAATGACCCTGTCCACCTTATGAACCTGTCCACCTTATGACCCTGTCCACCTTATGAACCTGTCCACCTAATGACCCTGTCCACCTAATGAACCTGTCCACCTAATGACCCTGTCCACCTTATGACCCTGTCCACCTTATGAACCTGTCCACCTAATGACCCTGTCCACCTAATGAACCTGTCCACCTAATGACCCTGTCCACCTTATGACCCTGTCCACCTTATGAACCTGTCCACCTTATGAACCTGTCCACCTTATGAACCTGTCCACCTTATGAACCTGTCCACCTTATGACCCTGTCCACCTAATGAACCTGTCCACCTTATGACCCTGTCCACCTTATGAACATGTCCACCTAATGACCCTGTCCACCTAATGACCCTGTCCACCTAATGACCCTGTCCACCTAATGACCCTGTCCACCTTATGAACCTGTCCACCTAATGACCCTGTCCACCTTATGAACATGTCCACCTAATGACCCTGTCCACCTAATGACCCTGTCCACCTTATGAACCTCAGCTATGATGTCAGCTGGTGTGGCATAATTTGAATTGGGGGTACTATTGTGTGGCCATGCCCCTTCCCAGCAAGAACACACCCCTGTTTCGGGATTTCGGCAGTCGGGATTCCGACCGCCGGGATCCCGACCGCCGGCAAATTGACTGCATCCCGCATATGCGCATACACAAAACCTGACCGCTGGGGCAGGGAACGGATTCATTTCACTAAGAGTGTGTGTGCACCAGATCCATGTGCTGAAACACTCTGTGCTGTGAGTCACTTCCATCTACACTATTAGTAAGGCGCTGTCGACCCCTTGTGGCGCCAAATATATAAAGGACACAAATGACACTAACGCCGTCCTCTCCTTTCTCTAATACAGGTCATGAGTGTGGTCTGAGGGTGCGGCCAGTCATTAATTACCATCTGTCTCCGTGTAACCGTAGCTTGTGTTACTATTGCCACCGTACAGGCACAGCCCAGCGCCTCTCCAGACATCGCTATGAGACGACCCTGCCGCGGTCATGTGACATGCATGTGACATGCACACACATCGCTGAAAGGTAAAAAAAGGTATCCATCCATCCATCCACTGTGTGTGTGTGTGTGTGGCCCAGGCTGATACATCTCCCTGCCTAGTAGGTCCCTGTCTGTGTATGGCCCATGTGTGTGTGGCCCGTGTGTGTGTGGCCCGTGTGTGGCCTGTGCGTGTGTGTGTGTGGCCCAGGCTGATACATTTCCCTGCCCAGTAGACCCCAGTGTGTGTGTGTGTGGCCCATGTGTGTGTGTCTTTGTGTGGCCCGTGTATGTGTGTGGCCCCGGCTGATACATGTCCCTGCCCAGTAGTAGGGATGGCCATCGACTATCGATATTCCCAAAACATCGATGGTTGGGACCTAGTGCTCAATGTTTTGGGCATCGATAGTGGATGGTCGAATAGTTTTATGCCATCGATGGATGGCTTCCGATGGTAAAAGTTGTGGGTGCGTGTGCGGCACCATTGCGTCCAGCGGCATCGCTGCGGGAGGCCCGCCCCGCCGGAAGGTGCGCGCATGCGCAAAAGATAGTTAAACTGGATTGATAGCTAAAGTTTCTTCTGCGCATGCGTGCGGATCCCGGCCGAGCAGGCTGCCCGCAGCGACCCTTCCCGTTGCTCTGCGCATGCGCGGCTAAGCAATGGAAGGAACCATCGATGGTGTGCGGTAGAATGGTTTATAGCCATCGATAGTTCCTGCTCTAGAAGCCATCAATGGCAACCATCGATGGGGGATGTGCCGATGGCCATCCCTACCCAGTAGGCCCCAGTGTTTGTATGACGGGGAAGGATTCCTAGGAACGCACACCTCCCAGCATGCCCCTCTCCAGGAGGACACAGTGCTCTGCTCCTGGGCTTCCCTGGTAATGTATGATTGCCAGCACCTGTGGTGACACCTTTCTTATCAGTTACCTAGCTCCCCACAGGTGCTGGCAATCATACATTATCCATACCTCCCAGCATGCCCCTCTCCAGGGGGACACAATGCTCTGTTCCTGGGCTTCCCTGGTAATGTATGATTGCCATCACCTGTGGTGACACCTTTCTTATCAGTTACCTAGCTCCCCACAGGTGCTGGCAATCATACATTATCCATACCTCCCAGCATGCCCCTCTCCAGGAGGACACAATGCTCTGTTCCTGGGCTCCCCTGGTAATGTAGGATTGCAGCACCTGTGGTGACACCTTTCTTATCAGTTACCTAGCTCCCCACAGGTGATGGCAATCATACATTATCCATACCTCCCAGCATGCCCCTCTCCAGGAGGACACAGCGCTCTGTTCCTGGGCTTCCCTGGTAATGTATGATTGTCAGCACCTGTGGAGACACCTTTCTTATCAGTTACCTAGCTCCCCACAGGTGCGGGCAATCCTACATTATCCATACCTCCCAGCATGCCCCTCTCCAGGAGGACACAATGCTCTGTTCCTGGGCTCCCCTGGTAATGTAGGATTGCAGCACCTGTGGTGACACCTTTCTTATCAGTTACCTAGCTCCCCACAGGTGCTGGCAATCATACATTATCCATACCTCCCAGCATGCCCCTCTCCAGGAGGACACAGCGCTCTGTTCCTGGGCTTCCCTGGTAATGTATGATTGCCAACACCTGTGGTGACACCTTTCTTACCAGTTACCTAGCTCCCCACAGGTGCTGGCAATCATACATTATCCATACCTCCCAGCATGCCCCTCTCCAGGAGGACACAATGCTCTGTTCCTGGGCTTCCCTGGTAATGTAGGATTGCCAGCACCTGTGGTGACACCTTTCTTATCAGTTACCTAGCTCCCCACAGGTGCTGGCAATCATACATTATCCATACCTCCTAGCATGCCCCTCTCCAGGAGGACACAGTGCTCTGTTCCTGGGCTTCCCTGGTAATGTATGATTGCCAGCACCTGTGGTGACACTAGGGTTACCACCTAGTCCCTTTAATTCCGGACACATATTAATTACACAGGTTCTGTGGCTGGCTGACTTCAAGACTCCACTTCACCTGATTTTAAACTGCCACAGAACCTGTGTAATTAACATGTGTCCGGAATTAAAAGGGACTAGGTGGTAACCCTAGGTGACACCTTTCTTATCAGTTACCTAGCTCCCCACAGGTGCTGCCAATCATACATTATCCATACCTCCCAGCATGCCCCTATCCAGGAGGACACAATGCTCTGCTCCTGGGCTTCCCTGGTAATGTATGATTACCATCACCTGTGGTGACACCTTTCTTATGGAGAAGGGCATGCTGGTAGGTATGGATAATGTATGATTGCCAGCACCTGTGGGGAGCTAAGTAACTGATAAGAAAGGTGTCACCACAGGTGCTGGCAATCATACATTACCAGGGAAGTCCAGGAGCAGAGCATTGTGTCCTCCTGGAGAGGGGCATGCTGGGAGGTATGGATAATGTATGATTACCAGCACCTGTAGGGAGCTAGGTAACTGATAAGAAAGGTGTCACCACAGGTGCTGGCAATCATACATTACCAGGGAAGTCCAGGAGTAGAGCATTGTGTCCTCCTGGAGAGGGGCATGCTGGGAGGTATGGATAAGGTATGATTGCCAGCACCTGTGGGGAGCTGGGTAACTGATAAGAACGGTGTCACCACAGGTGCTGGCAATCATACATTACCAGGGAAGCCCAGGAACAGAGCATTGTGTCCTCCTGGAGAAGGGCATGCTGGGAGGTATGGATAATGTATGATTGCCAGCACCTGTGGGGAGCTAGGTAACTGATAAGAAAGGTGTCACCACAGGTGCTGGCAATCATACATTACCAGGGAAGCCCAGGAACAGAGCATTGTGTCCTCCTGGAGAGGGGCATGCTGGGAGGTATGGATAATGTATGATTCCCAGCACCTGTGGGGAGCTAGGTAACTGATAAGAAAGGTGTCACCACAGGTGCTGGCAATCATACATTACCAGGGAAGCCCAGGAACAGAGCATTGTGTCCTCCTGGAGAGAGGCATGCTGGGAGGTATGGATAATGTATGATTGCCAGCACCTGTGGGGAGCTAGGTAACTGATAAGAAAGGTGTCACCACAGGTGCTGGCAATCATACATTACCAGGGAAGCCCAGGAACAGAGCATTGTGTCCTCCTGGAGAGAGGCATGCTGGGAGGTATGGATAATGTATGATTGCCAGCACCTGTGGGGAGCTAGGTAACTGATAAGAAAGGTGTCACCACAGGTGCTGGCAATCATACATTACCAGGGAAGCCCAGGAACAGAGCACTGTGTTCCCCTGGAGAGGGGCATGCTGGGAGGTATGGATAATGTATGATTGCCAGCACCTGTGGGGAGCTAGGTAACTGATAAGAAAGGTGTCACCACAGGTGCTGGCAATCCTATATTACCAGGGAAGCCCAGGAACAGAGCACTGTGTCCCCCTGGAGAGGGGCATGCTGGGAGGTATGGATAATGTATGATTGCCAGCACCTGTGGGGAGCTAGGTAACTGATAAGAAAGGTGTCACCACAGGTGCTGGCAATCCTATATTACCAGGGAAGCCCAGGAACAGAGCACTGTGTCCCCCTGGAGAGGGGCATGCTGGGAGGTAAGGATAATGTATGATTGCCAGCACCTGTGGGGAGCTAGGTAACTGAGAAGAAAGGTGTCACCACAGGTGCTGGGAATCATACATTACCAGGGAAGACCAGGAACAGAGCATTGTGTCCTCCTGGAGAGGGGCATGCTGGGAGGTATGGATAATGTATGATTGCCAGCACCTGTGGGGAGCTAGGTAACTGAGAAGAAAGGTGTCACCACAGGTGCTGGCAATCATACATTACCAGGGAAGCCCAGGTGCAGAGCATTGTGTCCTCCTGGAGAGGGGCATGCTGGGAGGTATGGATAATGTAGGATTGCCAGCACCTGTGGGGAGCTAGGTAACTGATAAGAAAGGTGTCACCACAGGTGCTGGCAATCCTATATTACCAGGGAAGCCCAGGAACAGAGCACTGTGTCCCCCTGGAGAGGGGCATGCTGGGAGGTATGGATAATGTATGATTGCCAGCACCTGTGGGGAGCTAGGTAACTGATAAGAAAGGTGTCACCACAGGTGCTGGCAATCCTATATTACCAGGGAAGCCCAGGAACAGAGCACTGTGTCCCCCTGGAGAGGGGCATGCTGGGAGGTAAGGATAATGTATGATTGCCAGCACCTGTGGGGAGCTAGGTAACTGATAAGAAAGGTGTCTCCACAGGTGCTGGCAATCATACATTACCAGGGAAGACCAGGAACAGAGCATTGTGTCCTCCTGGAGAGGGGCATGCTGGGAGGTATGGATAATGTATGATTGCCAGCACCTGTGGGGAGCTAGGTAACTGAGAAGAAAGGTGTCACCACAGGTGCTGGCAATCATACATTACCAGGGAAGCCCAGGTGCAGAGCATTGTGTCCTCCTGGAGAGGGGCATGCTGGGAGGTATGGATAATGTAGGATTGCCAGCACCTGTGGGGAGCTAGGTAACTGATAAGAAAGGTGTCACCACAGGTGCTGGCAATCCTATATTACCAGGGAAGCCCAGGAACAGAGCACTGTGTCCCCCTGGAGAGGGGCATGCTGGGAGGTATGGATAATGTATGATTGCCAGCACCTGTGGGGAGCTAGGTAACTGATAAGAAAGGTGTCACCACAGGTGCTGGCAATCCTATATTACCAGGGAAGCCCAGGAACAGAGCACTGTGTCCCCCTGGAGAGGGGCATGCTGGGAGGTAAGGATAATGTATGATTGCCAGCACCTGTGGGGAGCTAGGTAACTGATAAGAAAGGTGTCTCCACAGGTGCTGGCAATCATACATTACCAGGGAAGACCAGGAACAGAGCATTGTGTCCTCCTGGAGAGGGGCATGCTGGGAGGTATGGATAATGTATGATTGCCAGCACCTGTGGGGAGCTAGGTAACTGAGAAGAAAGGTGTCACCACAGGTGCTGGCAATCATACATTACCAGGGAAGCCCAGGTGCAGAGCATTGTGTCCTCCTGGAGAGGGGCATGCTGGGAGGTATGGATAATGTAGGATTGCCAGCACCTGTGGGGAGCTAGGTAACTGATAAGAAAGGTGTCACCACAGGTGCTGGCAATCATACATTACCAGGGAAGCCCAGGAGCAGAGCACTGTGTCCCCCTGGAGAGGGGCATGCTGGGAGGTATGGGAACGCCCTTTGGAAGTATCTGGAGCCTCTGTACGAGGGGAGCTGGGAAGGAGGAAGTGTAACTGGTTGCAGGTACAGCATGACAGGACAGGCATGTAGGGCGAGTGCACCTCGCTCCGGGCTGTTTTACATGTACTTAGCATGATCACGATACGCCCCAGGTCAGCCATATCCTTCTCTCATGTGTCCCTTTAGCGGGACATTTGTGTTATGAGATGTCACTGAGGCCCACATGCAGTGCCAGGTTACCACATAGGCACAGCAGGCACTGGCCTAGGGGCACTGCCACATTTAGGGATCAAAATAATATTGATTTCATAATAATAAATTCACAATCAGCCTCATTCAGACCTGACCGTGGTTTATCGATGAACTGCGTGTGGCTCACAATGCGCATTCCCTGTGTTAGTCATTCCCAAGGTGATTGACAGGAAGTTGGCGTCTGGGGAAGTAACCGCGGTTTAATGGGATTTGTTCGGGGAAACGCTGGGAGTGTCCGGGGAAACGCTAGGAGTGTCAGGGGAAACGTGGGAGTGTCCGGGGAAACGCTAGGAGTGTCAAGGGAAACGCTGGGAGTGTTCGTGGGAAAGCTGGGAGTGTCAGGGGAAACGCTGGGAGTGTCCGGGGGAAACGCTGGGAGTGTCAGGGAAACGCTGGGAGTGCCAATTAAATCGCCGGGAGTGTCAGGCTAAACGCTGGGAGTGTCCGGGGAAACGCTGGGAGTGTCAGGGGGGAAACGCTGGGAGTGTCAGGGGGGAAACGCTGGGAGTGTCAGGGGGGAAACGCTGGGAGTGTCAGGGGGGAAACGCTGGGAGTGTCCGGGGGGAAACGCTGGGAGTGTCCGGGGAAACGCTGGGAGTGTCCGGGGAAACGCTGGGAGTGTCCGGGGAAACGCTGGGAGTCGGCAATGTGAGGCACTGTCTGTCACAGGGGATACTACAATGTCGGCAATGTCAGGCACTGTCTGTCACAGGGGATACTACAATGTCGGCAATATGAGGCACTATCTATCACAGGGGATACTACAATGTCGGCAATGTGAGGCACTGTCTGTCACAGGGGATACTACAATGTCGGCAATGTGAGGCACTGTCTGTCACAGGGGATACTACAATGTCGGCAATGTGAGGCACTGTCTGTCACAGGGGATACTACAATGTCGGCAATGTGAGGCACTGTCTGTCACAGGGGATACTACAATGTCGGCAATGTGAGGCACTATCTATCACAGGGGATACTACAATGTCGGCAATGTGAGGCACTGCCTGTCACAGGGGATACTACAATGTCGGCAATGTGAGGCACTGTCCGTCACAGGGGATACTACAACATGACAGGTTCTCCGGGAGAAGCCCAGAGAGGAGACTTTCAGCAAGAATTGGGGGCAGGGCTTGAACGTGCCGTCATTAAGCCCCACCCCCATCCTGGAAAATGACTGGTTTGCCTATCTCGGGGGGGGGGGGGGGGGGGTGCTAAATGACGTGATTATGGCACTTTAGCCCCGCCCCCTCACAGAGATCGGCAAATCAGGTTATCTAAACGCCGCGGTCAGGGGGGGGGGGAGCAGGGGTCCCTCAGAATCTGGGAGGGTTGCCCACCTTTACGGGGGGGCCGGGAGGGGGGGCCTGATTTTTGGCCATTCCTGGATGGTAAGCAACCCTGCAACTTGATGGTCGACACCATTAGGTCGACATCGGGAAAGGTCGACATGGGTCAAGGTCAACATGGGTCTAGGTGGACGTGTCTTTAGGTCGACATGGCTTTAGGTAGAAACAAGCATTAGGTCGACATGTGCAAGGTCGACAGTCAAAAGGGGTCTACATGGGGTTTTTCACTGTTTTTTGACAGGCGGTATTTCATGCCCTACCATCCACTTGGGTGTGCCATGGGTAGCGAGGCACCATGTCCGAAGCATGGCAAGCACATTGAGCCATGCGAGGGGACGCGGTGCATTTTAACCTGTGTCAATGTCGACTGTGTCGACATTTGGGTAAAAAACAGAGAAAAATCCCATTCCGACCTTTTGACTGTCGACATTTGCCCATGTCAACATAATCATTATGTCAACCTAATGACACGTAGACTAAAGCCACGTCGACCTTCACCCATGTCAACCTAGACCCACGTCGACCTTTCCCCATGTCCACCTAATGGTGTCGACCCAATGCTTGTTGTAGACCAAATGATCCATACCCGCAGACCACGTTGTGATCAGAAGGAGATGGCGGACAGCAGTCTGTGAGCACTGGGCAGAGCGGTGACACCGTGACGCTGCTGGTGATGCATCATTGATAAAGTATTTCAGTAAAGATGAACCTTAGGGGGAAATTTACTAAAGGAAATTTGTAAAAAATAGGTGTAAAAATAGGTGTATTTGTATCCAGAAATACACTTATTTTTTACATTTAGGGGGACATTTACCAAAATGGATTCGTAGAAAAAAGGTGTATTCGTAGGGAGAAATACACCTTTTTTTTACGAATTTGTATTTTCGGGATTTACAATCCCAAAAATACAACAATTCGTTGTCCTAAAGATGGAACATTCGTATTTGTATTTACAAATACAAATGTCTACACCATCGATAGGATACGACAGAAATCACCATTCAAAAGAATGGTGGTTCCTGATGTACTAAGCAGCCGTACTGATAATACGGCTGCTTAGTGGTGTGAAACACCCACGCAAATACGACAGGAAAATACACCTTGCTTTCCCTGTCGTATTTGCTTTAAGCCTGCACGGATCAGTCAGATCCGTGCAGGCTGCAGTGTAAAAAAAAAAAAACAGCGTGGGGTCCCCCCCCCCACAGCTGTAACCAGCACCAGGCTGAAGGAGCCGGGGCCGGTAATTAAAAATCAGGGAACCCGACAAATAGGGGTTCCCCGATTTTTAACAACCAGCCCCAGGCTCCAGGTCCGGGGCTTGTTCCCAAAATACGGGGGACAAAATGACTAGGGGTCCCCCGTATTTCAAGAACCAGTCCCAGGCCAAACTAGCCAGCAGGGTAATGCCACAGCCGGGGGACACTTATGATATAAGGTCCCGCGGCCAAAACATTAACCCCCTGACCGGTCAGCCTGGCCAGGGGCCCTGGGGGAGTGGGGACCCCCCAATGAAGGGGTCCCCCCCTCCAGGACTTACCTGACCAGGCTGAAGCCTGGTACTGTCCCCGATGCCCCTGGGCGGTGGGCATCGGGCTGATTATGGTGTAAAAAATAGATTAAACTATTGTTTTTTACTGTGGCACTACAAGTGCCAGCAAGCCTCCCCAGCAAGCTGGGACTTGGAGAACCACAAGGCCCAGCCTGCTGGGCATTAAAGGGCCCGCTGGCACTTGTAGTTCCACAGTTAAAAAAATAGTACACAAAACACACTGACACACTTTTAAAATAAAACTTTAATACATACAAAGCCCACACATACTAATACTTACCTATCTTCTTTCCATAGGTAGCCCTGTTCCTGTGTCGCCTTCTGGTCCTGTGTCGGCGGTCTTCTGGATCCATGTCGACGTCCTTCTTCATGTCGACGTCGCTGTCGGCGATGGCTTCCGGATCCGACGAAATCCATGGAGGAAGCTGTGGAAGGAAACCATACTCACCTGTCCCAGCGCGACGTAGTCCAGGTAAGGGTCTTGGCAAAAATACAAACCGACACCCCGAAACCAGACTGGACAGAGAGCCGCACGGTGTTTGTTTACATCGTGCGGCTCCGCCTCCCGAATGCCGCTATTGCCCGCCTTGCGGCCTAGCGGCTCCTGATTGGCCGCTAGGCCGCAAGGCGGCCAATAGCGGCATTCGGGAGGCGGAGCCGCACGATGTAAACAAACACCGTGCGGCTCTCTGTCCGGCTGGTTTCGGGGTGTCGGTTTGTTTTTTTGCCAAGACCCCTTACCTGGACTACATCGCGCTGGGACAGGTGAGTATGGTTTCCTTCCACAGCTTCCACATGGATTTCGTCGGATCCGGACGCCATCGCCGACAGCGACGTCGACTTGAAGAAGGACGTCGACATGGATCCAGAAGACCGCCGACACAGGACCAGAAGACGACACAGGAACAGGGCTACCTATGGAAAGAAGATAGATAAGTATTAGTATGTGTGGGCTTTGTATGTATTAAAGTTTTATTTTAAAAGTGTGTCAGTGTGTTTTGTGTACTATTTTTTTAACTGTGGAACTACAAGTGCCAGCGGGCCCTTTAATGCCCAGCAGGCTGGGACTTGTGGTTCTCCAAGTCCCAGCTTGCTGGGGAGGCTTGCTGGCACTTGTAGTACCACAGTAAAAAACAATAGTTTAATCAATTTTTTACACCATAATCAGCCCGATGCCCACCGCCCAGGGGCATCGGGGACAGTACCAGGCTTCAGCCTGGTCAGGTAAGTCCTGGAGGGGGGGACCAGTGTTCCCTCTAAGCTGTGCGCGCGTGCGCGCGCACACAGCTCAACGAGTGTGCGCACAGACATTACAACAGAGCGCACAAAGCAGCACTGGTCCCTTTTTGCAGTTGTGGACTCAATTAATGTGTGTTTCACCCAATAACTATATTGTGTGCTGTGTTTTTGAATGTTTAAATGTTTAATATCATTTTGAAGTAAAGTTAACACAAATGCTGAACATCATTTTCCAGTTATATATAAGTGACGCATAAAAATTAAAATTTCCTTCCAAAGTTGCACAGCCAAAATCTTTTGCCGCACACAGCCTTCGTAAAATTAGAGGGAACATTGGGGGGGACCCCTTCATTGGGGGGGTCCCCACTCCCCCAGGGCCCCTGGCCAGGCTGACCGGTCAGGGGGTTAATGTTTTGGCCGCGGGACCTTATATCATAAGTGTCCCCCGGCTGTGACATTACCCTGCTGGCTGGTTGTGCCTGGGACTGGTTCTTGAAATACGGGGGACCCCTAGTCATTTTGTCCCCCGTATTTTGGGAACCAGCCCCGGACCTGGAGCCTGGGGCTGGTTGTTAAAAATCGGGGAACCCCTATTTGTCGGGTTCCCTGATTTTTAATTACCGGCCCCGGCTCCTTCAGCCTGGTGCTGGTTTCGGCTGTGGGGGGGACCCCACGCCGTTTTTTTTAAAAATTTATTTAATTTTTCTATTTTTTTACACCTTGCAGCCTGCACGGATCTGACTGATCCGTGCAGACTGCCTGTACGAATTCGTATTAGCGGCCGTATATATGTGCCGCTAATACGAATCATTACACCATCGGAGGGTTACAAAGCAGTCGTATCTGACTGCTTTGTAATTTCCCCTCCGGAACACGACTTTGCATACGACTCAAACATTCGTATGCAGCCGTAGGGGAAATACCAATACGAAAAACTAGGTTTTTCATATTGGTAAATTTCCCCCTTACTATCCCGAAAATACGGCAATTCGTATTCGTATTGATAGCACATCAATACGACTACGAATTGCCATATTTTCAGTACAGTAAATGTCAAAAATAAGTGTATTTCTGGATACAAATACACCTATTTTTACACCTATTTTTTACAAATTTCATTTAGTAAATTTCCCCCTTAATACCTGGTTCAAAGCTGATTTGTTCTCAAATGGACAAAACCATACTGCACTGCAGTGGGGCAGATGTAACATGTGCAGAGAGTGGCTGTGACGGGTTGTAGTCAGATGTGAGAGAGCATTGTGTGCCCTGTACATTCACACAAGTGCGTCACACACCGACGATGAGCACATGATTCGTACGGCGGTTCTGGGATAAAGACCAAATCTGTTCCTCCACTGAGGAAGAGGCCCCGGACATTCTGCTCTCCCTTGTGACTGTGCCGGAGACAGTGAGGGGGGCTAAGGAATCAGTCCCGGGGCTCAGTTATTGCCTTTACCGACCTTCAGCGGGACCACGGCAGTACGGCCGGTGCACGGTTATGGTCGCTTATTAATGTGCGCACCTTGCTGTGTGAGCACGGGGGGTGCAGGCTGGGCACCGAAATATGTGGTTGTGCGCACTTCACGTGGACATCCCGTACACACTGGTGTCCATGGTTTGTGCGCTACCCTAGCAGGCATCAGAATGTGTCCATATTAATGCGGCACAGATTCCTGCTGGATGAACAGTGTCAGCCGATCCCGGGTTAACAGATCTACAGACAATAAGTCCACACCAAAAGACCGACATTCAAGACAATCACAAGGCCAACATTGCCAAACACCCTAAAGCAGCCCATACACGGTCCGTTTAACGGATCTGTTTGGGACTTAATTAGCACACATCGTATCGGATCCCTAGTGCATGCACTGCGATCCGATCCGATGTGTACCTAGTACAAAAAGTATGTGCAGCAGATACTTTTTGTACCGTACTATGTGATGCGCGGGGGGAGAGCGCATCGCATAGTACAGAACGGAGCCGGCGAACATGGACCGTGTATGGGCTCCTTTATTCAGATCTGATCGCAGTACAAATGTATTCTCCAAATGGGCAAAACCATGTGCACTGCAGGTGGGGCAGATGTAACAGGTGCAGAGAGAGTTACATTTGGGTGGGGTGTGCCGAAACTGAATTTGCAGTGTAAAAATAATGCAGCCAGTATTTACCCTGCACAGAAACAAAATAACTCACACAAATGTAACTCTCTCTGCACCTGTTACATCTGCCCCACCTGCAGTGCACATGGTTTTGCCCATTTTGAGAACAAACTTGTACTGCGATCAGATCTGAATAAGGGCCAAAATGTTGACATACACATACAAATGTTGACATACACGACACCTAAACACGTGGAGCCCCAATGCACCTCTCCCAGTCAATGGTTGCTATGGGCAATAGAACGCCCGTTTTAGTGAATGTACCACTGTAGATATATCCACCAGATGCCGTCTCAGCGATCCCACCACCTCCATGCACACCCCCAGCCAAACTCCATGCACACCCCCAGCCTACCTCCATGCACACCCCCAGCCTACCTCCATGCACATCCCCCACCACCTCCCTGCACATCCCCAGCCTACCTCCAAGAACATCCCCAGCCTACCTCCGAGAACATCACCAGCCTACCTCTATGCACATCCCGATGCACACCCCCACCACCTCCATGCACACCCCCAGCCTACCTCCATGCACACCCCCACCTCCATGCACATCCCCAGCCTACCTCCCAGCTGTCCTGATTACAGAACACACCGTGGGGCCCCGGAACAGCATTGTGACCTGCAGCGTGCAGGCTGGTGGAGTATTACCCATAGGGAACCTGCTCTGTACTGTGGCGTGGGGCCCCGGAGCACCAATGTGACCTGCAGGCTGGCGGAGGGTACCTGCGCTGTACTGTGGCATGGGGCCCCGGAGCAGCATTGTGACCTGCAGCGTGCAGGCTGGCGGAGCGTTACCCATAGGGTACCCGCTCTGTACTGTGGCGTGGGGCCCCGGAGCAGCAATGTGACCTGCAGGCTGGCGGAGCGTTACCCATAGGGTACCCGCTCTGTACTGTGGCGTGGGGCCCCGGAGCAGCAATGTGACCTGCAGGCTGGCGGAGCATTACCCATACGGTACCTGCTCTGTACTGTGGGACGGGCTCGGACCTGTTTGTTCGGGGGCTAATCTGCAGGCGTGGAAATGGCGTATGGATAGTAAGTGGCCGCAGTGTGACTGAAAGGAAGCCGGCGTTTGGGAGCAATATCCATCATCATGGAGGGTCTGTGACATCTGGGGTCAGACTTACTTACATTTGCACAGACGGTAAAATAGAGATGTGCAGGTTCGGATTTACCCGGATTTCAAAATCGGATCTTATTGGCTATCCAGCTGTCACATGTTTTGGAACAAAAACATGTGACAGCATGTAGCCAATAAGATCCCATTTTGAGATCCGGGTAAATCCGAACCTGCACATCTCTACTGGAAAATCATTCAATGGTTCGTGAATTGCATACGGATTTGCGGGTAGATAGTGAATAGCGATCCATCCACAATTGTGCGTGACGTTATACTCGCGGTCATCTGCAACTTGGCACAACTGGATGGATTAGAGGTACCGTCCAGTAAGCGGTGGTCTGATGTATTACAGGTACCGTCCAGTAAGCGGTGGTCTGATGGATTACAGGTACCGTCCAGTAAGCGGTGGTCTGATGTATTACAGGTACAGTCCAGTAAGCGGTGGTCTGATGGATTACAGGTACAGTCCAGTAAGCGGTGGTCTGATGTATTACAGGTACAGTCCAGTAAGCGGTGATCTGATGGATTACAGGTACAGTCCAGTAAGCGGTGGTCTGATGTATTACAGGTACAGTCCAGTAAGCGGTGGTCTGATGGATTACAGGTACAGTCCAGTAAGCGGTGGTCTGATGGATTAGAGGTACCGTCCAGGAAGCGGTGGTCTGATGGATTAGTGGTACCGTCCAGTAAGCGGCGGTCTGATGGATTACAGGTACAGTCCAGTAAGCGGTGGTCTGATGGATTACCGGTACAGTCCAGTAAGCGGTGGTCTGATGGATTACAGGTACCGTCCAGTAAGCGGTGGTCTGATGGATTACAGGTACCCTCCAGTAAGCGGCGGTCTGATAGATTACAGGTACAGTCCAGTAAGCGGTGGTCTGATGGATTACCGGTACAGTCCAGTAAGCGGTGGTCTGATGGATTACAGGTACAGTCCAGTAAGCGGTGGTCTGATGGATTACAGGTTCCGTCCAGTAAGCGGTGGTCTGATGGATTACAGGTACAGTCCAGTAAGCGGTGGTCTGATGGATTACAGGTACAGTCCAGTAAGCGGTGGTTTGATGGATTACAGGTACAGTCCAGTAAGCGGCGGTCTGATGGATTACTGGTACCGTCCAGTAAGCGGTGGTCTGATGGATTACAGGTACCGTCCAGTAAGCGGTGGTCTGATGGATTACAGGTACAGTCCAGTAAGCGGTGGTCTGATGGATTACAGGTACAGTCCAGTAAGCGGTGGTCTGATGGATTACAGGTACCGTCCAGGAAGCGGTGGTCTGATGGATTACAGGTACCCTCCAGTAAGCGGTGGTCTGATGGATTACAGGTACAGTCCAATAAGCGGCGGTCTGATGGATTACTGGTACCGTCCAGTAAGCGGTGGTCTGATGGATTACAGGTACAGTCCAGTAAGCGGTGGTCTGATGGATTACAGGTACAGTCCAGTAAGCGGTGGTCTGATGGATTACAGGTACAGTCCAGTAAGCGGTGATCTGATGGATTAGAGGTACCGTCCAGTAAGTGGTGGTCTGATGGATTACAGGTACAGTCCAGTAAGCGGTGGTCTGATGGATTACCGGTACCGTCCAGTAAGCGGTGGTCTGATGGATTAGAGGTACCGTCCAGTAAGCGGTGGTCTGATGGATTACAGGTACAGTCCAGTAAGCGGTGGTCTGATGGATTACTGGTACCGTCCAGTAAGCGGTGGTCTGATGGATTACAGGTACAGTCCAGTAAGCGGTGGTCTGATGTATTACAGGTACAGTCCAGTAAGCGGTGGTCTGATGGATTACAGGTACAGTCCAGTAAGCGGTGGTCTGATGGATTAGAGGTACCGTCCAGGAAGCGGTGGTCTGATGGATTAGTGGTACCGTCCAGTAAGCGGCGGTCTGATGGATTACAGGTACAGTCCAGTAAGCGGTGGTCTGATGGATTACCGGTACAGTCCAGTAAGCGGTGGTCTGATGGATTACAGGTACCGTCCAGTAAGCGGTGGTCTGATGGATTACAGGTACCCTCCAGTAAGCGGCGGTCTGATGGATTACAGGTACAGTCCAGTAAGCGGTGGTCTGATGGATTACCGGTACAGTCCAGTAAGCGGTGGTCTGATGGATTACAGGTACAGTCCAGTAAGCGGTGGTCTGATGGATTACAGGTACAGTCCAGTAAGCGGTGGTCTGATGGATTACAGGTACAGTCCAGTAAGCGGTGGTCTGATGGATTACAGGTACCGTCCAGTAAGCGGTGATCTGATGGATTACAGGTACAGTCCAGTAAGCGGTGGTCTGATGGATTACAGGTACAGTCCAGTAAGCGGTGGTCTGATGGATTACAGGTACAGTCCAGTAAGCGGTGGTCTGATGGATTACAGGTTCCGTCCAGTAAGCGGTGGTCTGATGGATTACAGGTACAGTCCAGTAAGCGGTGGTCTGATGGATTACAGGTACAGTCCAGTAAGCGGTGGTTTGATGGATTACAGGTACAGTCCAGTAAGCGGCGGTCTGATGGATTACTGGTACCGTCCAGTAAGCGGTGGTCTGATGGATTACAGGTACCGTCCAGTAAGCGGTGGTCTGATGGATTACAGGTACAGTCCAGTAAGCGGTGGTCTGATGGATTACAGGTACAGTCCAGTAAGCGGTGGTCTGATGGATTACAGGTACCGTCCAGGAAGCGGTGGTCTGATGGATTACAGGTACCCTCCAGTAAGCGGTGGTCTGATGGATTACAGGTACAGTCCAATAAGCGGCGGTCTGATGGATTACTGGTACCGTCCAGTAAGCGGTGGTCTGATGGATTACAGGTACAGTCCAGTAAGCGGTGGTCTGATGGATTACAGGTACAGTCCAGTAAGCGGTGGTCTGATGGATTACAGGTACAGTCCAGTAAGCGGTGATCTGATGGATTAGAGGTACCGTCCAGTAAGTGGTGGTCTGATGGATTACAGGTACAGTCCAGTAAGCGGTGGTCTGATGGATTACCGGTACCGTCCAGTAAGCGGTGGTCTGATGGATTAGAGGTACCGTCCAGTAAGCGGTGGTCTGATGGATTACAGGTACAGTCCAGTAAGCGGTGGTCTGATGGATTACTGGTACCGTCCAGTAAGCGGTGGTCTGATGGATTACAGGTACAGTCCAGTAAGCGGTGGTCTGATGGATTACAGGTACAGTCCAGTAAGCGGTGGTCTGATGGATTACAGGTACAGTCCAGTAAGCGGCGGTCTGATGGATTACAGGTACAGTCCAGTAAGCGGCGGTCTGATGGATTACAGGTACCGTCCAGTAAGCGGCGGTCTGATGGATTACAGGTACCGTCCAGGAAGCGGTGGTCTGATGGATTACAGGTACAGTCCAGTAAGCGGTGGTCTGATGGATTAGAGGTACCGTCCAGGAAGCGGTGGTCTGATGGATTACAGGTACCGTCCAGTAAGCGGCGGTCTGATGGATTAGAGGTACCGTCCAGGAAGCGGTGGTCTGATGGATTAGAGGTACCGTCCAGGAAGCGGTGGTCTGATGGATTACAGGTACCGTCCAGGAAGCGGTGGTCTGATGGATTACAGGTACAGTCCAGGAAGCGGTGGTCTGATGGATTACAGGTACCGTCCAGTAAGCGGTGGTCTGATGGATTACAGGTACCGTCCAGTAAGCGGTGGTCTGATGGATTACAGGTACCGTCCAGTAAGCGGTGGTCTGATGGATTACAGGTACCATCCAGTAAGCGGTGGTCTGATGGATTACAGGTTCCGTCCAGTAAGCGGTGGTCTGATGGATTACAGGTACAGTCCAGTAAGCGGTGGTCTGATGAATTACAGGTACAGTCCAGTAAGCGGTGGTCTGATGGATTACAGGTACAGTCCAGTAAGCGGTGGTCTGATGGATTACAGGTACAGTCCAGTAAGCGGTGGTTTGATGGATTACAGGTACAGTCCAGTAAGCGGCGGTCTGATGGATTACTGGTACCGTCCAGTAAGCGGTGGTCTGATGGATTACAGGTACCGTCCAGTAAGCGGTGGTCTGATGGATTACAGGTACAGTCCAGTAAGCGGTGGTCTGATGGATTACAGGTACAGTCCAGTAAGCGGTGGTCTGATGGATTACAGGTACAGTCCAGTAAGCGGTGGTCTGATGGATTACAGGTACCATCCAGGAAGCGGTGGTCTGATGGATTACAGGTACCCTCCAGTAAGCGGTGGTCTGATGCATTACAGGTACAGTCCAATAAGCGGCGGTCTGATGGATTACTGGTACCGTCCAGTAAGCGGTGGTCAGATGGATTACAGGTACAGTCAAGTAAGCGGTGGTCTGATGGATTACAGGTACAGTCCAGTAAGCGGTGGTCTGATGGATTACCGGTACCGTCCAGTAAGCGGTGGTCTGATGGATTACAGGTACAGTCCAGTAAGCGGCGGTCTGATGGATTACAGGTACAGTCCAGTAAGCGGTGATCTGATGTATTACAGGTACAGTCCAGTAAGCGGTGGTCTGATAGATTACAGGTACAGTCCAGTAAGCGGTGATCTGATGGATTAGAGGTACCGTCCAGTAAGTGGTGGTCTGATGGATTACAGGTACAGTCCAGTAAGCGGTGGTCTGATGGATTACTGGTACCGTCCAGTAAGCGGTGGTCTGATGGATTAGAGGTACCGTCCAGTAAGCGGTGGTCTGATGGATTACAGGTACAGTCCAGTAAGCGGTGGTTTGATGGATTACAGGTACCCTCCAGTAAGCGGTGGTCTGATGGATTACAGGTACCGTCCAGTAAGTGGTGGTCTGATGGGTTACAGGTACAGTCCAGTAAGCGGTGGTCTGATGGATTACAGGTACCGTCCAGTAAGCGGTGGTCTGATGGATTACAGGTACAGTCCAGTAAGCGGTGGTCTGATGGATTACAGGTACCGTCCAGTAAGCGGCGGTCTGATGGATTACAGGTACCGTCCAGTAAGCGGTGGTCTGATGGATTACAGGTACAGTCCAGTAAGCGGTGATCTGATAGATTACAGTTACAGTCCAGTAAGCGGTGGTCTGAAGGATTACAGGTACAGTCCAGTAAGAGGTGGTCTGATGTATTACAGGTACCGTCCAGTAAGCGGTGGTCTGATGGATTAGAGGTATCCTCCAGTAAGCGGTGGTCTGATCGATTACAGGTACAGTCCAGTAAGCGGTGGTCTGATGGATTACAGGTACCGTCCAGTAAGTGGTGATCTGATGGATTACAGGTACAGTCCAGTAAGCGGTGGTCTGATGTATTACAGGTACAGTCCAGTAAGCGGTGGTCTGATGTATTACAGGTACAGTCCAGTAAGCGGTGGTCTGATGTATTACAGGTACAGTCCAGTAAGCAGTGATCTGATGGATTACAGGTACAGTCCAGTAAGCGGTGGCCTGATGGATTACAGGTACAGTCCAGTAAGCGGTGGCCTGATGGATTACAGGTACAGTCCAGTAAGCGGTGGCCTGATGGATTACTGGTCACGTGTTTTCGTTACCATATAGGTGAGAGCCTCTGAGGTGAGCTGGAATGGAAATTCCAGTTCAGCAGGAACAGTCCCTGCGACACGCTCATATACCCGCTGATGGGCACAGTCCCTGCGACAAGCTCATATACCCGCTGATGGGCACAGTCCCTGTGACACGCTCATATACCCGCTGATGGGAACAGTCCCTGCGACACGCTCATATACCCGCTGATGGGCACAGTCCCTGCGACACGCTCGTATACCCGCTGATGGGAACAGTCCCTGCGACACGCTCGTATACCCGCTGATGGGCACAGTCCCTGCGACACGCTCATATACCCGCTGATGGGCACAGTCCCTGCGACACGCTCATATACCCGCTGATGGGCACAGTCCCTGCGACACGCTCATATACCCGCTGATGGGCACAGTCCCTGCGACACGCTCGTATACCCGCTGATGGGCACAGTCCCTGCGACACGCTCGTATACCCGCTGATGGGCACAGTCCCTGCGACACGCTCGTATACCCGCTGATGGGCACAGTCCCTGCGACACGCTCATATACCCGCTGATGGGCAAAGTCCCTGCGACACGCTCGTATACCCGCTGATGGGCACAGTCCCTGGGACACGCTCGTATACCCACTGATGGGCACAGTCCCTGGGACACGCTCGTATACCCGCTGGTGGGCACAGTCCTGCGACACGCTCATATACCCGCTGATGGGCACAGTCCCTGGGACACGCTCATATACCCGCTGATGGGCACAGTCCCTGCGACACGCTCATATACCCGCTGATGGGCACAGTCCCTGCGACACGCTCATATACCCGCTGATGGGCACAGTCCCTGAGACACGCTCGTATACCCGCTGATGGGCACAGTCCCTGCGACACGCTCGTATACCCGCTGATGGGCACAGTCCCTGCGACACGGCGACACGCTCATATACCCGCTGATGGGCACAGTCCCTGCGACAAGCTCATATACCCGCTGATGGGCACAGTCCCTGCGACACGCTCATATACCCGCTGATGGGCACAGTCCCTGCGACACGCTCGTATACCCGCTGATGGGCACAGTCCCTGCGACAAGCTCATATACCTGCTGATGGGCACAGTCCCTGCGACACGCTCATATACCCGCTGATGGGCACAGTCCCTGCGACACGCTCGTATACCCGCTGATGGGAACAGTCCCTGGGACACGCTCATATACCCGCTGATGGGCACAGTCCCTGCGACACGCTCGTATACCCGCTGATGGGCACAGTCCTGCGACGCGCTCGTATACCCGCTGATGGGCACAGTCCCTGCGACACGCTCATATACCCGCTGATTGGAACAGTCCCTGCGACATGCTCATATACCCACTGATGGGCACAGTCCCTGCGACACGCTCGTATACCCGCTGATGGGCACAGTCCCTGGGACACACTCGTATACCCACTGATGGGCACAGTCCCTGGGACACGCTCGTATACCCGCTGATGGGCACAGTCCCTGCGACACGCTCATATACCCGCTGATGGGCACAGTCCCTGCGACACGCTCATATACCCGCTGATGGGCACAGTCCCTGCGACACGCTCCTATACCCGCTGATGGGCACAGTCCCTGCGACAAGCTCATATACCCGCTGATGGGCACAGTCCCTGTGACACGCTCATATACCCGCTGATGGGCACAGTCCCTGCGACAAGCTCATATACCCGCTGATGGGCACAGTCCCTGTGACAAGCTCGTATACCCGCTGATGGGCACAGTCCCTGCGACACGCTCGTATACCCGCTGATGGGCACAGTCCCTGCGACACGCTCATATACCCGCTGATGGGCACAGTCCCTGCGACACGCTCATATACCCGCTGATGGGCACAGTCCCTGCGACACGCTCATATACCCGCTGATGGGCACAGTCCCTGCGACACGCTCCTATACCCGCTGATGGGCACAGTCCCTGCGACACGCTCATATACCCGCTGATGGGCACAGTCCCTGTGACACGCTCGTATACCCGCTGATGGGCACAGTCCCTGTGACACGCTCATATACCCGCTGATGGGCACAGTCCTGCGACACGCTCGTATACCCGCTGATGGGCACAGTCCCTGCGACACGCTCATATACCCGCTGATTGGAACAGTCCCTGCGACATGCTCATATACCCGCTGATGGGCACAGTCCCTGGGACACGCTCGTATACCCGCTGATGGGCACAGTCCCTGCGACACGCTCATATACCCGCTGATTGGCACAGTCCCTGCGACACGCTCATATACCCGCTGATGGGCACAGTCCCTGCGACACGCTCCTATACCCGCTGATGGGCACAGTCCCTGCGACAAGCTCATATACCCGCTGATGGGCACAGTCCCTGCGACAAGCTCATATACCCGCTGATGGGCACAGTCCCTGTGACACGCTCATATACCCGCTGATGGGCACAGTCCCTGCGACACGCTCATATACCCGCTGATGGGCACAGTCCCTGCGACACGCTCATATACCCGCTGATGGGCACAGTCCCTGCGACACGCTCATATACCCGCTGATGGGCACAGTCCCTGCGACACGCTCATATACCCGCTGATGGGCACAGTCCCTGCGACACGCTCGTATACCCGCTGATGGGCACAGTCCCTGCGACACGCTCATATACCCGCTGATTGAGAACATCCTCGTATTTCATTCCCATCACATTTGTGCTAATAAATGTTCTTGTTACCGGTTCATGATTATTTAATTTTCGCTAATCGGGAGCAGGGATTGAACATGTTCTGATTAATGAAACTTCTCAATCAGCCCACATCTCACAGGCAGCGAGAGGCTGCAGATGGCTCCACACCTGGGCCGGACGCTCATTCACTATCCCAACAGAACTGGTCTGTACTTGCGGGTGAGCAGCCCAGGAGCCCTGCTCACATCTTCATCTGTTCTGGGGCTCTGTACAAGCTGGGCGCCCTCTGCTGGCCATCTGGAGGAATGGCAAAATCCATGACATGCAGAGGTTTGCCTCTACAGGTTGAGTATCCTTTATGCGAAATGCTCGGGACCACAATCATTTTGGATAAGGAATTTTTCAGTTTTTGGAATATTTATTTTTCCATACTTACCTGTTCCCCAGGTGAAGCCTCGATGGTCTCCAAATGTCCACGGTGTCCCCCGGGGTCTATGGCAGCCTCCAGGATCCTCTTCAGCGGCATCTCGGGTCCCAGGGGTGCATTGCGCAAGTGCACGGTCGCACCCCCTATATACAGCACGGTCGCACCCCCTATATACAGCATGGTCACACCCCCTATATACAGCACGGTCGCACCCCCTATATACAGCATGGTCACACCCCCTATATACAGCACAGAGCCCCTCTATATACAGGACAGAGCACCCCCTATATACAGCACAGAGCACCCCCTATATACAGCACAGAGCACCCCCTATATACAGCACAGAGCACCCCTATATATATACAGCACAGAGCACCCCCTATATACAACGCAGAGCACCCCCTATATACAGCACAGAGCACCTCTATATACAGCACAGGGCACCCCCTATATACAGCACAGAGCACATCTATATACAGCACAGGGCGCCCCCTATATACAGCACAGGGCGCCCCCTATATACAGCCCAGAGCACCCCTATATACAGCACATAGCACCCCCTATATACAGCACAGAGCACCCCCTATATACAGCACAGAGCCCCCCTTATATACAGCACAGAGCACCCCTATATATACACAGCACAGAGCACCCCTATATACAGCACAGGGCACCCCCTATATACAGCACAGGGCACCCCCTATATACAGCACAGAGCACCCCTATATATACACAGCACAGAGCACCCCTATATACAGCACAGGGCACCCCCCTATATACAGCACAGGGCACCCTCTATATACAGGACAGAGCACCCCTATATACAGCACAGGGCACCCCTATATACAGCACAGGGCACCCCTATATACAGCACAGAGCACCTCTATATATACAGCACAGAGCACCCCCTATATACAACGCAGAGCACCCCTATACACAGCACAGAGCACCCCCTATATACATCACAGGGCACCCCTATATACAGCACAGGGCACCCCCTATATACAGCACAGGGCGCCCCCTATATACAGCCCAGAGCACCCCTATATACAGCACATAGCACCCCCTATATACAGCACAGAGCACCCCCTATATACAGCACAGAGCCCCCCTTATATACAGCACAGGGCACCCCCTATATACAGCACAGAGCACCCCTATATATACACAGCACAGAGCACCCCTATATACAGCACAGGGCACCCCCCTATATACAGCACAGGGCACCCCTATATACAGCACAGAGCACCTCTATATATACAGCACAGAGCACCCCCTATACACAGCGCAGAGCACCCCCTATATACATCACAGGGCACCCCTATATACAGCACAGGGCGCCCCCTATATACAGCACAGGGCGCCCCCTATATACAGCCCAGAGCACCCCTATATACAGCACATAGCACCCCCTATATACAGCACAGAGCACCCCCTATATACAGCACAGAGCCCCCCTTATATACAGCACAGGGCACCCCCTATATACAGCACAGAGCACCCCTATATATACACAGCACAGAGCACCCCTATATACAGCACAGGGCACCCCCCTATATACAGCACAGGGCACCCTCTATATACAGGACAGAGCACCCCTATACACAGCACAGAGCACCCCCTATATACAGCACAGGGCACCCCTATATACAGCACAGAGCACCCCTATATACAGCACAGTGCACCCCATATAAACAGCACAGGGCACCCTCTATATACAGGACAGAGCACCCCTATATACAGCACAGAGCACCCTCTATATACAGTAC
Organism: Crinia signifera; assembly: GCF_055691185.1. Taxonomy (NCBI): domain Eukaryota; kingdom Metazoa; phylum Chordata; class Amphibia; order Anura; family Myobatrachidae; genus Crinia; species Crinia signifera. Next base: position 2,234,658 of record NC_139226.1, read on the forward strand.
AGAGCACCCCTATACACAGCACAGAGCACCCCCTATATACAGCACAGAGCACCCCCTATACACAGTACAGAGCACCCCTATATATACAGCACAGGGCGCCCCCTATATACAGCACAGGGCACCCCCCTATATACAGCACAGAGCACCCCCTATATACAGCACAGGGCACCCCCTATATACAGCACAGGGCACCCCCTATATACAGCACAGGGCACCCCTATATACAGCACAGGGCACCCCCCTATATACAGTACAGAGCACCCCTATACACAGCACAGAGCACCCCCTATATACAGCACAGAGCACCCCCTATACACAGTACAGAGCACCCCTATATATACAGCACAGAGCATCCCTATATACAGCACAGGGCACCCCCTATATACAGTACAGAGCACCCCTATATATACAGCACAGAGCTGGCACCCCTATATACAGCACAGGGCACCCCTATATACAGCACAGAGCACCCCTATATACAGCACAGGGCACCCCCTATATACAGCACAGGGCACCCCCTATATACAGGACAGAGCACCCCTATATACAGCACAGAGCACCCCCTATATACATCACAGGGCACCCCCTATATACACAGTACAGAGCACCCCTATATATACAGCACAGAGCCCCCCTATATACAGCACAGGGCGCCCCCTATATACAGTACAGAGCACCCCCTATATATACAGCACAGAGCAGCCCTATATACAGCACAGGGCACCCCCCTATATACAGCACAGGGCACCCTCTATATACAGGACAGAGCACCCCTATACACAGCACAGAGCACCCCCTATATACAGCACAGGGCACCCCTATATACAGCACAGAGCACCCCTATATACAGCACAGTGCACCCCATATAAACAGCACAGGGCACCCTCTATATACAGGACAGAGCACCCCTATATACAGCACAGAGCACCCTCTATATACAGTACAGAGCACCCCTATACACAGCACAGAGCACCCCCTATATACAGCACAGAGCACCCCCTATACACAGTACAGAGCACCCCTATATATACAGCACAGAGCATCCCTATATACAGCACAGGGCACCCCCTATATACAGTACAGAGCACCCCTATATATACAGCACAGAGCTGGCACCCCTATATACAGCACTGGGCACCCCCTATATACAGCACAGGGCACCCCCTATATACAGCACAGGGCACCCCCTATATACAGCACAGGGCACCCCCTATATACAGCACAGGACACCCCCTATATACAGGACAGAGCACCCCTATATACAGCACAGAGCACCCCCTATATACATCACAGGGCACCCCCTATATACACAGTACAGAGCACCCCTATATATACAGCACAGAGCCCCCCTATATACAGCACAGGGCGCCCCCTATATACAGTACAGAGCACCCCCTATATATACAGCACAGAGCAGCCCTATATACAGCACAGGGCGCCCCCTATATACAGCACAGAGCGCCCCCTATATACAGAACAGGGGACCCCCTATATACAGCACAGAGCACCCCCTATACACAGTACAGAGCACCCCTATATATACAGCACAGAGCATCCCTATATACAGCACAGGGCACCCCCTATATACAGTACAGAGCACCCCTATATATACAGCACAGAGCTGGCACCCCTATATACAGCACTGGGCACCCCTATATACAGCACAGGGCACCCCCTATATACAGCACAGAGCACCCCTATATACAGCACAGGGCACCCCCTATATACAGCACAGGGCACCCCCTATATACAGGACAGAGCACCCCTATATACAGCACAGAGCACCCCCTATATACATCACAGGGCACCTCCTATATACACAGTACAGAGCACCCCTATATATACAGCACAGAGCCCCCCTATATACAGCACAGGGCGCCCCCTATATACAGTACAGAGCACCCCCTATATATACAGCACAGAGCAGCCCTATGTACAGCACAGGGCACCCCCCTATATACAGCACAGGGCACCCTCTATATACAGGACAGAGCACCCCTATACACCGCACAGAGCACCCCCTATATACAGCACAGGGCACCCCTATATACAGCACAGAGCACCCCTATATACAGCACAGTGCACCCCATATAAACAGCACAGGGCACCCTCTATATACAGGACAGAGCACCCCTATATACAGCACAGAGCACCCTCTATATACAGTACAGAGCACCCCTATACACAGCACAGAGCACCCCCTATATACAGCACAGAGCACCCCCTATACACAGTACAGAGCACCCCTATATATACAGCACAGAGCTGGCACCCCTATATACAGCACTGGGCACCCCTATATACAGCACAGAGCATCCCTATATACAGCACAGGGCACCCCCTATATACAGTACAGAGCACCCCTATATATACAGCACAGAGCTGGCACCCCTATATACAGCACTGGGCACCCCTATATACAGCACAGGGCACCCCCTATATACAGCACAGGGCACCCCCTATATACAGCACAGGGCACCCCCTATATACAGGACAGAGCACCCCTATATACAGCACAGAGCACCCCCTATATACATCACAGGGCACCCCCTATATACACAGTACAGAGCACCCCTATATATACAGCACAGAGCCCCCCTATATACAGCACAGGGCGCCCCCTATATACAGTACAGAGCACCCCCTATATATACAGCACAGAGCAGCCCTATATACAGCACAGGGCGCCCCCTATATACAGCACAGAGCGCCCCCTATATACAGAACAGGGGACCCCCTATATACAGCACAGAGCATGGTGTATCTCCTGGAGAGGGGCATGCTGGGAGGTATGTGCTACATATGTAACACTGTAGCAGTGTCATTACCTGGCACAGGGGAGGGGAGGGGCTGAGGAGGACGCGGTCCCTTTAAGCTCCCCCCTCCCTGCTGACTTTGTCTAGGCTCCCACTAGCTGTGTGCAGAACAATGAGGAAATGATGGAGTGAACCACTCAGCCAATATAGGGGGATCAGCCGGGTGGTGGCATGCTGTCCCCTGTTACAGCTGGTGCCAGGGAGAGGACCTCCCTCTAGCCCCCACTGCCAGGGTAAGGCAGCCAGGCTGGGGCTGTGGCACAATGAGGGGTGACCTCTGCTCGGGGCTGCAGGTGATGCTGTGGTGGTTTCTCCCATGTTCCCAGGGGTGGGATTCTGCATTTGCTTTCTGACCTGGAGCAGGATAGCAGCAGCTGAACCTGTGAGCTGCAGGGGAGGGGGGCATGCTGCTGCTGCTGTCAACCTAGGACGGGGCTGCACCACCCGGATCTGCACCGCAGGTTTGTCTGCATGGCCTTATATGTTATATTGCTGGGGGGAGAGGACAGGTGCAGTGGTAGCAAATGTAGGGACGGGTACAATGGTAGGGACAGGTGCAGTGGTAGCAAAGGTAGGGACGGGTACAATGGTAGGGACAGGTACAGCGGCAGCAAAGGTAGGGACGGGTACAATGGTAGGGACAGGTACAGCAGCAGCAAAGGTATGGACGGTTACAATGGTAGGGACAGGTGCAGTGGTAGCAAAGGTATGGACGGTTACAATGGTAGGGACAGGTACAGCGGCAGCAAAGGTATGGACGGGTACAATGGTAGGGACAGGTACAGCGGCAGCAAAGGTAGGGACGGGTACAATGGTAGGGACAGGTGCAGTGGTAGCAAATGTAGGGACACGTATAATGGTAGGGACAGGTACAATGGTAGGGACAGGTACAGCGGCAGCAAAGGTATGAACGGGTACAATGGTAGGGACAGGTGCAGTGGTAGCAAATGTAGGGACACGTATAATGGTAGGGACAGGTACAGCGGCAGCAAAGGTATGGACGGGTACAATGGTAGGGACAGGTGCAGTGGTAGCAAATGTAGGGACACGTATAATGGTAGGGACAGGTACAGCGGCAGCAAAGGTATGGACGGGTACAATGGTAGGGACAGGTGCAGTGGTAGCAAAGGGATGGACGGGTACAATGGTAGGGACAGGTACAATGGTAGGGACAGGTACAGCGGCAGCAAAGGTAGGGACAGGTACAATGGTAGGTACAGCGGCAGCAAAGGTATGGACGGGTACAATGGTAGGGACAGGTACAGCAGCAGCAAAGGTAGGGACAGGTACAAAGGTAGGGGTCACAATAGTAGGTACAAGTGCAGGGATAGCAAAGGTAGGGACAGGTGCAGGGATAGCCCCCATAGAGGCTGAGAGGAGGGGGCAGGTGCAGGGATAGCCCCCAGAGGCGAGAGGAGGGGGCAGGTGCAGGAATAGCCCCCCATAGAGGCGGAGAGGAGGGTGCAGGGATAGCCCCCCATAGAGGCGGAGAGGAGGGTGCAGGGATAGCCCCCCATAGAGGCGGAGAGGAGGGTGCAGGGATAGCCCCCATAGAGGCAGAGAGGAGGGGGCAGGTGCAGGGATAGACCCCCATAGAGGCGGAGAGGAGGGTGCAGGGAAAGCCCCCATAGAGGCAGAGAGGAGGGTGCAGGGATAGCCCCCCATAGAGGTGGAGAGGAGGGTGCAGGGATAGCCCCCCATAGAGGCGGAGAGGAGGGGGCAGGGATAGCCCCCCATAGAAGCGGAGAGGAGGGTGCAGGGATAGCTCCCCATAGAGGCGGAGAGGAGGAGGCAGGTGCAGGGATAGCCCCCCATAGAGGCGGAGAGGAGGGTACAGGGATAGCCCCCATAGAGGCTGAGAGGAGGGGGCAGGTGCAGGGATAGCCCCCATAGAGGCTGAGAGGAGGGGGAAGGTGCAGGGATAGACCCCCATAGAGGCAGAGAGGAGGGGGCAGGTGCAGGGATAGCCCCCTATAGAGGCGGAGAGGAGGGTACAGGGATAGCCCCCATAGAGGCTGAGAGGAGGGGGAAGCTGCAGGGATAGCCCCCATAGAGGTGGAGAGGCGGGGGCAGGTGCAGGGATAGACCCCCATAGAGGCGGAGAGGAGGGTGCAGGGATAGCCCACCTAGAGGTGGAGAGGAGGGTGCAGGGATAGCCCCCTATAGAGGCTGAGAGGAGGGGGAAGGTGCAGGGATAGCCCCCCATAGAGGCTGAGAGGAGGGGGAAGGTGCAGGGATAGACCCCCATAGAGGCGGAGAGGAGGGTGCAGGGATAGCCCACCTAGAGGTGGAGAGGAGGGTGCAGGGATAGCCCCCTATAGAGGCGGAGAGGAGGGGGCAGGGATAGCCCCATAGAGGCGGAGAGGAGGGGGCAGGGATAGCCCCCCCATAGAGGCGGAGAGGAGGGTGCAGGGATAGCCTCCATAGAGGCGGAGAGGAGGGGGCAGGTGCAGGGATAGCCCCCCATAGAGGCGGAGAGGAGGGTGCAGGGATAGCCCCATAGAGGCGGAGAAGAGTGGGCACGTGCAGGTGCAGCATTTGGGAGATCATTGTGTTACTGTATTTTCTGTGCTATTAAGTGATTTGTAGAACATCTCAGTAATCAGTGGAAAATATTTCTCCGGCCAATCCATAATCTCCAGGCCAGAAAGTATCTGAGCGTATATGTCAGAGAAACCATAATGTGTGGCCTTAAACTGAGAGGGGAGAGCGCAGTGTATCGTTATACTGAGAGGGGAGAGCGCGGTGTACCGTTATACTGAGAGGGGAGAGCGTGGTGTACCGTTATACTGAGAGGGGAGAGCGCGGTGTACCGTTATACTGAGTGGGGAGAGCGCGGTGTATCGTTATACTGAGAGGGGAGAGCGCGGTGTACCGTTATACTGAGAGGGGAGAGCGCGGTGTATCTTTATACTGAGAGGGGAGAGTGCGGTGTACCGTTATACTGAGAGGGGAGAGCGCGGTGTACCGTTATACTGAGAGGGGAGAGCGCGGTGTATCGGTATATTGAGAGGGGAGAGCGCGGTGTACCGTTATACTGAGAGGGGAGAGCGCGGTGTATCGTTATACTGAGAGGAGAGAGCGCGGTGTACCGTTATACTGAGAGGGGAGAGCGCGGTGTACCGTTATACTGAGAGGGGAGAGCGTGGTGTATCGTTATACTGAGAGGGGAGAGCGCGGTGTACCGTTATACTGAGAGGGGAGAGCGCGGTGTATCTTTATACTGAGAGGGGAGAGTGCGGTGTACCGTTATACTGAGAGGGGAGAGCGCGGTGTACCGTTATACTGAGAGGGGAGAGCGCGGTGTATCGTTATACTGAGAGGGGAGAGCGCGGTGTACCGTTATACTGAGAGGGGAGAGCGTGGTGTATCGTTATACTGAGAGGGGAGAGCGCGGTGTACCGTTATACTGAGAGGGGAGAGCGCGGTGTACCGTTATACTGAGAGGGGAGAGCGCAGTGTATCGTTATACTGAGAGGGGAGAGCGCAGTGTATCGTTATACTGGGAGGGGAGAGCGCAGTGTATCGTTATACTGAGAGGGGAGAGCACAGTGTATCGTTATACTGAGAGGGGAGAGCGCGGTGTACCGTTATACTGAGAGGGGAGAGCGTGGTGTACCGTTATACTGAGAGGGGAGAGCGCGGTGTACCGTTATACTGAGTGGGGAGAGCGCGGTGTATCGTTATACTGAGAGGGGAGAGCGCGGTGTACCGTTATACTGAGAGGGGAGAGCGCGGTGTATCTTTATACTGAGAGGGGAGAGTGCGGTGTACCGTTATACTGAGAGGGGAGAGCGCGGTGTACCGTTATACTGAGAGGGGAGAGCGCGGTGTATCGTTATACTGAGAGGGGAGAGCGCGGTGTACCGTTATACTGAGAGGGGAGAGCGCGGTGTATCGTTATACTGAGAGGGGAGAGCGCGGTGTACCGTTATACTGAGAGGGGAGAGCGCGGTGTACCGTTATACTGAGAGGGGAGAGCGTGGTGTATCGTTATACTGAAAGGGGAGAGCGCGGTGTACCGTTATACTGAGAGGGGAGAGCGCGGTGTATCTTTATACTGAGAGGGGAGAGTGCGGTGTACCGTTATACTGAGAGGGGAGAGCGCGGTGTACCGTTATACTGAGAGGGGAGAGCGCGGTGTATCGTTATACTGAGAGGGGAGAGCGCGGTGTACCGTTATACTGAGAGGGGAGAGCGTGGTGTACCGTTATACTGAGAGGGGAGAGCGCAGTGTATCGTTATACTGAGAGGGGAGAGCGCAGTGTATCGTTATACTGGGAGGGGAGAGCGCAGTGTATCATTATACTGAGAGGGGAGAGCACAGTGTATCGTTATACTGAGAGGGGAGAGCGCGGTGTACCGTTATACTGAGAGGGGAGAGCGCGGTGTATCGTTATACTGAGAGGGGAGAGCGCGGTGTACCGTTATACTGAGAGGGGAGAGCGCAGTGTACCGTTATACTGAGAGGGAAGAGCGCAGTGTACTGTTGTACTGAGAGGGGAGAGCGCAGTGTATAATACTTAGAGCGATACACTGCACTCTCCCTTCTCAGTATACTGGTACACTGCGCGCTCTCCCTATCAGTATAACAGTACACTGCACTCTCTCCCTATTAGTATAACGGTACACCGCGCTCTCTCCCTATCAGTGTAACGGTACACCGCGCTCTCTCCCTATCAGTGTAACGGTACACTGCGCTCTCTCCCTATCAGTGTAACGGTACACTGCGCTCTCTCCCTATCAGTGTAACGGTACACTGCGCTCTCTCCCTATCAGTATAACGGTACACCTCGCTCTCTCCCTACACTGCGCTCTCTCCCTATCAGTATAACGGTACACCGCGCTCTCTCCCTATCAGTATAACGGTACACTGCGCTCTCTCCCTATCAGTATAATGGTACACTGCGCTCTCTCTCCCTATCAGTATAACGGTACACTGCGCTCTCTCTCCCTATCAGTATAACGGAACACTGCGCTCTCTCCCTATCAGTATAACGGTACACTGCGCTCTCTCCCTATCAGTATAACGGTACACTGCGCTCTCTCCCTATCAGTATAACGGTACACTGTGCTCTCTCCCTATCAGTATAACGGTACACTGCGCTATCTCCCTATCAGTATAATGGTACACCTCGCTCTCTCCCTACACCGCGCTCTCTCCCTATCAGTATAACGGTACACTGCGCTCTCTCCCTATCAGTATAATGGTACACTGCGCTCTCTCCCTATCAGTATAACGGTACACCGTGCTCTCTCTCTATCAGTATAACGGTACACCGCGCTACACCGCGCTCTCTCCCTATCAGTATAATGGTACACTGCGCTCTCTCTCCCTATCAGTATAACGGTACACTGCGCTCTCTCTCCCTATCAGTATAACGGTGCACTGCGCTCTCTCTCCCTATCAGTATAACGGTACACAGCGCTCTCTCTCCCTATCAGTATAACGGTACACCGCGCTCTCTCCCTATCAGTATAACGGTACACCGCGCTCTCTCCCTATCATTATAACGGTACACCGTGCTCTCTTCCTATCATTATAACGGTACACCACGCTCTCTCCTTATCAGTATAACGGTACACTGCGCTCTCTCCCTATCAGTATAACGGTACACTGCGCTCTCTCCCTATCAGTATAACGGTACACTGCGCTCTCTCCCTATCCGTATAACGGTACACTGCGCTCTCTCCCTATCCGTATAACGGTACACTGCGCTCTCTCCCTATCCGTATAACGGTACACTGCACTCTCTCCTCTCAGTGCAAAGATGCACTGTGCTCTCCCCTCTCAGTTTAATGATACACTGCACTCTCCCCTCTCAGAGCGCGTGGTACCATTGTACTGAGGGGGGAGAGTGCTGGGTATAGTTGTACTGAGGGGGGAGAGCGCAGTGCATCTTTGCACTGAGAGGATAGAGCACGGTGTACTGTTGTACTGAGAGGGGAGAGCGCAGTGTATAATACTCTTAGAGCGATACACTGCACTCTCCCTTCTCAGTATAACGGTACACTGCGCTCTCTCCCTATCAGTATAACGGTACACTGCGCTCTCTCCCTATCAGTATAACGGTACATCGTGCTCTCTCCCTATCAGTATAATGGTACACTGCGCTCTCTCCCTATCAGTATAACGGTACACTGCGCTCTCTCCCTATCAGTATAACGGTACACTGCGCTCTCTCTCCCTATCAGTATAACGGTACACCGTGCTCTCTCCCTATCAGTATAACGGTACACCGTGCTCTCTCCCTATCAGTATAACGGTACACTGCGCTCTCTCCCTATCAGTATAACGGTACACTGCGCTCTCTCCCTATCAGTATAACGGTACACTGCGCTCTCTCCCTATCAGTATAACGGTACACCGCGCTACACCGCGCTCTCTCCCTATCAGTATAATGGTACACTGCGCTCTCTCTCCCTATCAGTATAACGGTACACTGCGCTCTCTCTCCCTATCAGTATAACGGTGCACTGCGCTCTCTCTCCCTATCAGTATAACGGTACACGGCGCTCTCTCTCCCTATCAGTATAACGGTACACCGCGCTCTCTCCCTATCAGTATAACGGTACACCGCGCTCTCTCCCTATCATTATAACGGTACACCGTGCTCTCTTCCTATCATTATAACGGTACACCGCGCTCTCTCCTTATCAGTATAACGGTACTCTGCGCTCTCTCCCTATCAGTATAACGGTACACTGCGCTCTCTCCCTATCGGTATAACGGTACACTGCGCTCTTTCCCTATCCGTATAACGGTACACTGCGCTCTCTCCCTATCCGTATAACGGTACATTGCACTCTCTCCTCTCAGTGCAAAGATGCACTGTGCTCTCCCCTCTCAGTTTAACGATACACTGCACTCTCCCCTCTCAGAGCGCGTGGTACCATTGTACTGAGGGGGGAGAGTGCTGGGTATAGTTGTACTGAGGGGGGAGAGCGCAGTGCATCTTTGCACTGAGAGGATAGAGCACAGTGTACTGTTGTACTGAGAGGGGAGAGCGCAGTGTATAATACTCTTAGAGTGATACACTGCACTCTCCCTTCTCAGTATAACGGTACACTGCGCTCTCTCCCTATCAGTATAACGGTACACTGCGCTCTCTCCCTATCAGTATAACGGTACATCGTGCTCTCTCCCTATCAGTATAATGGTACACTGCGCTCTCTCCCTATCAGTATAACGGTACACTGCGCTCTCTCCCTATCAGTATAACGGTACACTGCGCTCTCTCTCCCTATCAGTATAACGGTACACCGTGCTCTCTCCCTATCAGTATAACGGTACACTGCGCTCTCTCCCTATCAGTATAACGGTACACTGCGCTCTCTCCCTATCAGTATAACGGTACACTGCGCTCTCTCCCTATCAGTATAACGGTACACCGCGCTCTCTCCCTATCAGTATAACGGTACACTGCGCTCTCTCCCTATCAGTATAACGGTACACCGCGCTCTCTCCCTATCAGTATAACGGTACACTGCGCTCTCTCCCTATCAGTATAAAGGTACACTGCGCTCTCTCCCTATCAGTATAACGGTACACCGCGCTCTCTCCCTATCAGTATAACGGTACACCGTGCTCTCTCCCTATCAGTATAACGGTACACCGTGCTCTCTCCCTATCAGTATAACAATACACCGCGCTCTCGCCCTATCAGTATAACGGTACACCGCGCTCTCTCCCTATCAGTATAACGGTACACTGCGCTCTCTCCCCATCAGTATAACGGTACACTGCGCTCTCTCCCTATCAGTATAACGGTACACTGCGCTCTCTCCCTATCAGTATAACGGTACACCGCGCTCTCTCCCTATCAGTATAACGGTACACCGCGCTCTTTCCCTATCAGTATAACGGTACACCGCGCTCTTTCCCTATCAGTATAACGGTACACCGTGCTCTCTCCCTATCAGTATAACGGTACACCGTGCTCTCTCCCTATCAGTATAACGGTACACTGCGCTCTCTCCCTATCAGTATAACGGTACACTGCGCTCTCTCCCTATCAGTATAACGGTACACTGCGCTCTCTCCCTATCAGTATAACGGTACACCGCGCTCTCTCCCTATCAGTATAACGGTACACCGCGCTCTCTCCCTATCAGTATAACGGTACACCGCGCTCTCTCCCTATCAGTATAACGGTACACCGCGCTCTCTCCCTATCAGTATAACGGTACACCGCGCTCTCTCCCTATCAGTATAACGGTACACTGCGCTCTCTCCCTATCAGTATAACGGTACACCGCGCTCTCTCCCTATCAGTATAACGGTACACTGCGCTCTCTCCCTATCAGTATAACGGTACACTGCGCTCTCTCCCTATCAGTATAACGGTACACTGCGCTCTCTCCCTATCAGTATAACGGTACACTGCACTCTCTCCCTATCAGTATAACGGTACACTGCACTCTCTCCTCTCAGTGCAAAGATGCACTGTGCTCTCCCCTCTCAGTTTAATGATACACTGCGCTCTCCCCTCTTAATGTACTGATACTACAGGTATAGATATGCTGATATCTCTTCTCCTCGTTAGGATGGATCCTTAATGCTGATGCCTCTGCTTAATTTAAGAATGAATCTCTAATGTAGGGTACACACCAGAACAAATAGGGCTCAATTCCATCAATCTGGATCCAATTCCGACAGATTGGATGTAGATTGTATGTAGATTGGGCATGTTTTTGCATGTTTAGATCCAATTCCGATCCGATTCCAATCCGCTGTCGTTTGGTCGTTTTACAGATCCTACCTATTGCAGGTAGGATCTGTGAAAGATCCATTCAACTGGATACAGACTCAGATTGGATTGGGATCAGATTGGATGCAGATCGTTAGCAGATTGTGTGCTCCAACAGATCGTGCGACCATCACACAATCTGCTAATGATCTACTAACAATCAGGATCATTCTGATGTGTACCAGGCATAATACTAATGTCCCTTCTCTAGGATGCTCTTAAATACTGATGTCCCTTCTTCACTGTAGGCTGGCTTCATCATTATGAGCTCTCTTGTTACCTATAAGATGGCTCCCTAATGCCAAGTTCTCTTATCTCTAGGATGTCTCCTCATTGTCAAGGTCTCTTCTCTCGGCGGTGGCTCCTCCATGACGAGGTTTCTTCTCTCGAGGGTGGCTCCTCCATGACGAGGTTTCTTCTCTCGAGGGTGGCTCCTCCATGACGAGGTTTCTTCTCTCGAGGGTGGCTCCTCCATGACGAGGTTTCTTCTCTCGAGGGTGGCTCCTCCATGACGAGGTTTCTTCTCTCGAGGGTGGCTCCTCCATGACGAGGTTTCTTCTCTCGAGGGTGGCACCTCCATGCCGAGGTTCCTTCTCTCGAGGGTGGCTTCTCCATGCCGAGGTTCCTTCTCTCGAGGGTGGCTCCTCCATGCCGAAGTTTCTTCTCTCGAGGGTGGCTCCTCCTTGACGAGGCTTCTTCTCTCGAGGGTGGCTCCTCCTTGACGAGGTTTCTTCTCTCGAGGGTGGCTCCTCCATGACGAGGTTTCTTCTCTCGAGGGTGGCTCCTCCATGACGAGGTTTCTTCTCTCGAGGGTGGCTCCTCCATGACGAGGTTTCTTCTCTCGAGGGTGGCTCCTCCATGACGAGGTTTCTTCTCTCGAGGGTGGCTCCTCCATGATGAGGTTTCTTCTCTCGAGGGTGGCTCCTCCATGACGAGGTTTCTTCTCTCGAGGGTGGCTCCTCCACGATGAGGTTTCTTCTCTCGAGGGTGGCTCCTGCATGACGAGGTTTCTTTTCTCGAGGGTGGCTTCTCCATGCCGAGGTTTCTTCTCTCGAGGGTGGCTCCTCCATGCCGAGGTTTCTTCTCTCGAGGGTGGCTCCTCCATGCCGAGGTTTCTTCTCTCGAGGGTGGCTCCTCCATGACGAGGTCTCTTCTTTCCCCTATGATGGCTTGTTCATACTGACTTTTGTGCGTCACTAAAGAATGACATTTTTGTGCTGATGTTTCTTTTTTTTTATTCCTGTAGAATGGCTTGCTGTCTGAAAGATGAACTGCTCTGCTCCATCTGTCTGAGCATATACCAGGACCCGGTCAGTTTTGGCTGCGAGCACTACTTCTGCCGTAAATGTATCACTGAGCACTGGAGTCGTCAGAAGCATGGAGGTCCCTTGGATTGTCCTGAGTGCCGGAGAACCTTTGCGGAGCCCACGCTGTCTCCCAGCCTCAAGCTCTCTAACATTGTTGAAAGATACTCAGCCTTTCCTCTAGATGCCATCCTCAGTGCCCAGAGGAGCTCGTTCCCCTGCAAGGACCATGACAAGGTCAAGCTGTTCTGTCTGACGGACCGTGCTGTGGTGTGTTTCTTCTGTGATGAGCCCTCATTGCATGAGCAACATCAGGTGACCAATGTGGATGAAGCATTCGAGGAGTTGCAGGTGAGCGCCCGGGACAATAGGGCAGACCGACCTATAACTATTTGTTATTTCTTCCTTACGATCTATTCACAAAGTCCTAAAAGTTCCCTTTGTATACACTGTCACACCCTACACTCCACGTGTTACTGTATAACCCCACACAACACACCCTACACTCCATGTGTTACTGTATAACCCCACACCACACACCCTACACTCCATGTGTTACTGTATAACCACACACCCTGCACTCCATGTGTTACTATATAACCACACACCCTGCACTCCATGTGTTACAGTATAAGCCCACACCCTACAATCCATGTGTTACTGTATCACCCCACACCACACACTCCATGTGTTACAGTATAAGCCCACACCACACACCCTGCACTCCATGTGTTACTGTATAACCCCACACCACACACCCTACACTCCATGTGTTACTGTATAACCCCACACCACACACCCTACACTCCATGTGTTACTGTATAACCCCACACCACACACCCTACACTCCATGTGTTACTGTATAACCCCACACCACACACCCTGCACTCAATGTGTTACTATATAAACCCACACCACACAACCTGCACTCCATGTGTTACTGTATAACCTCACACCGCGTGCACTTTGTGTGACTGTATAGCACCCCACCACATTCCATGTGTGACTGTATTACCACACACCCTACACTCCATGTGTTAAGGTGGCCATACACACGCAGATTGGCCACCAGACTGTAGGGTGTGATCTGTGTGGATCTGGTGGGTGGTGCTGTAGGGTATAATCTGCGTGGATCTGGTGGTTGTACTGTATGGCGTGATCTGTGTGGATCTGGTGGGTGGTGCAGTAGGGTGTGATCTGCGTGAATCTGGTGGTGGTACAGTATGGCGTGATCTGTGTGGATCTGGTGGGTGGTGCTGTAGGGCGTGATCTGTGTGGATCTGGTGGATGGTTCTGTAGGGTGTGATCTGTGTGGATCTGGTTGGTGGTTCTGTAGGGTGTGATCTGTGTGGATCTGGTGGGTGGTGCTGTAGGGCGTGATCTGTGTGGATCTGGTGGATGGTTCTGTAGGGTGTGATCTGTGTGGATCTGGTTGGTGGTTCTATAGGGTGTGATCTGTGTGGATCTGGTTGTTGGTGCTGTAGAGTGTGATCTGTGTGGATCTGGTGGGTGGTGCTTTAGTGTGTGATCTGTTCGGATCTGGAGCGTGGTGCTGTAGTGTGTGATCTGTATGGATCTGGTGCGTGATGCTGTAGGGTGTGATCTCTGTGGATCGGGTGCGTGGTGCTGTAGTGTGTGATCTGTATGGATCTGGTGGGTGGTGCTGTAGGGTGTGATCTGTGTGGATCTGGTGGGTGGTGCTGTAAGGTGTCATCTGTCTGTATCTGGTGGCTAGTGCTGCAGGGTGTGATTTGTATGGATCTGGTGGGTGGTGCTGTAGGTTGTGATCTGTATGGATCTGGTGGGTGGTGCTGTAGTGTGTGCATCTGGTTGTTGGTGCTGTATTGTGTGATCTGTGTAGATCTGGTGGGTGGTGCTGTAGGGTGTGATCTGTGTAGATCTGGTGGGTGGTGCTGTAAGGTGTCATCTGTCTGTATCTGGTGGCTAGTGCTGAAGGGTGTGATTTGTATGGATCTGGTGGGTGGTGCTGAAGGGTGTGATTTGTATGGATCTGGTGGGTGGTGCTGTAGGGTGTGATCTGTATGGATCTGGTGGGTGGTGCTGTATTGTGTGATCTGTGTAGATCTGGTGGGTGGTGCTGTAGGGTGTGATCTGTGTAGATCTGGTGGGTGGTGCTGTAAGGTGTCATCTGTCTGTATCTGGTGGCTAGTGCTGAAGGGTGTGATTTGTATGGATCTGGTGGGTGGTGCTGTAGGGTGTGATCTGTATGGATCTGGTGGGTGGTGCTGTATTGTGTGATCTGTGTAGATCTGGTGGGTGGTGCTGTAGGGTGTGATCTGTGTAGATCTGGTGGGTGGTGCTGTAAGGTGTCATCTGTCTGTATCTGGTGGCTAGTGCTGAAGGGTGTGATTTGTATGGATCTGGTGGGTGGTGCTGAAGGGTGTGATTTGTATGGATCTGGTGGTTGATGCTGTGAGGACTCCCGGGCTCATGGGTGCATGGGGGGGCCTATCGCTCGTATCCGCCTTGAGAAAGGCAGTGTTTACAGCATTTGCACAGTCCCGGGAGAACCTCGGTTCGCGGATCACACAGTAAGGCCACAAAAGCAAGGTACAAAACGCACCTTTATTTCATATTAACAGTACATGAAAACCATAACCACACCACTAACACTACACAATACAGGTAGCCTACAATATACACAGCACACACTAACTATATCAGAACCACACAAAAGTGAACACCTCCCCTTCCCTTCCACAGTCAATAGTCACCTTGGGCAGTCTCTGAGCTGAGGCTGGTGTAGCCTTGGTGAGGGGGAAATGCAGAACCCCAGCGGAGGTACGGACTCCACTGAGCCAGGGCCGATGCCCGCTGCCGGTCCTGTAGGTGATGAATCCCGGCCGCTTGGCCTGTGGGTGCCGTCAGGGTGCTGGCACGCTGGATGCAACCGCTGGCTGTGGTATGGGGTCCACTGCGCCAGGGCCGACTGCCCACTGCTGGTCCTGCAGGTGATGAATCCCAGCCGCTTGGCCTGTGGGTGCCGTCGGGGTGCTGGCACGCTGGATGAAACCGCTGGCTGTGGTATGGGGTCCACTGCGCCAGGGCCGACTGCCCACTGCTGATGGTCTGGTGGGGTCTGGAGGGGACTCAGTTCCTCCCCTGGGATCCTGCCTCGCCGGGTCAGGGATCCTGGATGGATGCAGAAAGTGGAACCCAGAGCTGTTGTTTCAGCCCATTTTATCCTTGAGTTCTGCGACCGGATTGGTTGTTGCTTGAAGCCTGAGATGTAAATGCCCCTGAGTCCTGTGTAGGGATTGGCTGCTGCTGTAGCCCTGCCAACTTGCTGTTCTCTGGGACTCTCTGGCCCCCTGCTGGTCTGGTGCCGGCCAGTCTATAACAAGTCCCCGGGGAGAACAAAAGGCCAGGAACCATTGCTGATAAGGGGGCGGCCCAGGTGTGAAGTCAAAACAGACCCTGTTGTTGGTTGTGAAGTCTCAGCCTATTCAGCTTGCTGATGCTTCCTGTGAGGGGGATGAGATAGGGGGGTGTCGGCTGTCCGCATTAGCCAACAAGATATTACACACATGCAATAAACCATACATTACTGTGATAGAGACATATCAGGCTCAGGAGTATATGCCCTGATGGGCGCAATACTTATAAACACGCGGTACTATTACCCATCGCAGGCAGGCATCTGGTATGTAATAAAGTCCGGTCCTAGTACTATAGAACACACAGTCCTGTGGAAGGCTCTATTAGTGTGAGAGGCACGGCTCCCATGAGATGGCAGGCAGGGAATTGTATTGGAAAAATGTTGTTAATTCAGGTAAGAGAGTGTCTGGGTCTCTGGGCTATATTTAGGAATCTTGGGGTGCCTACCCCCTCATGATCCAGGTGGGGGTGCCCAAAGGGGGATCATGACATACCTCCCCCTTCCTAAATCCGGTCCGAGGGGCTGGCTCCCAGATCGGAGCCAGTCAGGATGACCGGGCCCAGTGATCTCCTGGAGGCGTGATTCCGCTCCTCCTGCTCTGGATGAGGGGGGTCCGAGGTCAGCAGTTCACCATGTGTAACCCGCATTCCAGTACCCCAGTTACAGGGTTTGCCCCTGTCATGTGGAAATCTTTCCTTCTCTCCTGCCTTTTTGGTTGGCCCTCCTCCCTCCGCCTCTGGCGCAACTGGGAGGGGCCCGATCGGTGTACACAGGCTACAATCCGGAAACCTGGCTGCGGATTCTGCTCTTGACAACAGCGCCGACGTTGGCTGCAGGGGAGCAGTGGGTAACAACGATGCTTCTCCCAAAACTTCAAAAGCCTTCACAGTCACCCCACTTGGGCCTGAAACCTCCCCCAGCCCCTGAAGCTGCTGGGCCTCCCCTGGGCAACCTTCCATCCATGTCTGTTCATCCACCTTGCAGGGCCTCAGCACACTCTGCCCCCACCTGCCCTCAGCAGTAGGCAGCGGTCCTGAGGATTCTCCTTCACACAATGGCTGCAGAGAAGCAGGGGGTATCCGCAAGTCTCCCCCTGATTTTCCCACAATCCCCCCCTTTGGGTCGAACACCTCCCCCAGCCCTTTGAACAATAACTGCTGGGCCTCCCCTGGGCAAACTTCCATCTTCCCCAGGGTGCACTGCTTCCCCAGCCTGGCGATGAGAGGGACTGGTGGGGTGGCATTGTACGGCAGCACTGCTGGCATCTCCCTTACAGCCCCAGGTGCAAACTCACATTCTCTTGCTCGTGCCATGCTGGGTGGTGAGGTGTCTTCCTCTGAGGCGCAGGGGGGTGCTGAGCTATGCCTCTGACCATCCCCTCCATGTTTGCTTGCTTGGCTGCCTGTTTGCTGCAGCGGCTCCCCGGGCACATAATTACAGTCAGTCACTCTTGCAGGGGATTCACAGAAGCGCTGCACCCCAGCCTCTACTCCCTGCTCTGGCACCCCGGTCACATACCTGCCTTTTGACTCCAGATCCTCCTGGCTCTGATGGCTAAGTGGGAACAGTCCTGGATAATCCTCCTGGGGTGGTAGAGTGGCAGAGAGCACCCCAGACACACTTCCTTCCATCTCCCCCTGCTGAATATGCTGGGGCTCCTGGGGCAAGATGCCCTCATTCGCTGGGCCGCTGGTGGTCATGTAGGGGAGAAGTACTGCCCCCTCTGCTGGGGCACAATCATTGTAGACCCCCTGGCCACTAGTTTCAAAGTCTCCATCTCCCACGTCTGCAAAAGGGAAGATGTACTGCCATTCTTCCTGGGGTGCCAATTTTGGGTGCACCCCCATCCTTTGGCTAGCTGCTTGGAGCAGTGGCTGGCCACTGCTTTGTACCTCCTGTGGCGAGGACTCAGCCATCACAGTCCCAGCCTCCGAGATCTGCTCTGCTCTGGGGCTAGTCTCTGGGGCAGCCCCTGCACTGTATACTGGCACTGCTCCATCTATCCCGGGCTCCGTGTGCACCAGTCCATCATCCCCATGTGGGGCCACAGTGCCCAGCTCCGCCACACTACTTGGCACAATGCAGGGGGAATAAATATCCCCTCCCCGATATCCATCTGCCACAATCACAGTCCATGATGTTAGGGCTCCTTTAGAGTCCGGGGTCCCTGGTGCGATATCACAGGGGCACTCCACAGCTAGTTCCTCATTTCCCAACTCACTGAATGGGAACAGTTCTGTGATTTCTCCCTGTGTCAGTGGGGGATCTAGTTCTGTGGCTCTCTGAGGATGCATAAGCTGCAGCAGCCGACGTTCCTCTGCCTCCACCCTCTGACACTGGTCCAGCCACTCTGGCGAATTCAGCTGTCCCTGTGCCAGGGCGACCCTCTCTGCATTATCATAACAGTGCAGGAGACACTGCAACTGCTCCTGGACACTTCTCAGTACTCCTGGACACAGGACATAGTTCCTATACACGCTGAATGCATGTAGCGGGTCCTCTTGTTGCTCGTACACCCATCGGATGAGAGTGCAGTGTGAGCGGCCTTCAGGGGGTGTGCTGCATCGTAGCCTCCATTCGTCAGTTAGGTCCTCCAGACTCATTCTCGCTAATGGAGCTCCAGATTCTGCAGGCCACAGTTCCTCTGCCTCCTCCCCTGGGATCTCGGTAGTGGACCCCTCGGTCATCCACCCCGGTGGCACCATCAACTCCTCCTCCCTTTGAGTTCTCTTTGCGGGCTCCTTCCCAGGACCCACATTACCCGGTGCTGGCACGCTGGCCTCAGCGACCCGGCTTCTGTGCATTAGCTGATGCGTGGCGCTACTTACTTCTGTGACAAAAGCCTTCCACGCCACCGTATGCAGCAGGTTTCCTGCAGCAGCCTCAGATACATACTGCTTAAATTCATCGGTCA
>NC_139226.1:2254041-2264041 GCF_055691185.1 Crinia signifera
TTCTGGTATCACCCCGCCTGATGGCGGTGCTGCACAAGTTCCCGGAGGATGCCTGGAAGGTGTGTGGGAGGTTACAGGTCGCAGGCGGTTGGGACGTTCCCTGTGTGGAGCTGCTGTGCAGGACTTGCCCGCTAGCCCCCTGTAACTGATCAATAGATGGAAGCCAGCCTGCCCTTACCACTGGGGGGGGGGGCATCCTGCCCTTACCACTGGGGGGGGGAGCCAGCCTGCCCTTACCACTGCGGGGGGGGGGGAAGCCAGCCTGCCCTTTCCGCTAGAGGGGGAAGCCAGCTCGCCCTTACTGCTGGGGGGGTGAAGCCAGCCCGTCCTTACTGCTGGAGGGTGAAGCCAGCCCGCCCTTACTGCTGGGGGGGTGAAGCCAGCCCGCCCTTACTGCTGGGGGGGTGAAGCCAGCCCGCCCTTACTGCTGGGGGGGTGAAGCCAGCCCGCCCTTACTGCTGGGGGGGTGAAGCCATCCCGCCCTTACTGCTGGGGGGGGGTGAAGCCAGCCCGCCCTTACGGCTTGGGGGGGGGGGGGGTGAAGCCAGCCCGCCCTTACTGCTGGGGGGGGGGGGGGTGAAGCCAGCCCGCCCTTACTGCTGGGGGGGGGGGGTGAAGCCAGCCCGCCCTTACTGCTGGGGGGGGGGGGGGTGAAGCCAGCCCTCCCTTACTGCTGGGGGGGTGAAGCCAGCCCGCCCTTACTGCTGGGGGGGGGGTTTGAAGCCAGCCCGCCCTTACTGCTGTGGGGGGGGGGGGGTGAAGCCAGCCCGCTTTTACTGCTGGGGGGGAGGGGGTGAAGCCAGCCCGCCCTTACTGCTGGGGGGGTGAAGCCAGCCCGCCCTTACTGCTGGGGGGGTGAAGCCATCCCGCCCTTACTGCTGGGGGGGTGAAGCCATCCCGCCCTTACTGCTGGGGGGGGTGAAGCCAGCCCGCCCTTACTGCTGGGGGGGTGAAGCCAGCCCGCCCTTACTGCTGGGGGGGTGAAGCCAGCCCGCCCTTACTGCTGGGGGGGGTGAAGCCAGCCCGCCCTTACTGCTGGGGGGGTGAAGCCAGCCCGCCCTTACTGCTGGGGGGGTGAAGCCAGCCCGCCCCTAACTGCTGGGGGGGTGAAGCCAGCCCGCCCTTACTGCTGGGGGGGTGAAGCCAGCCCACCCTTACTGCTGGGGGGGTGAAGCCAGCCCGCCCTTACTGCTGGGGGGTGAATCCAGCCCGCCCTTACTGCTGGGGGGGGGGGGGGGGTGAAGCCAGCCCGCCCTTACTGCTGGGGGTGGGTGGGGTGAAGCCAGCCCGCCCTTACTGCTGGGGGGGGGTGAAGCCAGCCCGCCCTTGCTTCTGGGGGGGGTGAAGCCAGCCCGCCCTTACTGCTGGGGGGGTGAAGCCAGCCCGCCCTTACTGCTGGGAAGGGGGGTGAAGCCAGCCCGCCCTTACTGCTGGGGGGGTGAAGCCAGCCCGCCCTTACTGCTGGGGGGTGAATGTTCAGGTGTGATCCCAGACTGTCTCTGTACTACAGTGTGATCACTGGCAGAGGGCCAGCTACGGTTGGACGCATGCATGGTCTCATTGTACCTGGAATTCCTGTGCTATTACCCAGCATGGATGGTCTGACCTGTGGCTTCTCTCTCCAGACACACAGGCATCGCTGGCGCATGGAGGGGGCTCACACTTACTCACGTTGCAGAACCCCCCCCCCCCCCTCCGCCTTGTGGCCAATAATGGTCAAACTAATACATGCACAATGTCGCTATCCTGTCCAATGCGGTGCGTACGTGTATGTACCCCCTGCGTGTGCGGCACCTAGTTACACAGATCGTTACCCTGTGGTGTGTTACCCTGTGTGTGGCATCTAGTTACCCTGTGCTGTGTTACCCTGTGCTGTGTTACCCTGTGTGTGTGTGTGGCACTTAGTTACCCTGTGCTGTGTTACCCTGTGTGTGTGTGTGTGTGTGGCATCTAGTTACCCTGTGCAGTGTTACCCTGTGGTGTGTTACCCTGTGTGTGTGTGTGGAACTTAGTTACCCTGTGGTGTGTTACCCTGTGTGTGTGGGGGGCACTTAGTTACCCTATGCTGTGTTACCCTGTGTGTGTGTGTGTGGCACTTAGTTACCCTGTGCTGTGTTACCCTGTGCCGTGTTACCCTGTGTGTGTGGCACTTAGTTACCCTGTGGTGTGTTACACTGCGTGTGTGTGTGGCACTTAGGCCCTTATTCTGGTTCGGACGGTACGGCCCGCGTGCGGCCGTACCGCCGATGTTTTTATTCTGCACATGCGCAGAGGTCAATCTGCGCATGTGCAGCCCCCTTCGCCGCAGACGTATTTCGTCCGCCGCAAAGGGGGCGTATAGGGGCGTGAGGGGCTTCAGACCCTCATTTCCCTATGTGTACGCCCCGCGTTTCATGGGCGTTCCCATGCAAACGCGGGGCGTATGCATGGTAATGAGGGTATGACGCAACTCATGGGGGCGGAAAGCTGACGTCGCCGGATGTCAGCTCTCAGCCCCCATACAAGCTAGCACACGGACGATTGTCCGTGTGGTCTCAGCTTGCGGGAGCTGCTGTGGCGTGCGGCCCTGCCTTCGATGGTCGACGACCATCGAATGCAGGGGGCAGCTCCCACCATGGTGGAGGCGTACGCCTCCACCATTTTTATGCGGATCGCCAGCCGTCCGTGTACGGACGGCCGTGGCGATCCGTCTCGTGGGCGGGGATTGGTTTGTGCGGCCAGAGCACCGTGTGCGGCTCTGGCCGCACCAACCAGAATAAGGGCCTTAGTTACCCTGTGGTGTGTTACACTGCGTGTGTGTGGCACTTAAGCTGGCCATACATCAGAAAGATCGATCTTAAGATTGATTGCGCTCACGATTGTGTACAATTTCCCTTGAAATCCCCAGCAGTCCTTGGTGGTTTTTGGACACACAATCTACTCACAATCCATCATACAATCAGTCATACAATCCATCTGCTGCATGATTGTGTACACAAGATGTGCACACAATCTGCATACAATCCATCATACAATCAGTCATACAATCAGTCATACAATCCATCTTATGATTGATTGTATGATTGTGTACAATATCTTTCTGATGTATGGCCACCTTTAGTTACCCTGTGGTGTGTTACACTGTGTGTGAGTGTGTTGCAGGTGTAGGCCTCTCCCATGGCTGCAGGACATGATTTCCTAGACACTTGGGCTGCTGAGATTATTTATAGACACATTACTATGGCCGGAGGGCATTCCTCTCTAGTGTAAGCAGAGGTGTAACCCAGGAGGGAGATTACTCTGTGTGCTGCGGTGTCCTGTGTGTGTGTGTGTGTGCTGATTTGTCCTGTGTGTGTCCGTCCTGCTGTGTCCTGTGTGTGTCCGTGCTATTTTCCCTCATGGCCGTCCACAGCCCCCACGAGGGAGAATAGAATAGGGGGCGAGTGTAACGAACCACCGTGCCCGCAGGGGGCTTAGTTGCGCTCACCATGCTGTCTGGGGCTAATGACTGTCTGGATCCCGACTGTCGGACCCCTGTACCACACCCGATGGTCAGTGCAGTGTCTCCTGGCCAGCAAGGGGTTAATGTCGCCTGGATCGACACCTTTTCCTGTGACAGGAAACCTCACAATGATGTCTATTGTTTTCCCCATCCGCTCCTTTTCCTTGAGAATCCCCCCGACCAGGTACAGACCCGGCTGCGGTTGTCTCTGGGGTTCCTGTCTGTGGACGTCCCGTCACCCCCTCATTCTACAGCAGCCGCTACCCTAATGTGCTGGTGGCAGTCTATGTGCCTGGTTCTGGGTGGTGGGTACTGTTCCAGCAGCGATGTACACAGATAGCGTGTTACAGTATGTAGGGGGGCTGATCATGTTCCGGTATAAAGCCGGTCACTAGTGCAGCACCGTCACCAGCGCCCGCACTGAGCAGCCATTTGTCTGTATAAAACTGATAATCAGGCCTAATTGCCACGCTGCACTGCAGGGGGGCAGACATAACCTGTAAAAGAACAAATGTATGTGGGGGTTGACAAACTGTGGGCTAGTTGCAAAAGCAGCCAGTATTTACCCTGCAGAGAAACAATATTACCCACCCAAATGTAACTCTCTCTGCACATGTTACATCTGCCCCCCTGCAGTGCAGCATGGTGTTACCCAGTTCCTTGCTGTCTTGCTTTATTAGCAAACCCCAATCTGGGTGCAATGGCGAGTGTGCAGGAGGGGGCGGTCCGAATCAGGTCTGTAGTGAGCGGCACTTGCTCGAGTTTTAGCGGCAATGAGATAAGAGACCAATAGGGAAGGGGGAAACAGACGGGGCGCAGTGAATGCTGGTTACCGCAGTGTCGGGATGCCGTGCCTAGCGCCATGTCAGGATTCTGTGGCTGGGTTTGTAGTTCAGGTCTGAACATGAAGCTGTGAATGACAGGGTGTATTTTACACACGCGTGTGATTCGTCTCTGTGATCTGTGTTAGAACATAGAGATTGGCGCAGCGTTGATGTGATGACAGAGATTGGGAAGTCGCCGGTGGCTGTACAGAGATAGGTGACTTCCTGCACTGGCAGTGGGGGCCTGTGTGTACCTGTGTGTCTGTGTGTGTGTGTCTGTGTGTGTGTGGGGGGCGGGGGGGGAGGGGGGGTGTTATGACTCCGTCGCAGTTTCTATGCCCTCAGATGTCTGGCGTAAGCTGTCTCACTGATTAGATGTCTCATCAGCTATTCCTGTCCTGGGCATAGCTGGCAGAGAATGGGATGTGGACACTGGACTGTACTCTCTGTGGCTCAGACAAAAGGGAGTTCATCTGGTTGTGCCACTGTGCCCCTGGAAACTGTGGTCAGTGATCCTGTCCCTGTGTCCCGGCTGGTACTGGTGACTGGCTGGTCTAGACCTGTGTGTCCCGGCTGGTACTGGTGACTGGCTGCTCTGGCCTGTGTGCCCCGGCTGGTACTGGTGACTGGCTGCTCTGGCCTGTGTGCCCCGGCTGGTACTGGTGACTGGCTGCTCTGGCCTGTGTGTCCCGGCTGGTACTGGTGACTGGCTGCTCTGGCCTGTGTGCTTCGGCTGATACTGGTGACTGGCTGCTCTGGCCTGTGTGCCCCGGCTGGTACTGGTGACTGGCTGGTCTGGCCTGTGTGTCCCGGCTGATACTGGGGACTGGCTGCTCTGGCCTGTGTGTCCCGGCTGATACTGGGGACTGGCTGGTCTGGCTTGTGTGCTCCGGCTGGTACTGGTGACTGGCTGCTCTCACCTGTGTGCCCCGGCTGGTACTGGTGACTGGCTGCTCTGGCCTGTGTGCCCCGGCTGGTACTGGTGACTGGCTGCTCTGGCCTGTGTGCCTCGGCTGGTACTGGTGACTGGCTGCTCTGGCCTGTGTGTCCCGGCTGATACTGGTGACTGGCTGGTCTGGCCTGTGTGCCCCGGCTGGTACTGGTGACTGGCTGCTCTGGCCTGTGTGCCCCGGCTGGTACTGGTGACTGGCTGCTCTGGCCTGTGTGCCCCGGCTGATACTGGTGACTGGCTGCTCTGGCCTGTGTGTCCCGGCTGATACTGGTGACTGGCTGGTCTGGCCTGTGTGCCCCGGCTGGTACTGGTGACTGGCTGCTCTGGCCTGTGTGCCCCGGCTGGTACTGGTGACTGGCTGCTCTGGCCTGTGTGCCCCGGCTGGTACTGGTGACTGGCTGCTCTCGCCTGTGTGCCCCGGCTGGTACTGGTGACTGGCTGGTCTGGCTTGTGTGCTCCGGCTGGTACTGGTGACTGGCTGCTCTCACCTGTGTGCCCCGGCTGGTACTGGTGACTGGCTGCTCTGGCCTGTGTGCCCCGGCTGGTACTGGTGACTGGCTGCTCTGGCCTGTGTGCCTCGGCTGGTACTGGTGACTGGCTGCTCTGGCCTGTGTGCCCCGGCTGATACTGGTGACTGGCTGGTCTGGCCTGTGTGCCTCGGCTGGTACTGGTGACTGGCTGCTCTGGCCTGTGTGCCCCGGCTGATACTGGTGACTGGCTGCTCTGGCCTGTGTGCCCCGGCTGGTACTGGTGACTGGCTGGTCTGGCTTGTGTGCTCCGGCTGGTACTGGTGACTGGCTGCTCTCACCTGTGTGCCCCGGCTGGTACTGGTGACTGGCTGCTCTGGCCTGTGTGCCCCGGCTGGTACTGGTGACTGGCTGCTCTGGCCTGTGTGCCTCGGCTGGTACTGGTGACTGGCTGCTCTGGCCTGTGTGCCCCGGCTGATACTGGTGACTGGCTGGTCTGGCCTGTGTGCCCCGGCTGGTACTGGTGACTGGCTGCTCTGGCCTGTGTGCCCCGGCTGGTACTGGTGACTGGCTGCTCTGGCCTGTGTGTCCCGGCTGATACTGGGGACTGGCTGGTCTGGCTTGTGTGCTCCGGCTGGTACTGGTGACTGGCTGGTCTGGCCTGTGTGCCCCGGCTGGTACTGGTGACTGGCTGGTCTGGCTTGTGTGCCCCGGCTGATACTGGTGACTGGCTGCTCTCACCTGTGAGCCCCGGATGGTACTGGTGACTGGCTGCTCTCGCCTGTGTGCCCCGGCTGGTACTGGTGACTGGCTGGTCTGGCCTGTGTGCCCCGGCTGATACTGGTGACTGGCTGGTCTGGCCTGTGTGCCCCGGCTGGTACTGGTGACTGGCTGCTCTGGTTTTGGTGTATGTATTACAGTACATCTCTGAACTCCAGCAAGAAGGGTGTGTGCAGCCAGGGGGGAGGGGGAGTGGTTGTTGTTGGTGGGGTAACGGGGTGTCTCAGTGTTTCCACGGTCTAACCCCCCCCTCGCCTGATGGAAAGTGTTCTCTTCTAGCACAAAGATGACATTGATCCGATTGGTATTTCAGACTCACTGGGGTCATCCTACGGAGCGCACACAATGCAGATCATTCTGCTTAAAAGTTACTGTAGAACAGGGGTAGGGCAGCCTGTGGCACTACACCTCCTATGTCACAGTTATCGTGGCGGTGCAGGCTAGGATGTGTAGTTCCACAGCGTTGCTGCAGAGCATTACACTCTGGGTTCCGGACTTAGACATTGGCTGCAGAGCATTACCCTGATATATTCCTCTGTTCTCTGCTCATCAGTCATCATAGAGATAACTGCGGGGAGGGTGGCTCTGCATGGCTCTGCGTTGCT
The DNA here is from genome assembly GCF_055691185.1 of Crinia signifera. Classification (NCBI taxonomy): domain Eukaryota; kingdom Metazoa; phylum Chordata; class Amphibia; order Anura; family Myobatrachidae; genus Crinia; species Crinia signifera. The sequence continues at coordinate 2,261,151 of NC_139226.1, forward strand.
CTGTTCTTCATCCCGCACATAGTACATGCTTACATGCGTGTCCTGAGAGGCCGTTTACACACATGCCTCTGCCGCACATAGTAACTCGGTAAAGGTGAGGTTTGTCTTTCCATGGGAATCTTCACTGAATCATCCCACAAATATGCAGGACGTGTGGGGGACCTCGCACAGATGCTGCGTTCTGCTGCCACGGGAATGTTCTGCAGACAAAGTGCCGTCTTACCCCAAATTCATCCACGTCACCCTGTACAGCCGTATTCCTATATCCTGTATGTGAACATATTAATCATATCACCTCTCAGCCTCCGTTTCTCCAGTGAGAACATATTCAGCCTGGTATAACCTATCTAGGACCTTTTCTAAGGATCTAAGACCTGTTACTAGCTTAGTCGCCCTTCTCTGTACCTGTTCCATTTATGTCCTTTTTAAGGTGCGGTGCCCAGAACTGAACACAATATTCCAAGTGTGGTCTCACCAATGCCTTGTAAAGAGGCTCTATCACATTGGCATCCTTTGAATCCATGCCCCTTATAATGCATGCCAGTGTCCGGTTTGCTTTTGCTCCTGCACTCGAGCAGTGGGCACTATTACCCAATTGTTCATCTATGATGAACCCCAAGTCCTTCTCTACAGCAGAATTCCCTATAATAACTAAATTTAGCCTATAAGTAGCTTGTTCATTATTGTTCCCATAATGAATTGCTTTACATTTTTCAATGTTAAACTGCATTTTCCACCTTTCCGCCCACCTTTCCAGTTTGTCACTTATATTTCGTATCGTTTGCAAATATTGCAATTTTACTCACTATGTCACTTCCAATATCATTAATGAATATATTAAAGAAGGTGGGTCCCAATATTGAACCTTGCGGGACTCCACTTTGGACCTTACCCCAGCTGGAATGTATGCCATTTACCACCACTTGTGCAACCAGTTTTTAATCCAATCACAAATTGTATCTCCTAACCCTAAATTACCTAGTTTCATTAATTAACCTTTTATGAGGCACCGTGTCAAAGCTTTAGCAAAATTGAGCAGTATTACATCAACAGATTTCCCTAAGTCCAGCCCCCTACTGACTTCCTCATAGAATCTAATTAAATTAGTCTTATATGATCTATTTTTGACAAACCCATGCTGAGCCTTACTTATCACTTTCTCCTGTTCTAAGAAATTTTGGATACTATTTCTTATTATTCCTTCAAATATTTTCCCCACAATGGATGTATGGCTGACTGGTCTATAATTTTCAGGGTTAGTTTTGCTACCTTTCTTTCATACTGGTAAATATGTCAGCTATGCGCCAGTCCCTTGGTACCGTCTCCAAGATTATTAGATTTCCCGAATATCAGATATAATGGTAGTGCTATGACAGAACTCAATTCTTTCAGTATCCTAGGGTGTATTTCATCCGGGCCAGGAGATTTGTTACTATTTAGGTTCTGTAATCTATTTTGGCCATTTCCTCACTCAAACATACAGTTTGGGAGCCATCAAAAGCCGAGCATTTAATATGTGGAAGATCTTCTGAAGATTCTTCCCTTCTAAATACCGAAGCAAAATATTCATTGAATAATTCCGCTTTCTCTTTTCCTTCTATTACCAGGGACCCTGCTTATTCTTTAGTGGGCCAATATTTTTCTTCCTTAACCGTTTCCCGTTTATATAACTGTACAATTTTTGGGGATTCGATTTCGTTACTGTATATACCCCGCGCACTCGTTATTGTACATACAACACATTTCTTGGTAAGCTGCTCAATCAGAGGTGTGTCACTCAGGTGCCAAAAGGGAGGAGTAATTCTGGCTAGGAAAAAACATTTTGTATCCCAGCCCGCGCACTCGTTACTGTACACAGCCCGCGCGCTCGTTACTGTACACAGCCCGCGCGCTCGTTACTGTACACAGCCCGCGCGCTCGTTACTGTACACAGCCCGCGCACTCGTTACTGTACACAGCCCGCGCACTCGTTACTGTACACAGCCCGCGCACTCGTTACTGTACACAGCCCGCGCACTCGTTACTGTACACAGCCCGCGCACTCGTTACTGTACACAGCCCGCGCACTCGTTACTGTACACAGCCCGCGCACTCGTTACTGTACACAGCCCGCGCACGCGTTACTGTACACAGCCCGCGCGCTCGTTACTGCACACAGCCCGCGCGCTCGTTACTGCACACAGCCCGCGCGCTCGTTACTGTACACAGCCCGCGCACTCGTTACTGTACACAGCCCGCGCACTCGTTACTGTACACAGCCCACGCGCTCGTTACTGTACACAGCCCACGCACTCGTTACTGTACACAGCCCGCGCACTCGTTACTGTACACAGCCCACGCACTCGTTACTGTACACAGCCCGCGCACTCGTTACTATACACAGCCCGCGCGCTCGTTACTGTACACAGCCCGCGCGCTCGTTACTGCACACAGCCCGCGCGCTCGTTACTGCACACAGCTCGCGCGCTCGTTACTGCACACAGCCCGCGCGCTCGTTACTGCACACAGCCCGCGTGCTCGTTACTGCACACAGCCCGCGCGCTCGTTACTGCACACAGCTCGCGCGCTCGTTACTGCACACAGCCCGCGCACTCGTTACTGCACACAGCCCGCGCGCTCGTTATTGTACATACAACACATTTCTTGGTAAGCTGCTCAATCAGAGGTGTGTCACTCAGGTGCCAAAAGGGAGGAGTAATTCTGGCTAGGAAAAAACATTTTGTATCCCAGCCCGCGCACTCGTTACTGTACACAGCCCGCGCACTCGTTACTGTACACAGCCCGCGCACTCGTTACTGTACACAGCCCGCGCACTCGTTACTGCACACAGCCCGCGCACTCGTTACTGCACACAGCCCGCGCGCTCGTTACTGCACACAGCCCGCGCGCTC
>NC_139226.1:2269041-2533360 GCF_055691185.1 Crinia signifera
ATGATCTGTGCTGTGTCTAAGCTCTGGAGACCGCGCTGGAGATCAGTCCGTGTCCCTGTGATGACTATTGTGTGAGTATCCAGATTCGGGATGGACGTCTCAGTAAGAGTGGACCCCATACGGGGGGTCAGGAGCACTGGACACACCCCCTCTTATTGTAGCTGATATAAGAAAATACATACAGACTTCACCTGCAGATCCTCAAATCTCCCAATGTTCAAACCCCCCCCCACTGCATCACCTGTCTCTTCTACCCACCACACCTTTTACATATGTTACTGTCTGTTAGGCATATCTGCTCATACAGGGATATACTGACTCCCTGCACAGTGAGAGCTGATGCTGGTGGATGCCAGGGGAATATTCCGTAATGTGCTGACAGCTTTATGTGCCAGGATGTCCGGCTTCCGGCCAGAGTCTGTGCCTGACTGCAAGCCAATGGGTGTCCCCAGGCCTTGTGCTCTGACTCTGGGATCTCTCTCCTATAGCTGTCACTTCTGACACTGGGATCCGGGGATCTCTCTCCTATAGCTGTCACTTCTGACTCTGTAATCCGGGGATCTCTCACCTATAGCTGTCACTTCTGACTCTGTAATCCGGGGATTTCTCACCTATAGCTGTCACTTCTGACTCTGTAATCCGGGGATCTCTCACCTATAGCTGTCACTTCTGACTCTGTAATCCGGGGATCTCTCACCTATAGCTGTCACTTCTCACACTGGGATCCGGAGATCTCTCACTTATAGCTGTCACTAGGATCTCTCAATTATAGGATCCCGGGATCTCTCATTTATAGCTGTCACTTCTGACTCTGTGATCCGGGGATCTCTCTCCTATAGCTGTCACTTCTGACTCTGGGATCCGGGGATCTCTCACCTATAGCTGTCACTTCTGACACTGGGATCTGGGGATCTCTCACCTATAGCTGTCACTTCTGACTCTGGGATCCGGGGATCTCTCTCCTATAGTCGTCCCTTCTGACTCTGTGATCTGGGGATCTCTCACCTAATAGCTGTCACTTCTGACTCTGTGATCTGGGGATCTCTCTCCTATAGCTGTCCCTTCTGACTCTGTGATCTGGGGATCTCTCACCTATAGCTGTCACTTCTGACTCTGTGATCTGGGGATCTCTCACCTATAGCTGTCACTTCTGACTCTGTGATCTGGGGATCTCTCACCTATAGCTGTCACTTTAGACTCTGTGATCCGGGGATCTCTCTCCTATAGCTGTCACTTCTGACTCTGTGATCCGGGGATCTCTCACCTATAGCTGTCACTTCTGACTCTGTGATCTGGGGATCTCTCACCTATAGCTGTCACTTCTGACTCTGTGATCTGGGGATCTCTCACCTATAGCTGTCACTTTAGACTCTGTGATCCGGGGATCTCTCTCCTATAGCTGTCACTTCTGACTCTGTGATCTGGGGATCTCTCACCTAATAGCTGTCACTTCTGACTCTGTGATCTGGGGATCTCTAACCTAATAGCTGTCACTTCTGACTCTGTGATCTGGGGATCTCTCACCTATAGCTGTCACTTCTGACTCTGTGATCTGGGGATCTCTCACCTAATAGCTGTCACTTCTGACTCTGTGATCTGGGGATCTCTCTCCTATAGCTGTCCCTTCTGACTCTGTGATCTGGGGATCTCTCACCTATAGCTGTCACTTCTGACTCTGTGATCTGGGGATCTCTCACCTATAGCTGTCACTTTAGACTCTGTGATCCGGGGATCTCTCTCCTATAGCTGTCACTTCTGACTCTGTGATCCGGGGATCTCTCACCTATAGCTGTCACTTCTGACTCTGGGATCTGGGGATCTCTTTCCTATAGTCGTCCCTTCTGACTCTGGGATCCGGGGATCTCTCTCCTATAGCTGTCACTTCTGACTCTGTGATCTGGGGATCTCTCTCCTATAGCTGTCACTTTAGACTCTGTGATCCGGGGATCTCTCTCCTATAGCTGTCACTTCTCACACTGGGATCCGGAGATCTCTCACTTATAGCTGTCACTAGGATCTCTCAATTATAGGATCCCGGGATCTCTCATTTATAGCTGTCACTTCTGACTCTGTGATCCGGGGATCTCTCTCCTATAGCTGTCACTTCTGACTCTGGGATCCGGGGATCTCTCACCTATAGCTGTCACTTCTGACACTGGGATCTGGGGATCTCTCACCTATAGCTGTCACTTCTGACTCTGGGATCCGGGGATCTCTCTCCTATAGTCGTCCCTTCTGACTCTGTGATCTGGGGATCTCTCACCTAATAGCTGTCACTTCTGACTCTGTGATCTGGGGATCTCTCTCCTATAGCTGTCCCTTCTGACTCTGTGATCTGGGGATCTCTCACCTATAGCTGTCACTTCTGACTCTGTGATCTGGGGATCTCTCACCTATAGCTGTCACTTTAGACTCTGTGATCCGGGGATCTCTCTCCTATAGCTGTCACTTCTGACTCTGTGATCCGGGGATCTCTCACCTATAGCTGTCACTTCTGACTCTGTGATCTGGGGATCTCTCACCTATAGCTGTCACTTTAGACTCTGTGATCCGGGGATCTCTCTCCTATAGCTGTCACTTCTGACTCTGTGATCTGGGGATCTCTCACCTAATAGCTGTCACTTCTGACTCTGTGATCTGGGGATCTCTAACCTAATAGCTGTCACTTCTGACTCTGTGATCTGGGGATCTCTCACCTATAGCTGTCACTTCTGACTCTGTGATCTGGGGATCTCTCACCTAATAGCTGTCACTTCTGACTCTGTGATCTGGGGATCTCTCTCCTATAGCTGTCCCTTCTGACTCTGTGATCTGGGGATCTCTCACCTATAGCTGTCACTTCTGACTCTGTGATCTGGGGATCTCTCACCTATAGCTGTCACTTTAGACTCTGTGATCCGGGGATCTCTCTCCTATAGCTGTCACTTCTGACTCTGTGATCCGGGGATCTCTCACCTATAGCTGTCACTTCTGACTCTGGGATCTGGGGATCTCTTTCCTATAGTCGTCCCTTCTGACTCTGGGATCCGGGGATCTCTCTCCTATAGCTGTCACTTCTGACTCTGTGATCTGGGGATCTCTCTCCTATAGCTGTCACTTTAGACTCTGTGATCCGGGGATCTCTCTCCTATAACTGTCACTTCTCACACTGGGATCCGGAGATCTCTCACTTATAGCTGTCACTAGGATCTCTCAATTATAGGATCCCGGGATCTCTCATTTATAGCTGTCACTTCTGACTCTGTGATCCGGGGATCTCTCTCCTATAGCTGTCACTTCTGACTCTGGGATCCGGGGATCTCTCACCTATAGCTGTCACTTCTGACACTGGGATCTGGGGATCTCTCACCTATAGCTGTCACTTCTGACTCTGGGATCCGGGGATCTCTCTCCTATAGTCGTCCCTTCTGACTCTGTGATCTGGGGATCTCTCACCTAATAGCTGTCACTTCTGACTCTGTGATCTGGGGATCTCTCTCCTATAGCTGTCCCTTCTGACTCTGTGATCTGGGGATCTCTCACCTATAGCTGTCACTTCTGACTCTGTGATCTGGGGATCTCTCACCTATAGCTGTCACTTTAGACTCTGTGATCCGGGGATCTCTCTCCTATAGCTGTCACTTCTGACTCTGTGATCCGGGGATCTCTCACCTATAGCTGTCACTTCTGACTCTGTGATCTGGGGATCTCTCACCTATAGCTGTCACTTTAGACTCTGTGATCCGGGGATCTCTCTCCTATAGCTGTCACTTCTGACTCTGTGATCTGGGGATCTCTCACCTAATAGCTGTCACTTCTGACTCTGTGATCTGGGGATCTCTAACCTAATAGCTGTCACTTCTGACTCTGTGATCTGGGGATCTCTCACCTATAGCTGTCACTTCTGACTCTGTGATCTGGGGATCTCTCACCTAATAGCTGTCACTTCTGACTCTGTGATCTGGGGATCTCTCTCCTATAGCTGTCCCTTCTGACTCTGTGATCTGGGGATCTCTCACCTATAGCTGTCACTTCTGACTCTATGATCTGGGGATCTCTCACCTATAGCTGTCACTTTAGACTCTGTGATCCGGGGATCTCTCTCCTATAGCTGTCACTTCTGACTCTGTGATCCGGGGATCTCTCACCTATAGCTGTCACTTCTGACTCTGGGATCTGGGGATCTCTTTCCTATAGTCGTCCCTTCTGACTCTGGGATCCGGGGATCTCTCTCCTATAGCTGTCACTTTAGACTCTGTGATCCGGGGATCTCTCTCCTATAGCTGTCACTTCTGACTCTGTGATCCGGGGATCTCTCACCTATAGTCGTCCCTTCTGACTCTGTGATCCGGGGATCTCTCACCTATAGCTGTCACTTCTGACTCTGTGATCTGGGGATCTCTCACCTAATAGCTGTCACTTCTGACTCTGTGATCTGGGGATCTCTCACCTATAGCTGTCACTTCTGACTCTGTGATCTGGGGATCTCTCACCTATAGTCGTCCCTTCTGACTCTGTGATCTGGGGATCTCTCACCTATAGCTGTCACTTCTGACTCTGTGATCTGGGGATCTCTCACCTATAGCTGTCACTTCTGACTCTGTGATCTGGGGATCTCTCACCTATAGCTGTCACTTCTGACTCTGTGATCTGGGGATCTCTCACCTATAGCTGTCACTTTAGACTCTGGGATCCGGGGATCTCTCACCTATAGCTGTCACTTCTGACACTGGGATCTGGGGATCTCTCACCTATAGCTGTCACTTCTGACTCTGGGATCTGGGGATCTCTTTCCTATAGTCGTCCCTTCTGACTCTGGGATCCGGGGATCTCTCACCTATAGTCGTCCCTTCTGACTCTGGGATCCGGGGATCTCTCTCCTATAGTCGTCCCTTCTGACTCTGGGATCCGGGGATCTCTCACCTATAGCTGTCACTTCTGACTCTGGGATCCGGGGATCTCTCATCTATAGCTGTCACTTCTGACTCTGGGATCCGGGGATCTCTCTCCTATAGCTGTCACTTCTGACTCTGGGATCCGGGGATCTCTCACCTATAGCTGTCACTTCTGACTCTGGGATCCGGGGATCTCTCTCCTATAGTCGTCCCTTCCGACTCTGGGATCTGGGGATCTCTCACCTATAGCTGTCACTTCTGACTCTGGGATCCGGGGATCTCTCATCTATAGCTGTCACTTCTGACACTGGGATCTGGGGATCTCTCACCTATAGCTGTCACTTCTGACTCTGGGATCTGGGGATCTCTTTCCTATAGTCGTCCCTTCTGACTCTGGGATCCGGGGATCTCTCACCTAAAGTCGTCCCTTCTGACTCTGGGATCCGGGGATCTCTCTCCTATAGTCGTCCCTTCTGACTCTGGGATCCGGGGATCTCTCTCCTATAGCTGTCACTTCTGACTCTGGGATCCGGGGATCTCTCACCTATAGCTGTCACTTCTGACTCTGGGATCCGGGGATCTCTCACCTATAGCTGTCACTTCTGACTCTGGGATCCGGGGATCTCTCTCCTATAGCTGTCACTTCTGACTCTGGGATCCGGGGATCTCTCTCGTATAGCTGTCACTTCTGACTCTGGGATCCGGGGATCTCTCTCCTATAGTCGTCCCTTCTGACTTTGGGATCTGGGAGTCAGTCATCTGTCATGTGTCTGCGACTTCTCTGCATATCCTGACTTCTCTCTGCCGGCTTCAGGCCGATCATTAGCTTTGAATAAATGTATTAATCCTGGTTAATGTGACGGTTATTAAATCCCGGCCTAATCTTTTGGCTGAGTGTTCTCTGCTATCGAGGAATGGGGCTTTGTGTCTGATTAATGGTCCCCTCAACCGCAAATCTGAGCAGTGGTTATAAGCGGGCGTTATTCTGTGACACCTGAATCTCCTATGCAGCCTGACGTTACCCGAGTCCCTGTTCTGCGGCCACTGTGCTGCTAAACAGGCAGCGACTGGTTAAACGCGTGAAGCGCAGGCCTTATTGGTTTCCTCCGCACCTGCAGATTGTTGCTCCCGGGGAGAATACTGGGAACGCGATGTCCTGTTTACACTCTGCATCGGACAGAGAATCGCTCGCCCAGTCCTTGTTTTCCAGATACACAACAAATAACAGGGAAAACCCGAGGGATGCCAGCTGGAGAATGGAGCACTAGGTTATATTAACCTGTGCTCTGCCGGGGAGCAGCTGACCTCGGAGCGCCCGGGGTGCTGGCAGCAATGATACCGGCAGCATTTCAGGATTTCCTGGTCATTGGGTGGGTAGCGGTGAAGCCAAGTTTTAATGATACATTGCGCTGCTGAATTCGTATTAGAGGTGATTGCTGGGCACAGATGAAGCCACACACACTGATTACATAGACGTTTCATAATCACATTAAATGAAATGACATACAGCAAGTTTTATCTCAAATAACAATAAAAGAATGTATAATAAAAAAAGTCACGTCTTATTTAAGGAAATAAAGACATTAATATACAGCAATAGTAATAATAGATACAAATCCCATGGAAAGTTTAGGTTGTTCGCCTGCTAGATTGGTATGTGTGCAGATGTATAGGGGTTATAACTTTGAGTCACTCTCCTGCTGAGATTAGCGTGTATGCAGACACGCAAGATAAAGTCCAAGCAGTAATTAGAAGAGGGTTAATATGAAGCAGTTAGGAAGTAGTGAGGGGATACCACAAGGCAGGGGCTGGCTGGCAACTTTTAGCCTAGGGGGCAAGTCCAGAGCACTGGCCCATAATCTGCCAACTGTACGGCAGACGGAATGCTTTTGCGCGCCGAAGACGCGCAGGAAAATTAGGGGCGTGGCCTATCATAAGGGGACGTGGCCTGTACCATGATTGTATTGTCTACCTGCAGATTGCACATTTTAGCGAACCTTGTAATACCCATTACACATAAAGCCACATGCCATAATGCCAATTACACATTATGCTGAACACCATGATGCCAGTTACACATTACGCCCAAAACTGCGATGCTAATTACTCAATACACCGCACACTGTGATGCTAATTACACATTATGCCGCACACCTTGATGCTCATTACACCCCATACTGTGATGGCAATTCCCAATGCTCTCCACACCGTAATGCCCATTACGCCCCATACCATGATGCCCATTACACCGCACAATGTGATGTCCACAGTGCCAGATATGCCCCCACAGTGCCAGATATTCCGCCACAGTGCCAAATACACATATGCCCCCACAGTGCCAGATATGCCCCCACAGTGCCAGATATTCCGCCACAGTGCCAAATACACATATGCCCCCACAGAGTGCCAGAAGCACATATGCCCCCACAGAGTGCCAGAAACACATATGCTGCGGGGAGGGGGGGGAGCGCTTACCCACCCACTGGCTGCGGGCCATGCTGGATCAGCTCCTCCAGCCCTCCTGCGCTGGCCGCGGCTTCCAGAACACAGCCGCGGCTACAGGAAAATGGCTGCTGGCCTCCTGCACTGAGGATATCCTCAGTGCAGGAGGCCGGCGGCCATTTTCCTGTAGCCGCGGCCGTGTTCTGGAAGCCGCGGCCAGCGCAGGAGGGCTGGAGGAGCTGATCCAGCGCGGCCCGCAGCCAGTGGGTGGGTAAGCGGCCCGGGGGGCATATGGCACTCTGCCCCCCGGCCCAGCCCGCCCCTGCCACAAGGAGTAGCGCAGGTGGAGATTCCGAGCGTGACGTCACAGCGGAAGTTGTCAACGCGTTTCGTAACCATCGACTGGAAACTTTTTCCAGAGTAGCAATGAAGGGCCTTATTCTGCGCTGGGAGCAGCTGACCACGGAGCGCACAGCTTGTATCTGCCCATTGGTTATTACAAGTGAGGTATTAAAGCTCTGTCCTGGGGAGCTGACAATCTAACGTAATGTTGGTGCCTGCAATTAGGGCACACAGTGACTTGTCCCAAGTCACAAGATGCTGACACTGTCGGCAGATTTGTTCTCCATAAGAAACATGCCGCACAAAAGCATTTGGGAAGACTCTTGAATTGAGTTTCTACTGTGAGGTATCTGGTGCCTCATGCCTTGTGCGCCTTTACTCGGCTTGCTTGTCGTACAGGTGTTCTTGGTTACATGACCCATGTATTGGTTAATATCCTGTCTCATGTGCCGGCATCATGCCATGGCGGCATTTACACGCTGCATGGAACGCCAACCAGCGTTTCCCCATCGCTCTTCCATGGATCCAGCTGTCATTCAGTTCAGCCCAAGCTGATTAAACACCTTTTATGTTAGCGTTAAATCCCTTTGTTCCCGGCCTGGTCGCCCTGTAATCATAAGCCCGGCGTATTTACACAGGAAAGTGCTGTCACCACACATTCCAGTCTTTATGCGGTCTGATGGGCTGAGGAGGGGGATATCGGGGGCGTGGGAGGAGGGGAGTCTGTCAGGTAGGGACACTGTGTGATCCCAGGCTGAGGAGGGGGATAGCGGGGACGTGGGAGGAGGGGAGTCTGTCAGGTAGAGATGTTGTGTGATCCCAGGCTGAGGAGGGGGATAGCGGGGGCGTGGGAGGAGGGGAGTCTGTCAGGTAGGGATGTTGTGTGATCCCAGGCTGAGGAGGGGGATAGCGGGGGCGTGGGAGGAGGGGTGTCTCAGGTAGGGATGTTGTGTGATCCCAGGCTGAGGAGGGGGATAGTGGGAGGAGGGGAGTCTGTCAGGTAGGGACACTGTGTGATCCCAGGCTGAGAAGGGGGATAGTGGGAGGAGGGGAGTCTGTCAGGTAGGGATGTTGTGTGATCCCAGGCTGAGGAGGGGGATAGTGGGAGGAGGGGAGTCTGTCAGGTAGGGACACTGTGTGATCCCAGGCTGAGGAGGGGGATATCAGGGACGTGGGAGGAGGGGAGTCTGTCAGGTAGGGACACTGTGTGATCCCAGGCTGAGGAGGGTGATAGCGGGGACGTGGGAGGAGGGGAGTCTGTCAGGTAGGGATGTTGTGTGATCCCAGGCTGAGGAGGGGAGTCTGTCAGGTAGGGACACTGTGTGATCCCAGGCTGAGGAGGGGGATAGTGGGAGGAGGGGAGTCTGTCAGGTAGGGACACTGTGTGATCCCAGGCTGAGGAGGGGGATAGCGGGGACGTGGGAGGAGGGGAGTCTGTCAGGTAGGGACACTGTGATCCCAGGCTGAGGAGGGGGATATCGGGGACGTGGGAGGAGGGGAGTCTGTCAGGTAGGGACACTGTGTGATCCCAGGCTAAGGAGGGGGATAGCGGGGACGTGGGAGGAGGGGAGTCTGTCAGGTAGGGATGTTGTGTGATCCCAGGCTGAGGAGGGGGATAGTGGGAGGAGGGGAGTCTGTCAGGTAGGGACACTGTGTGATCCCAGGCTGAGGAGGGGAGTCTGTCAGGTAGGGACACTGTGTGATCCCAGGCTGAGGAGGGGGATATCAGGGACGTGGGAGGAGGGGAGTCTGTCAGGTAGGGACACTGTGTGATCCCAGGCTGAGGAGGGGGATAGCGGGGACATGGGAGGAGGGGAGTCTGTCAGGTAGGGACACTGTGTGATCCCAGGCTGAGGAGGGGGATATCGGGGACGTGGGAGGAGGGGAGTCTGTCAGGTAGGGACACTGTGTGATCCCAGGCTGAGGAGGGGGATATCGGGGGCGTGGGAGGATGGGAGTCAGTCAGGTAGGTAGAGATGTTATGTGATCCCAGGCTGAGGAGGGGGATAGTGGGAGGAGGGGAGTCTGTCAGGTAGGGTCACTGTGTGATCCCAGGCTGAGGAGGGGGATAGTGGGAGGAGGGGAGTCTGTCAGGTAGGGTCACTGTGTGATCCCAGGCTGAGGAGAGGGATAGTGGGAGGAGGGGAGTCTGTCAGGTAGGGTCACTGTGTGATCCCAGGCTGAGGAGGGGGATAGTGGGAGGAGGGGAGTCTGTCAGGTAGGGTCACTGTGTGATCCCAGGCTGAGGAGAGGGATAGTGGGAGGAGGGGAGTTTGTCAGGTAGGGACACTGTGTGATCCCAGGCTAAGGAGGGGGATAGCAGGGGCATGGGAGGAGGGGAGTCTGTCAGGTAGGGATGATGTGTGATCCCAGGCTGAGGAGGGGAATAGTGGGAGGAGGGGAGTCTATCAGGTAGGGACACTGTGTGATCCCAGGCTGAGGAGGGGAATAGTGGGAGGAGGGGAGTCTATCAGGTAGGGACACTGTGTGATCCCAGGCTGAGGAGGGGAGTCTGTCAGGTAGTGACACTGTGTGATCCCAGGCTAAGGAGGGGGATAGCGGGGGCGTGGGAGGAGGGGAGTCTGTCAGGTAGTGACACTGTGTGATCCCAGGCTAAGGAGGGGGATAGCGGGGGCGTGGGAGGAGGGGAGTCTGTCAGGTAGGGACACTGTGTGATCCCAGGCTAAGGAGGGGGATATTGGGGGCGTGGGAGGATGGGAAAATAGGGCAGATGTATTAAGCCTTAACAAGAGATAAACTTCCAGCCAATCAGCTCCATATGCTGCTTTCCCACTTTTTTTAAACGGGTCTTTAAACGGGTAAGAGCCATAAAGACTCTTTCCCACTGCAGCTTTTAAACGGTAAATTACTGTTTAAAAGCTGTTTTTGTCACATTCACACTTACCCGTTTAAAAACCCGTTTAAGCAGTGTAAAGATAGGGGGGGGGAGAATTTAAAAAAAAAAAAACGGCGTGGGGTCACCCCCACTGCCGTAACCAGCACCAGGCTGAAAGAGCCGGGGCTGGTAATAAAAAATCAGGAAACCCGACAAATAGGGGATTCCTGATTTTTTACAACCAGCCCCAGGCTCCAGGTCTGGGGCTGGTTCCCAAAATACGGGGGACAAAATGACTAGGGGTCCCCCGTATTTTAAGAACCAGCCCCAGGCACAACCAGCCAGCAGGGTAATGCCACAGCCGGGGGACACTTATGATATAAGTTCCCGCGGCCAAAGCATTAACCCTACCGACCAGTCAGCCTGGCCAGGGGCCCTGGGGGAGTGGGGACCCCCCCAATAAAGGGGTCCCCCCCCTCCAGGACTTACCTGACCAGGCTGAAGCCTGGTGCTGTCCTCGATGCCCCTGGGCGGTGGGCATCGAGCTGATGGTATGGTGTAAAAAATAGAATAAAAACCATTGTCTTTTACTGGTGAACTATGAGTCCCAGCAAGCCTCCCCCGCAAGCTGGGACTTGGAGAACCACAAGTCCCAGCCTGCGGGGCATTAAAGGGCCCGCTGGGTCTTGTAGTTCCACAGTAAAAGAAAGAGTTAAATAAACACACTGACACACGTGAAAAATAAAAGTTTAATACATACATAACACATACATACTGATACTTACCTATCTTGAGCCCGTAGGTAGCCCTGGTCCTGATGTCCTGGTCCGTGTCGGCGTCTGTATCCATGTCGGCATCCCTGTCGGCGACGGCGTCGGCGGTCCGGAGTCCGAAGAAATCCATTTGGGAAGCTGTGGAAGGAAACCATACTCACCTGTCCCAGCGCGACGTAGTCCAGGTAAGTTCTTTGCAAAAAAACAAACCGAACACCCGAACCAAGCGGACAGCTGAGAGCCGCAAGGCGGCCAATAGCGGCATTCGGGAGGCGGAGCCGCACGATGTAAACAAACACCGTGCGTCTCCGTGTCCGCTTGGTTCGGGTGTTCGGTTTGTTTTTTTTGCAAAGACCTTACCTGGACTACGTCGCGCTGGGACAGGTGAGTATAGTTTCCTTCCACAGCTTCCCAAATGGATTTCTTCGGACTCCGGACCGCCGACGCCGTCGCCGACAGGGATGCCGACATGGATACAGACGCCGACACGGACCAGGACATCAGGACCAGGGCTACCTACGGGCTCAAGATAGGTAAGTATCAGTATGTATGTGTTATGTATGTATTAAACTTTTATTTTTCACGTGTGTCAGTGTGTTTATTTAACTCTTTCTTTTACTGTGGAACTACAAGACCCAGCGGGCCCTTTAATGCCCCGCAGGCTGGGACTTGTGGTTCTCCAAGTCCCAGCTTGCGGGGGAGGCTTGCTGGGACTCATAGTTCACCAGTAAAAGACAATGGTTTTTATTCTATTTTTTACACCATACCATCAGCTCGATGCCCACCGCCCAGGGGCATCGAGGACAGCACCAGGCTTCAGCCTGGTCAGGTAAGTCCTGGAGGGGGGGGACCCCTTTATTGGGGGGGTCCCCACTCCCCCAGGGCCCCTGGCCAGGCTGACTGGTCGGTAGGGATGAATGCTTTGGCCGCGGGAACTTATATAATAAGTGTCCCCCGGCTGTGGCATTACCCTGCTGGCTGGTTGTGCCTGGGGCTGGTTCTTAAAATACGGGGGACCCCTAGTCATTTTGTCCCCCGTATTTTGGGAACCAGCCCCGGACCTGGAGCCTGGGGCTGGTTGTAAAAAATCAGGGAACCCCTATTTGTCGGGTTTCCTGATTTTTTTAATACCAGCCCCGGCTCCTTCAGCCTGGTGCTGGTTACCGCAGTGGGGGGGACCCCATGCCGTTTTTTTTTTTAACGGGTAAAGGGCTACCCCTTTCCCACTGCCGAAAAAACGGCTCCTACACGTTAAAAACACTGCTTTTTACACGGGTAACAAAAACCGGTATTTGTTACCCGTGTAAAGCAACCTGGAGCTTTCCCACTGCAGCTCTAGCCGTTTAAAAAGGCTAAAAAAACGGCATTTACACGTGTAAAGCCTGCAGTGGGAAAGGGGTATTACTGACTTTTTTCAAACCCAGCTTGTAACATGGCAGTTGGCAGGTGATTGGCTGGACGTTTATCTCTCCTCATCACACTTGCATTTATCTCTTGTTAAAGCTTAATACATCTGCCCCACTGTGTGATCCCAGGCTGAGGAGAGGGATAGTGGGGGTGTCAGGTGGAAGGGACACTGTGTGATCCCAGGCTGAGGAGAGGGATAGTGGGGGTGTCAGGTGGAGGGGACACTGTGTGATCCCAGGCTGAGGAGGGGGATAGTGGGGGTGTCAGGTGGAGGGGACACTGTGTGATTCCACGCTGAGGAGGGGGATAGTGGGAGCATGGGAGGAAGGGACCCCGACTGCGCGTCTGTATCCTGAACCCCGCCTGTGTCCTGTACCCCGACTGTGCGCCTGTATCCTGAACCCGCCTGTGTCCTGTACCCCCACTGCACGCCGTCCCCACAATCCTGTCCATGTATCACCTATGTGTCTAAGCATTGTACCCCCTGACCTGTATACTGTACCCCAGAATTGGGTGGTACATGCTGATGAGGTAACCCGTCTCCTGTCTGTGTCCTGCAGGCTGCCATTGCTTCCAGAGTACTGGATGAAGTCTATTTCCCTGAGAATGAGTCGGAGACGCGGACAAGACAACATGGCTGGCGTTACGGGGAGCTCGGAGATGATGAGGACTTTATGGCGGATGAGGCCTCTGGAGGTGAATGGAGATTGCAGCTTCCTTATACTGTCTGTCCTATAGGAGTCTGGGGAATTAATGGGACATGCTGTTGGGGTTCCCTGACACCATCCTCAAGGTACCCCAACAGTCTATGTCCTAGGGATATCCCTGCTTGTGCACCGAGGGTGTGATCAATCTGGCTGAGGTAATACTTGTCACCTGTAATACAGAAGCGTGTGCTGTGGTATTTAACATGACACATGCGTGTGCGGGGTATATAACATGTGTAACACACGGGCGTGTGCGGGGTATATAACATGTGTAACACAGGGACATGTGCAGGGTATATAACACGTGTGACACAGGGGCGTGTGCAGGGTATATAACACGTGTGACATAGGGGCGTGTGCAGGGTATATAACACGTGTGACATAGGGGAGTGTGCAGGGTATATAACACGCGTGACACGGGCGTGTGCAGGGTTTATAACATGTGTGACATGGGCGTGTGCTAGGTTTATAACACGTGTGACACGGGCGTGTGCAGGGTTTATAACACGTGTGACACAGGGCCGTGTGTAGGGAAGTAACACGTGTGACACAGGGGCGTGTAGGGGAGTATATAACATTTGGTACTTATGTAGTATCTGGGCTGCCGATTTCTAAATCGGGTCGAATCGGGCACATCGCATCGCATCGCATGCGACCATCGATGCGATGCGATGCGATGACCCGATTTTTCCATAGGAATCAATGTTAAAATGGACTGAGTCCATTTTAACATGGAATTCAATGGGAAAAAGGGGTCCTTTTCATACCCCTACTATCCAAGTGGGCATGGAGTTGGATATAAACCTGTGGCGAGCGTAGCGAGCCACCGAGCCCGAAGCGTGGCGAGCGTAGCGAGCCCCGCGAGGGGACACAGAATACCGGCCCCTCGCGGGGCTCGCTTCGCTCGCCACGCTTCGGGCTCGGTGGCTCGCTACGCTCGCCACAGGTTTATATCCAACTCCATGCCCACTTGGATAGTAGGGGTATGAAAAGGACCCCTTTTTCCCATTGAATTCCATGTTAAAATGGACTCAGTCCATTTTAACATTGATTCCTATGGAAAAATCGGGTCATCGCATCCGATGGTCGCATGCGATGCGATGCGATGCGATATCGCATCGCATCGCATCTGATTGTATGCCTTAACTTAAGGCATACAATCAAAAAATCGGCAGCCCAGATACTACATAAGTACCTAACATTTATTTATTAACAGTTTCTTATGTAGCGCAGCGTATTCTTTTGCGCTTTACAAAGGAGACAGTGATACAACAAACAGGGTATTTACAGAGAGACAAAGGTATGAGGGCCCTGCTCGCAAGCTTACAGTCTATAGGGAAATAGGCATTGATACATAAGGATAGATACTGTATTCTTTATTGCATCGATTCCACCAGAACGCAAGGTTCTATGACTGGTTCTGGAACTTGATAAGCTGCCTGAAGAGATGAGTTTTCAGGGAACGCTTATAGGTTTGGAGACTGGAGGAGAGTCTTATTGTGCTTGGGAGGGCATTCCACAGAGGGTGCAGCCCGAAGAAAGTCCTGCAGTCAGGAATGTGAGCGAGTAATGAGTGTGGATGAGAGACGCAGATCTTGGGAGGAGCGTAGAGGTCGGGTTGGAAGATATTTTGAGATAAGAGAAGATATGTATGTTGCTGTAGTTTGGTTTATGGCTTTGTGTGTAAGTAAAATAATTTTGTATTGAGTACGGTAGAATACAGGTAACCAATGAAGTGACTGACAGAGTAGCTTTGCAGATGATGAACGTCTGGCTAGGAAGATTAGCCTTGCAGCTGCATTCATAATGGACTGTAGTGAGGAGAGTCTGTATTGGGGAAGGCCAATAAGGAGACTATTGCAATAATCAATGCGTGAGATGATGAGAGCATGGATTAGAGTCTTTTCAGTGTCTTGTGTAAGGTAAGGGCGAATTTTAAATATGTTTTTTAGGTGCATGTGACATGATTTTGAGACAGATTGAAAGTGGGGTACAAAGGAAAGTTCTGAGTCAAGGATAACACCTAGGCAGCGAGCTTGAGAGGTAGGAGTGATTGTCATCTTCTCAACAGCGATAGAGATATCAGGTTGGTAACTACTATTTATTGGCGGAAATATAATTAATTCTGTTTTTGAGATATTAAGTTTGAGGTGGCGAGATGACATCCAGGATGAAACAGCAGAAAGGCATTCAGAGACACGGCTCAATACAGATGGGGACAGGTCCGGGGAGGATAGGTAGAGCTGAGTATCATCCGCGTACAGATGGGGACAGGTCCGGGGAGGATAGGTAGAGCTGAGTATCATCCGCGTACAGATGGGGACAGGTCCGGGGAGGATAGGTAGAGCTGAGTATCATCCGCGTACAGATGGGGACAGGTGCGGGGAGGATAGGTAGAGCTGAGTATCATCCACGTACAGATGGGGACAGGTCCGGGGAGGATAGGAAGAGCTGAGTATCATCAGCATACAGATGGGGACAGGTCCGGGGAGGATAGGTAGAGCTGAGTATCACCCGCTTACAGATGGGGACAGGTGCGGGGAGGATAGGTAGAGCTGAGTAGCATCCGCGTACAGATGGGGACAGGTCCGGAGAGGATAGGTAGAGCTGCGTATCATCCGCATACAGATGAGGACAGGTCCGGGGAGGATAGGTAGAGCTGAGTATCATCCGTGTACAGATGGGGACAGGTGCGGGGAGGATAGGTAGAGCTGAGTATCCTCCGCGTACAGATGGGGACAGGTCCGGGAGGATAGGTAGAGCTGAGTATCATCAGCGTACAGATGGGGACAGGTCCGGGGAGGATAGGTAGAGCTGAGTAGCATCCGCGTACAGATGGGGACAGGTCCGGTGAGGATAGGTAGAGCTGAGTAGCATCCGCGTACAGATGGGGACAGGTCCGGGGAGGATAGGTAGAGCTGAGTATCATCCGCGTACAGATGGGGACAGGTCCGGGGAGGATAGGTAGAGCTGAGTATCATCAGCGTACAGATAGGGACAGGTCCGGGGAGGATAGGTAGAGCTGAGTACCATCCGTGTACAGATGGGGACAGGTGCGGGGAGGATAGGTAGAGCCGAGTATCATCCGCGTACAGATGGGGACAGGTCCGGGGAGGAGAGGTAGAGCTGAGTATCATCCGCGTACAGATGGGGACAGGTCCGGGGAGGAGAGGTAGAGCTGAGTATCATCCGCGTACAGATGGGGACATGTCCGGGAGGATAGGTAGAGCTGAGTATCATCCGCGTACAGATGGGGACAGGTCCGGGGAGGATAGGTAGAGCGGAGTATCATCCGCATACAGATGGGGACAGGTCCGGGGAGGATAGGTAGAGCTGAGTATCATCCGCATACAGATGGGGACAGGTCCGGGGAGGATAGGTAGAGCTGAGTATCATCCGCATACAGATGGGGACAGGTCCGGGGAGGATAGGTAGAGCTGAGTATCATCCGCATACAGATGGGGACAGGTCCGGGGAGAATAGGTAGAGCCGAGTATCATCCGCATACAGATGGGGACAGGTCCGGGGAGAATAGGTAGAGCCGAGTATCATCCGCGTACAGATGGGGACAGGTCCGGGGAGAATAGGTAGAGCCGAGTATCATCCGCATACAGATGGTGACAGGTCCGGGGAGGATAGATAGAGCTGAGTATCATCCGCGTACAGATGGGGACAGGTCCGGGGAGGATAGGTAGAGCTGAGTATCATCCGCATACAGATGGGGACAGGTCCGGGGAGGATAGGTAGAGCTGAGTATCATCCGCATACAGATGGGGACAGGTCCGGGGAGGATAGGTAGAGCTGAGTATCATCCGCATACAGATGGGGACAGGTCCGGGGAGAATAGGTAGAGCCGAGTATCATCCGCGTACAGATGGGGACAGGTCCGGGGAGGATAGGTAGAGCTGAGTATCATCAGCGTACAGATGGGGACATGTCCGGGGAGGATAGGTAGAGCTGAGTATCATCCGTGTACAGATGGGGACAGGTGCGGGGAGGATAGGTAGAGCTGAGTATCATCCGTGTACAGATGGGGACAGGTGCGGGGAGGATAGGTAGAGCTGAGTATCATCCGCGTACAGATGGGGACAGGTCCGGGAGGATAGGTAGAGCTGAGTATCATCAGCGTACAGATGGGGACATGTCCGGGGAGGATAGGTAGAGCCGAGTATCATCCGCGTACAGATGGGGACATGTCCGGGGAGGATAGGTAGAGCTGAGTATCATCCGTGTACAGATGGGGACAGGTGCGGGGAGGATAGGTAGAGCTGAGTATCATCCGCGTACAGATGGGGACAGGTGCGGGAGGATAGGTAGAGCTGAGTATCATCAGCGTACAGATGGGGACAGGTCCGGGGAGGATAGGTAGAGCTGAGTATCATCCGCATACAGATGGGGACAGGTCCGGGGAGGATAGGTAGAGCTGAGTATCATCCGCATACAGATGGGGATAGGTCCGGGGAGGATAGGTAGAGCTGAGTATCATCCGCGTACAGATGGGGACAGGTCCGGGGAGGATAGGTAGAGCTGAGTATCATCAGCATACAGATGGGGACAGGTCCGGGGAGGATAGGTAGAGCTGAGTATCATCCGCATACAGATGGGGACAGGTCCGGGGAGGATAGGTAGAGCTGAGTATCATCCATGTACAGATGGGGAAAGGTCCGGGGAGGATAGGTAGAGCTGAGTATCATCCATGTACAGATGGGGAAAGGTCCGGGGAGGATAGGTAGAGCCGAGTATCATCCACGTACAGATGGGGACAGGTGCGGGGAGGATAGGTAGAGCTGAGTATCATCCGCGTACAGATGAGGACAGGACCGGGGAGGATAGGTAGAGCTAAGTATCATCCGCGTACAGATGGGGACAGGTCCGGGGAGGATAGGTAGAGCTGAGTATCATCCGCGTACAGATGGGGACAGGTCCGGGGAGGATAGGTAGACCTGAGTATCCCGGGCGGCTCACAGGAGAATTGGGTCCGACTTGTCCTAAGGACAAGTCGGCCTAATGTATGGGGGCCTTAAAGGAGCGTTTTGATAGGTAGGATGAGAACCAAGAGAGGGCTGTGTCTTTAAAGGTGCCCACACACAAACGATTTTTGGGCCGATTTCCGATATATTGTCCGATGTTTACCGATAATCGGTCGAATATCGGTCGATTTCGGTCCGATGCGCGCTCCTGTGGATCTTTAGCTCAATCTTCTGATCTTAAGGTGCCCACACACTAGAACGATTTTTGGGCCGATTAGCCAATTTCCGGTAAATCGTCCGATATATCGTCCGATGTTTACCGCTAATCGGTCGAAAATCGGCCGAGTTTTGTCCGATGCGCGCTCCCGTGGATCTTTAGCTGAATCTTCTGATCTTACGTGCTGCACAAAAGATCAGAAGATTTAACAAAAGATCCATAGGAACGCACACGGGATCTTAAGAAAAATCTTTGGTAAAGATGTGCGCTTGCCTGAAATCTTTTGTCCAGGACGGAAAAAAGATTTCAAGGCTAATTTATGCGCACATCTTACGATCGCAGATCTTTCTAGTGTGTGGGCAGACCATTCACAACTATAGTCAGTTGTGTGTTGGGCATGAAAGCCTGACTGATGCGGGTCAGTTGTGCGGGTTAGCATGTGACACATAAGCGTGCAGGGTATATAACATGTGACACACGGGTGTGTGCAGGGTATGTGACACGGCATCGTGTGTGCAGGTGTCTGTTGTACAGGTGAGGTGGCCTGCGGTGTAATGTCATGCAGCGGGAGATGTGTATCTCTGTGTCCTCGGGATATATGTCCTGTATTCTGACAGTGTTATCTGTGTGACACGGGCGTGTGCGGGGTATATAACATGTGACACGGCAGCGTGTGTGCAGGTGAGGTGGCCTGCGGTGTAATGTCATGCAGCGGGAGATGTGTATCTCTGTGTCCTCGGGATATATGTCCTGTATTCTGACAGTGTTATCTGTGTGACACGGGCGTGTGCGGGGTATATAACATGTGACACGGCAGCGTGTGTGCTGGCCTGCGGTGTAATGTCATGCAGCGGGAGATGTGTATCTCTGTGTCCTCGGCATATACGTCCTGTACTCTGACAGTGTTATCTGTGTGACACGGGCGTGTGCGGGGTATATAACATGTGACACGGCAGCGTGTGTGCAGGTGAGGTGGCCTGCGATGTAATGTCATGCAGCGGGATATGTGTATCTCTGTGTCCTCGGGATATACGTCCTGTACTCTGACAGTGTTATCTGTGTGACATGGGCGTGTGCGGGGTATATAACATGTGACACGGCAGCGTGTGTGCAGGTGAGGTGGCCTGCGGTGTAATGTCATGCAGCGGGAGATGTGTATCTCTGTGTCCTCGGGATATACGTCCTGTACTCTGACAGTGTTATCTGTGTGACACGGGCGTGTAAGGGGTATATAACATGTGACACGGCAGCGTGTGTGCAGGTGTCTGTTGTACAGATGAGGTGGCCTGCGGTGTAATGTCATGCAGCGGGAGGTGTGTATCTCTGTGTCCTTGGGATATATGTCCTGTACTCTGACAGTGTTATCTGTGTGACACGGGCGTGTGCGGGGTATATAACATGTGACACGGCAGCGTGTGTGCAGGTGAGGTGGCCTGCGGTGTAATGTCATGCAGCGGGAGATGTGTATCTCTGTGTCCTCGGGATATACGTCCTGTACTCTGACAGTGTTATCTGTGTGACACGGGCGTGTGCGGGGTATATAACATGTGACACGGCAGCGTGTGTGCAGGTGAGGTGGCCTGCGGTGTAATGTCATGCAGCGGGAGATGTGTATCGCTGTGTCCTCGGGATATAAGTCCTGTACTCTGACAGTGTTATCTGTGTGACACGGGCGTGTGCGGGGTATATAACATGTGACACGGCAGCATGTGTGCAGGTGTCTGTTGTACAGGTGAGGTGGCCTGCGGTGTAATGTCATGCAGCGGGAGATTTGTATCTCTGTGTCCTCGGGATATAAGTCCTGTACTCTGACAGTGTTATCTGTGTGACACGGGCGTGTGCGGGGTATATAACATGTGACACGGCAGCATGTGTACAGGTGAGGTGGCCTGCGGTGTAATGTCATGCAGCGGGAGATGTGTATCTCTGTGTCCTCGGGATATAAATCCTGTACTCTGACAGTGTTATCTGTGTGACACGGGCGTGTGCGGGGTATATAACATGTGACACGGCAGCGTGTGTACAGGTGAGGTGGCCTGCGGTGTAATGTCATGCAGCGGGAGATTTGTATCTCTGTGTCCTCGGGATATAAGTCCTGTACTCTGACAGTGTTATCTGTGTGACACGGGCGTGTGCGGGGTATATAACATGTGACACGGCAGCGTGTGTACAGGTGAGGTGGCCTGCGGTGTAATGTCATGCAGCGGGAGGTGTGTATCTCTGTGTCCTTGGGATATATGTCCTGTACTCTGACAGTGTTATCTGTGTGACACGGGCGTGTGCGGGGTATATAACATGTGACACGGCAGCGTGTGTGCAGGTGAGGTGGCCTGCGGTGTAATGTCATGCAGCGGGAGATGTGTATCTCTGTGTCCTCGGGATATAAGTCCTGTATTCTGACAGTGTTATCTGTGTGACACGGGCGTGTGCAGGGTATATAACATGTGACATGGCAGCGTGTGTGCAGGTGAGGTGGCCTGCGGTGTAATGTCATGCAGCGGGAGATGTGTATCTCTGTGTCCTGTACTCGTGTGTCTGTCACATTCCTGGTCACGTAGCAGCAGCACAGCTGACTACCCATAAGGACAGGGCTATGATGTGATGTGCAGCCACTTCTGTGCCCCCTGGTATGCAGAGCGATGGCATCTCTGTAATTACAGCCTCACCTGTCACTGCAGCTTTATGGGAAACACTAGCTGACATATTAACCATTCACTCTATTTCTGGCTGGTTATCAGCAGAGCTACCTGTGTGGTATACTCCTAGCCGGTGTGGTGACACTACACCCAGAGGACATTGTGTCTGTGTCTGATTACATGGGGACTGTGGGGGGACAGCTGTGCTTCCCACTTACACCCCCTCCAACATGTCCCCTTCCACCAGGTACACAAGGCTCCGCTCCTGAGCTTCCCACTTACACCCCCTCCGACATGTCCCCTTCCACCAGGTATACAGAGCTCCGCTCCTGGGCTTCCCACGTACACCCCCTCCAACATGTCCCCTTCCACCAGGTACACAAGGCTCCGCTCCTGGGCTTCCCACTTACATACCCTCCAACATGTCCCCTTCCACCAGGTACACAAGGCTCCGCTCCTGAGCTTCCCACTTACACCCCCTCCAACATGTCCCCTTCCACCAGGTACACAAGGCTCCGCTCCTGGACTTCCCACTTACACCCCCTCCAACATCTCCCCTTCCGCCAGGTACACAGTGCTCCGCTCCTGGGCTTCCCACTTACACCCCCTCCAACATGTCCCCTTCCAGCAGGTACACAAGGCTCTGCTCCTGGGCTTCACACTTACACCCCCTCCAACATGTCCTCTTCCACCAGGTACACAGTGCTCCGCTCCTGGGCTTCCCACTTACACCCCCTCCAACATGTCCCCTTCCAGCAGGTACACAAGGCTCCGCTCCTGAGCTTCCCACTTACACCCCCTCCAACATGTCCACTTCCACCAGGTACACCGTGCTCCGCTCCTGGTCTTCCCACTTACACCCCCTCCAACATGTCCCCTTCCACCAGGTACACAGTGCTCCGCTCCCGGGCTTCCCACGTACACACCCTCCGACATGTCCCCTTCCCCCAGGTACACAGTGTTGCGCTCCTGAGCTTCCCACTTACACCCCCTCCGACATGTCCCCTTCCACCAGGTACACAGAGCTCCGTTCCTGGGCTTCCTACTTACATCCCCTCCAACATGTCCCCTTCCACCAGGTACACAAGGCTCCACTTCTGGGCTTCCCAACTACACCCCCTCCAACATGTCCCCTTCCAACAGGTACACAAGGCTCCGCTCCTGGGCTTCCCACTTACACCCCCTTCCACCAGGTACACCATGCTCCGCTCCTGGGTTTTGCGAGTGTAGCGCATACACACACAAGGGTTGAAGTCCGCATCCGGTCTGCGCACTTCTCTGAATCTGGCCAATGTTGGGTATTATAAATAGAGTGTAATGTTTGGGAGCATCTGGCCTGTTCTAGTTATGGCGCCCATGTCCCCAGCTGCCCTCTCTCCGCCCAGAGGTCACAGGTTGTGTGTGTGTGTCACAGCCATCCTAGCGAGTGCGCAGGGGGAGGGTGTGTGTGTGTGTGTCAGTGCAATCAGCTCAGTGTATGTGGACTTTGCTCATACAATAATCTGCATTCTACATTTTTTCCCTGGTATGGCCTTCATGCGCGCGCGTGTGTGTGTGTATGTGTGTATGCTACGCTGAGCAAGGTTACTATTCCCGATAGTGGTCCATGTGCATGGTAAAGGATAAAAAATAGAAAAACACCCTTGTGTTGACAATTATCACGTCAACTGTTTTTACTTGTTGACCTTTCGCACATTGAGTTAACCTATTATCCATGTCAACATCAACATTTTATTTATGGTGTCTGTGTATAACTGTATAAGCATCTGCTGAGTGTGGACTGGGAATGCTTGGCAGGGTGAAGGGTTGTTTGTGTTTAAGGCTGGCTAGGAGTCCTCGGGGGCGTGTGAGGCTGGCTAGGAGTCCTCGGCGGCGTGTGAGGCTGGCTGGGAGTCCTCGGTGGCGTGTGAGGCTGGCTAGGAGTCCTCGGCGGGGTGTGAGGCTGGCTAGGAGTCCTCAGTGGCGTGTGAGGCTGGCTAGGAGTCCTCGGCGGGGTGTGAGGCTGGCTAGGAGTCCTCGGTGGCGTGTGAGGCTGGCTAGGAGTCCTCGGAGGCGTGTGAGGCTGGCTAGGAGTCCTCGGCGGCGTGTGAGGCTGGCTAGGAGTCCTCGGTGGCGTGTGAGGCTGGCTAGGAGTCCTCGGCGGGGTGTGAGGCTGGCTAGGAGTCTTTGGGGGCATGTGAGGCTGGCTAGGAGTCCTCGGTGGCGTGTGAGGCTGGCTAGGAGTCCTTGGTGGCGTGTGAGGCTTGCTAGGAGTCCTTGGTGGCGTGTGAGGCTGGCTAGGAGTCCTCGGTGGCGTGTGAGGCTGGCTAGGAGTCCTCGGTGGCGTGTGAGGCTGGCTAGGAGTCCTCGGCGGCGTGTGAGGCTGGCTAGGAGTCCTCGGCGGTGTGTGAGGCTGGCTAGGAGTCCTCGGGGGCGTGTAAGGTTGGCTAGGAGTCCTCGGGGGCGTGTAAGGTTGGCTAGGAGTCCTCGGTGGCGTGTAAGGTTGGCTAGGAGTCCTCGGTGGCGTGTGAGGCTGGTTAGGAGTCCTCGGCGGCGTGTGAGGCTGGCTAGGAGTCCTCGGTGGCGTGTGAGGCTGGTTAGGAGTCCTCGGCGGCGTGTGAGGCTGGCTAGGAGTCCTCGGTGGGGTGTGAGGCTGGCTAGGAGTCCTCGGTGGTGTGTGAGGCTGGCTAGGAGTCCTCGGTGGTGTGTGAGGCTGCCTATCTGTTCTCGGAGGGGTGTGAGCTTGGTTACGTGTCCTCAGTGGGGTGTGAGGTTGGTTACGTGTCCTCCTTGGCGTGTGAGGTTGGCTAGGAGTCCTCGTGGCGTGTGAGTTTGGCTAGGAGTCCTCGGTGGGGTGTGAGCTTGGTTACGTGTCCTCGGTGGGGTGTGAGCTTGGTTACGTGTCCTCGGTGGGGTGTAAGGTTGGTTATGTGTCCTCTGTTGGGTAATTAGTATGTATCTCTCCGGTAAGTCTACAGTGCACCTCACTTGAGGTGTTCTGGATCTGTACTGATGGTTCTTTCCCTTTGCAGATGACCATGGCAGTAATGATATTGGCAGTGGAATTACACCGACCGATGCAACGGCAACAACCACGACAAAAACCTTATTCTCCACAGGTAAGGAGGGGCATTGCTGGTTGTGGCTGAGGTCACTGTGATAGAGCAAGTTCAGGAGCTGTAGCGTTTTGTTTCCCACAAAATCTCTCTATGACGTCTCTGCTGTGGAGGAAGCCGCAGTCGCTGCCTTCCCTGATCTGGCCCTCACACTACATGATCTAGCAGCGCCAGTTGTGTTACACACTTGGAGATTAGGCTGGGCTATCGCTATCACTGCTTATGTAAACAGGAAGGACAGGCACATTTCATTAGCACCTGGTATCTGGGCCTCCGCTGGGCTATTAATAGAGGGACACGTGTCTGACCATGAAAGCTGACCTGGTCCAGTGCCCACCGGAGCAGGAGCATTTCCTGGGTGGCATATTGTGGAGATGCTGGATTGCTGCATGCCCTCGCTCGCCCTGTCCTGGTATACACAGTACAGCCAGGGACTGCGCTTTGTGACGGGAGAATCGGCGGCCATTCCGATTCACCTGACGGTTCCCCAGATGTCCATGCAGACAATCCGATTCGCTGGCAGTAGGTGGCTATTTACACGAGACTCCTCCTATGGCGTTTGTTTGCTGAGTGACCATAATGCCGGGAATACGTAGTGTCTGGCACAGTGAGGAGATGAGTGCATCTGCTGATGTTGGAGATCTCCTCAGATCAGATGCTTGTGTGTCAGCCTGTGTTTGTGTTCCCTAGCGGAGGACGGCTATTATGCTGCTTGTGCCTGAGATATCATCTCCTGGATCCCCCTCAGATTCCCACCCTTTATCCTCCTCCAGTCTGGAATAATGCAGCCCCCGCACATCTGCTTCTCACAGCCGCTGGGAACTCTGCGAGAGCTGCTCTGGTCATGGCACCGTTGGTTGTGGTAGTATCTGTAGAGATATGTTATGCCAGTTACATCCCTCTGTGATCTCCTCATCCAGGACTTGTCCTACTGCCGCACAAGAGATGTCATGACCGGCGGGAATGATGGGATGTCATAACCCCATATGAACAAAAATGTCTGTGCATTCAGTGATGTCACTGGCTCCTAGTGTCTGCATAGGCTGCACTCTCAGTGATGTCACTGGTTCCTAGTGACTGGATAGGCTGCACTCTCAGTGATGTCACTGGCTCCTAGTGACTGGATAGGCTGCACTCTTATACCCCTTTTACACCAAAAACCCTGGTCCGACCCTGGTCTTTGAACGCTGGAGTTTCCAGGGTCTGACCCTGCTTTATACCCCAATTGCACAGCACTTCGACCTGGGTCGGACCTGGGTCTGCACCATTTATACTTAACCTGGGTAAAAATTCTGAAGGGGTAGAGGGGGGAAGCTGTCCCCGGGTGCTGGGAGAAGGGGGGTGTCTGCGGCTGCTGAGGGGAGGTGGGGGTACCTGTCAGCCTGAGGTCGGAGCCTGAGAGGATGATGTGTGCCGCCGCCGCTGCTTCTGAATCAGGCCCAATATCATACAACTGCGGTCGATGATGGTCGGAGCCGGAGGGGATGATGTGCACCGCCGCCGCTGCTCCTGAATCAGGCCCAATAGCATACAACTGCGGGCTGCGGGGGATGATGGTCGGAGCCGGAGGGGATGATGTGCGCCGCTGCTGCTGTACCTCCCCCCGCAGCCGCGAAGTTCCTGCGGCGAATGGACAGTCAATGGCGGGGGTCCCACCGGCGCATAGGAACTAGTACTAGTTCCCATGCGCTGGAGGGACCGCCGACACTGACTGTCCATTAGCCGCAGGGACCGGCTGCCGGGGGGTGGTACAGCAGCAGCGGCGCACATCATCCCTCCGGCTCCGACCTCAGGCTCCGACCATCATCCCCCGCAGCCCGCAGTTGTATGATATTGGGCCTGATTCACCAGCAGCAGCGGTGGCGGCGCACATCATCCCCTCCGGCTCCGACCTCAGGCTGACAGGTACCCCTATCTCCCCTCAGCAGCCGCCGACACCCCCCTTCTCCCAGAACCTGGGGACAGCTTCCCCAGTGCTGCACGCTGTGGACCCACTGCGGGTGCCTGCACCCGCAGCGGGACCATTTACACCGGCCTTTACACGGGTCCTGTCCGGGTTCTACCCAGGTCAGGACCTGGGAAGAGGACCCGTGTAAATGGACACGGATATAACCCATTTACACCGCCGATGATCCGGGTCTGACCCGCCGCTGACCCGGATTTTTTGGCGGTGTAAAAGGGGTATTATTGATGTCACTGGCTCCTAGTGACTGGATAGGCTGCACTCTCAGTGATATCCTGCAAAGGCCGCAATCCCAGTGATGTCACTGGCTATCCAACACTCTTAGTGATGTCACTGGTTCCTAGTGACTAGATAGGCTGCACTCTCAGTGATGTCACTGGTTCCTAGTGACTGTATAGGCTGCACTCTCAGTGATATCCTGCATATACACGTGTGAGTGGGACACAGGCCAGATATGCTCCGCGCATCCTCCCTGAGTAATAATACATTACATCGCAGCCGCATATACACGTGCGAGTGGGACACAGGCTCCGCGCATCCTCCCTGAGTAATAATACATTACATCACAGCCGCATGTACACGTGTGAGTGGGACACAGGCCAGATATGCTCCACGCATCCTCCCTGAGTAATAATACAGTACATCGCAGCCGCATGTACACGTGTGAGTGGTGCACAGGCTGGATATGCTCCGCGCATTCTCCCTGAGTAATAATACATTACATCGCAGCCGCGTGTACACGTGTGAGTGGGACACAGGCCAGATATGCTCCGCGCATCCTCCCTGAGTAATAATACATTACATCGCAGCCGCATGTACACGTGTGAGTGGGACACAGGCCAGATATGCTCCGCGCATCCTCCCTGAGTAATAATACATTACATCGCAGCCGCATGTACACGTGTGAGTGGGACACAGGCCAGATATGCTCCGCGCATCCTCCCTGAGTAATAATACATTACATCGCAGCCGCATGTACACGTGTGAGTGGGACACAGGCCAGATATGCTCCGCGCATCCTCCCTGAGTAATAATACATTACATCGCAGCCGCATGTACACGTGTGAGTGGGACACAGGCCAGATATGCTCCGCGCATCCTCCCTGAGTAATAATACATTACATCGCAGCCGCATGTACACGTGTGAGTGGGACACAGGCTGGATATGCTCCGCGCATCCTCCCTGAGTAATAATACATTACATCGCAGCCGCATGTACACGTGTGAGTGGGACACAGGCTGGATATGCTCCGCGCATCCTCCCTGAGTAATAATACATTACATCACAGCCGCATGTACACGTGTGAGTGGGACACATGCTCCGCGCAGCCTCCCTGAGTAATAATACATTACATCGCAGCCGCATGTACACGTGTGAGTGGGACACAGGCTCCGTACATCCTCCCTGAGTAATAATACATTACATCGCAGCCGCGTGTACACGTGTGAGTGGGACACATGCTCCGCGCAGCCTCCCTGAGTAATAATACATTACATCACAGCCGCATGTACACGTGTGAGTGGGACACAGGCTGGATATGCTCTGCGCAGCCCTCCTGAGTAATAATACATTACATCACAGCTGCATGTACACGTGTGAGTGGTGCACAGGCTGGATATGCTCCGCGCATCCTCCCTGAGTAATAATACATTACATCGCAGCCGCATGTACACGTGTGAGTGGTGCACAGGCTCCGCGCATCCTCCCTGAGTAATAATACATTACATCGCAGCCGCATGTACACGTGTGAGTGGGACACAGGCTCCGCGCATCCTCCCTGAGTAATAATACAGTACATCGCAGCCGCATGTACACGTGTGAGTGGTGCACAGGCTCCGCGCATCCTCCCTGAGTAATAATACATTACATCGCAGCCGCATGTACACGTGTGAGTGGGACACAGGCCAGATATGCTCCGCGCATCCTCCCTGAGTAATAATACATTACATCGCAGCCGCATATACACGTGTGAGTGGGACACAGGCTCCGCGCATCCTCCCTGAGTAATAATACATTACATCGCAGCCGCATGTACACGTGTGAGTGGTGCACAGGCTGGATATGCTCCGCGCATCCTCCTGAGTAATAATACATTACATCGCAGCCGCATGTACACGTGTGAGTGGGACACAGGCCAGATATGCTCCGCGCATCCTCCCTGAGTAATAATACATTACATCGCAGCCGCATGTACACGTGTGAGTGGGACACAGGCTGGATATGCTCCGCGCATCCTCCCTGAGTAATAATACATTACATCGCAGCCGCATGTACACGTGTGAGTGGGACACAGGCTGGATATGCTCTGCGCAGCCCCCCATAGTAATAATACATTACATCGCAGCCGCGTGTACACGTGTGAGTGGGACACATGCTCCGCGCAGCCTCCCTGAGTAATAATACATTACATCGCAGCCGCATGTACACGTGTGAGTGGGACACAGGCTCCGTACATCCTCCCTGAGTAATAATACATTACATCGCAGCCGCGTGTACACGTGTGAGTGGGACACATGCTCCGCGCAGCCTCCCTGAGTAATAATACAGTACATCGCAGCCGCATGTACACGTGTGAGTGGTGCACAGGCTCCGCGCATCCTCCCTGAGTAATAATACATTACATCGCAGCCGCATGTACACGTGTGAGTGGGACACAGGCTCCGCGCATCCTCCCTGAGTAATAATACATGGTACTCTTTACTTATCACGGCGCCCACGATCTTGATCGCGGGTAAAAAAATCGCGGGCATCGCATGCACTAAAAAACGGGTGCGATGCGACCGACGCGATGCCCGCGATTTCCCATAGGGAACAATGTTAAATGTCTCAATTGACCCGTTTTTACTGTTCAATGCCTCAATGGTCCCGATTTTTCCATAGGAAACAATGTTAAATGGCCCACAGAGGCCAAATAGGCACCCTGAAGTGTGGAATGGCCCCCACAATTGTTAACGCCACCCCACGATCAACGTGAACCCGAAGCGTGGCGAGCGCAGCGAGCCCGCGAGGGGCGGCGGTACGCGTCCTCCGACCTTTTCATACCCCCACTATCCACGTCGGCGTGGAGTATAGAATAGTGTGGCGAGCGCAGCGAGCCACCGAACCCGAAGCGTGGCGAGCGGACGCGGATACCTGTGAAGCCCGCAAAGGGACGCGTTTACCTGTGAAGGTATCTGCGTCCCCTCGCGGGGCTCGCTGCGCTCGCCACGCTTCGGGCTCGGGGGCTCGCTGCGCTCGCCACACTATTCTATTCTCAACTCCACGCCGACGTGGATAGTGGGGGTATGAAAAGGTCGTAGGATGCGTACCACCGCCGCTCGCCACGCTTCGGGTTCACGTTGATCGTGGGGTGGCGTTAACAATTGTGGGGGTCATTTCACACTTCAGGGTGCCTATTTGGCCTCTGTGGGCCATTTAACATTGTTTCCTATGGAAAAATCGGGTCCATTGAGGCATTGAACAGGAAAATCGGGTCAATTGAGACATTTAACATTGTTCCCTATGGGAAATCGCGGGCATCGCGTCGGTCGCATCACACCCGTTTTTTTAGTGCATGCGATGCCCGCAATGGGCGCCGTGATAAGTAAAGAGTACCTAATACATTACATCACAGCCGCATGTACACGTGTGAGTGGGACACAGGCTCCGCGCATCCTCCCTGAGTAATAATACATTACATCGCAGCCGCGTGTACACGTGTGAGTGGGACACAGGCTCCGCGCATCCTCCCTGAGTAATAATACATTACATCGCAGCCGCGTGTACACGTGTGAGTGGGACACAGGCTCCGTACATCCTCCCTGAGTAATAATACATTACATCGCAGCCGCATGTACACGTGTGAGTGGTGCACAGGCTCCGTACATCCTCCCTGAGTAATAATACATTACATCGCAGCCGCATGTACACGTGTGAGTGGGACACAGGCTCCGTACATCCTCCCTGAGTAATAATACATTACATCGCAGCCGCATGTACACGTGTGAGTGGGACACATGCTCCGTACATCCTCCCTGAGTAATAATACATTACATCGCAGCCGCATGTACACGTGTGAGTGGGACACATGCTCCGTACATCCTCCCTGAGTAATAATACATTACATCACAGCCGCATGTACACGTGTGAGTGGTGCACAGGCTCCGTACATCCTCCCTGAGTAATAATACATTACATCGCAGCCGCATGTACACGTGTGAGTGGGACACAGGCTCCGTACATCCTCCCTGAGTAATAATACATTACATCACAGCCGCATGTACACGTGTGAGTGGTGCACAGGCTCCGTACATCCTCCCTGAGTAATAATACATTACATCGCAGCCGCATGTACACGTGTGAGTGGGACACAGGCTCCGTACATCCTCCCTGAGTAATAATACATTACATCACAGCCGCATGTACACGTGTGAGTGGGACACAGGCACCGTACATCCTCCCTGAGTAATAATACATTACATCACAGCCGCATGTACATGTGTGAGTGGGACACAGGCACCGTACATCCTCCCTGAGTAATAATACATTACATCGCAGCCGCATGTACACGTGTGAGTGGGACACAGGCTGGATATGCTCCGCGCATCCTCCCTGAGTAATAATACATTACATCGCAGCCGCATGTACACGTGTGAGTGGGACACAGGCTCCGTACATCCTCCCTGAGTAATAATACATTACATCGCAGCCGCATGTACACGTGTGAGTGGGACACAGGCTCCGTACATCCTCCCTGAGTAATAATACATTACATCACAGCCGCGTGTACACGTGTGAGTGGTGCACAGGCTCCGTACATCCTCCCTGAGTAATAATACATTACATCGCAGCCGCATGTACACGTGTGAGTGGGACACAGGCTCCGTACATCCTCCCTGAGTAATAATACATTACATCGCAGCCGCGTGTACACGTGTGAGTGGGACACAGGCTCCGTACATCCTCCCTGAGTAATAATACATTACATCGCAGCCGCATGTACACGTGTGAGTGGGACACAGGCTCCATACATCCTCCCTGAGTAATAATACATTACATCGCAGCCGCGTGTACACGTGTGAGTGGGACACAGGCTCCGTACATCCTCCCTGAGTAATAATACATTACATCGCAGCCGCATGTACACGTGTGAGTGGTGCACAGGCTCCGTACAGCCTCCCTGAGTAATAATACATTACATCGCAGCCGCATGTACACGTGTGAGTGGGACACAGGCTCCGCGCATCCTCCCTGAGTAATAATACATTACATCGCAGCCGCATGTACACGTGTGAGTGGGACACAGGCTCCGTACATCCTCCCTGAGTAATAATACATTACATCACAGCCGCATGTACACGTGTGAGTGGTGCACAGGCTCCATACATCCTCCCTGAGTAATAATACATTACATCGCAGCCGCATGTACACGTGTGAGTGGGACACAGGCTCCGTACATCCTCCCTGAGTAATAATACATTACATCACAGCCGCATGTACACGTGTGAGTGGTGCACAGGCTCCGTACATCCTCCCGGAGTTATAATACATTACATCGCAGCCGCATGTACACGTGTGAGTGGGACACATGCTGGATATGCTCCGCGCATCCTCCCTGAGTTATAATACATTACATCGCAGCCGCGTGTACACGTGTGAGTGGGACACAGGCTGGATATGCTCCGCGCATCCTCCCTGAGTTATAATACATTACATCGCAGCCGCATGTACACGTGTGAGTGGGACACAGGCTCCGTACATCCTCCCTGAGTAATAATACATTACATCGCAGCCGCATGTACACGTGTGAGTGGTGCACAGGCTCCGTACATCCTCCCTGAGTAATAATACATTACATCGCAGCCGCATGTACACGTGTGAGTGGGACACAGGCTCCGTACATCCTCCCGGAGTTATAATACATTACATCACAGCCGCATGTACACGTGTGAGTGGTGCACAGGCTCCGTACAGCCTCCCTGAGTAATAGTACATTACATCGCAGCCGCATGTACACGTGTGAGTGGTGCACAGGCTCCGTACATCCTCCCTGAGTAATAATACATTACATCGCAGCTGCATGTACACGTGTGAGTGGTGCACAGGCTCCGTACATCCTCCCTGAGTAATAATACATTACATCGCAGCCGCATGTACACGTGTGAGTGGGACACAGGCTCCGTACATCCTCCCGGAGTTATAATACATTACATCACAGCCGCATGTACACGTGTGAGTGGTGCACAGGCTCCGTACAGCCTCCCTGAGTAATAGTACATTACATCGCAGCCGCATGTACACGTGTGAGTGGTGCACAGGCTCCGTACATCCTCCCTGAGTAATAATACATTACATCGCAGCCGCATGTACACGTGTGAGTGGTGCACAGGCTCCGTACATCCTCCCTGAGTAATAATACATTACATCGCAGCCGCATGTACACGTGTGAGTGGGACACAGGCTCCGTACATCCTCCCTGAGTAATAATACATTACATCGCAGCCGCATGTACACGTGTGAGTGGGACACAGGCTCCGCACATCCTCCCTGAGTAATAATACATTACATCACAGCCGCATGTACACGTGTGAGTGGTGCACAGGCTCCGTACATCCTCCCTGAGTAATAATACAGTACATCGCAGCCGCATGTACACGTGTGAGTGGGACACAGGCTGGATATGCTCCGCGCATCCTCCCTGAGTAATAATACATTACATCACAGCCGCATGTACACGTGTGAGTGGTGCACAGGCTCCGCGCATCCTCCCTGAGTAATAATACATTACATTGCAGCCGCATGTACACGTGTGAGTGGGACACAGGCTGGATATGCTCCGCGCATCCTCCCTGAGTAATAATACATTACATCACAGCCGCATGTACACGTGTGAGTGGTGCACAGGCTCCGCGCATCCTCCCTGAGTAATAATACATTACATCACAGCCGCGTGTACACGTGTGAGTGGGACACAGGCTCCGCGCATCCTCCCTGAGTAATAATACATTACATTGCAGCCGCATGTACACGTGTGAGTGGGACACAGGCTCCGCGCATCCTCCCTGAGTAATAATACATTACATCACAGCCGCATGTACACGTGTGAGTGGGACACAGGCTGGATATGCTCCGCGCATCCTCCCTGAGTAATAATACATTACATCGCAGCCGCATGTACACGTGTGAGTGGGACACAGGCTCCGTACATCCTCCCTGAGTAATAATACATTACATCACAGCCGCATGTACACGTGTGAGTGGTGCACAGGCTCCGTACATCCTCCCTGAGTAATAATACATTACATCACAGCCGCATGTACACGTGTGAGTGGTGCACAGGCTCCGTACATCCTCCCTGAGTAATAATACATTACATCACAGCCTCATGTACACGTGTGAGTGGGACACAGGCTCCGCGCATCCTCCCTGAGTAATAATACATTACATCACAGCCGCATGTACACGTGTGAGTGGGACACAGGCTCCGTACATCCTCCCTGAGTAATAATACATTACATCGCAGCCGCATGTACACGTGTGAGTGGGACACAGGCTCCGTACATCCTCCCTGAGTAATAATACATTACATCACAGCCACATGTACACGTGTGAGTGGTGCACAGGCTCCGTACAGTCGCACATTCAGCTCTGCGTCAGCTCCTTGTGAAGAAACCTTTGGGTCTAACGACGCACCATAAAGTTGAAAGAGATAAATTTGCCGCTGACTTGCTCCTAATGGGTATTTTTCTAAAACTGTATGTACCATGGCAGCTATGAGCAGATTAGCTGGCACTTTATCTTTCTCCAAGGCTTGGTACATCCCACCCATAATTCGGGGTACAGGCAGCATAGAGCCAATGACAGCCTGGAAGAGCAGTGACATATGACTGAAGGCCGATGATCAATCATTGTTCTTTCTCCTGTCAATCTCCCCGGTGTCCCCCCATCAGGTCCCGTCACCACCCCCGTTGCTCCCCAGCTGGCCGGCATGAGTGTCTCTGAGCTGGACCAAGAACCCTTCCTGAGTAAGTTACTGGAGCCGTGTGCATGCCGGGAGGGGCGAGAAACCACTAACCGTGTGACGTGAGGCTGCCTAATGCCCCCCCTTCCCAATCTCACTGCTTCCCCTTAACCATTGCCTGCCTGGTGTGAGGAGCTGCCCACAGACGTGTAAGGCTCCTGGCCTACGTTGTGTGTAACACGCACCGACTGCACACAGCGCTCTTTCTTCCCTGTGTGTCCGCACCCCCTTCCTCAGGAATAAACACTTGGGGGTATTATACTCCTGGCCGGGACTCATTAGAAGACTCTGTTTCCTATCAGACTCCACATTGCCATATCCTCTGCAGGCCATGTGTTCCCCAATTACAGGTTTATTTCATGTATACTGACTGCAGTAATAGTATTACTGTCCTACGTCCTGTGTAGTGTGTCCGTAGTTACTAGCGCGGCACATTAATCTCTGCCCAGAAATGTATCGCAGCCCATCATAGATGTCCAGGGATGTTGGAATGTGGAGTTTCCATCACCGTGTCACCTACTGTAGGATGAGTCATATTCCGGCAGCGTTAGGACATCCTTCGGGGACGGAAGGGGTTAATGTGAAGGAAGAGCATTATTTCAGACATTGAATCAGGTCTTTATATTATTTGTTCCACTGTCAGATCCTTGTTAATGTTACAGGGGAGGAGATTGTCAGCGCCCCGGCCTCTGATCCGTCTTCTATGCTCCGGATCTCTGGACTCTGTGGATGTAGATGATGCACTGCTAGATCTACAATACATTGATGTGTACATGTTCCTCCCTGTATAATACATGATCCACGTCTCCAGTGCTGGACTGTTACTCTTCCCCCTTAGTGATTACTACATAGCTGTTATGGGCCTCATTCATAGGTGGACGCAGTTCAGCTTCCTGCTGTGCCCTACACCGATATTACGTCCCCCATCTCCTGAGATCTAGGGTGTCTCCTACACCGATATTACGTCCCCATCTCCTGAGATCTAGGGTGTCTCCTACACCGATATTACGTCCCCATCTCCTGAGATCTATAGTGTCTCCTACACCGATCTTCTGTTCCCCATCTCCTGAGATCTGTGGTGTCTCCTACACCGATATGCCATTCTCCATCTCCTGAGATCTATGGTGTCTTCTACACCGATATTCTGTTCCCTATCTCCTGAGATCTAGGGTGTCTCCTACACCGATATTCTGTTCCCCATCTCCTGAGATCTAGGGTGTCTCCTACACCGATATGACATTCTCCATCTCCTGAGATCTATGGTGTCTTCTACACCGATATTCTGTTCCCTATCTCCTGAGATCTAGGGTGTCTCCTACACCGATATTCTGTTCCCCATCTCCTGAGATCTAGGGTGTCTCCTACACCGATATGACATTCTCCATCTCCTGAGATCTAGGGTGTCTTCTACACCGATATTCTGTTCCCCATCTCCTGAGATCTATGGTGTCTCCTACACCGATATTCTGTTCCCCATCTCCTGAGATCTATAGTGTCTCCTACACCGATATAACGTCCCCATCTCCTGAGATCTATGGTGTCTCCTACACCGAAATGACATTCTCCATCTCCTGAGATCTATAGTGTCTCCTACACCGATATTCTGTTCTCCATCTCCTGAGATCTAGAGTGTCTCCTACACCGATATTCTGTTCTCCATCTCCTGAGATCTATAGTGTCTCCTACACCGATATTCTGTTCCCCATCTCCTGAGATCTATAGTGTCTTCTACACCGATATTACGTCCCCATCTCCTGAGATCTATAGTGTCTCCTACACCGATATTACGTCCCCATCTCCTGAGATCTATGGTGTCTCCTACACCGATATTCTGTTCTCCATCTCCTGAGATCTAGAGTGTCTCCTACACCGATATTCTGTTCTCCATCTCCTGAGATCTAGAGTGTCTCCTACACCGATATTCTGTTCTCCATCTCCTGAGATCTATAGTGTCTCCTACACCGATATTCTGTTCTCCGTCGCCTGAGATCTATGGTGTCTCCTACGCCGATATTCTGTTCCCCATCTCCTGAGATCTATAGTGTCTCCTACACCGATATTCTGTTCCCCATCTCCTGAGATCAAAAGGTGTCTCCTACACCGATATGATGTTTCCCCATCGCCTGAGATCTATGGTGTCTCCTACACCGATATGATGTTTCCCTATCTCCTGAGATCTATGGTGTCTCCTACATCGATATGATGTTTCCCCATCTCCTGAGATCTATGGTGTCTCCTACACCGATATTCTGTTCCCCATCTCCTGAGATCTGTGGTGTCTCCTACATCGATATGATGTTCCCCATCTCCTGAGATCTGTGGTGTCTCCTACACTGATATTCTGTTCCCCATCTCCTGAGATCTATGGTGTCTCCTACATCGATATGATGTTCCCCATCTCCTGAGATCTATGGTGTCTCCTACACCGATATTCTGTTCCCCATCTCCTGAGATCTGTGGTGTCTCCTACATCGATATGATGTTCCCCATCTCCTGAGATCTGTGGTGTCTCCTACACCGATATTCTGTTCCCCATCTCCTGAGATCTGTGGTGTCTCCTACACCGATATGACATTCCCCATCTCCTGAGATCTATGGTGTCTCCTACATCGATATGATGTTCCCCATCGCCTGAGATCTATGGTGTCTCCTACACCGATATGACGGTCCCCATCTCCTGAGATCTATGGTGTCTCCTACATCGATATTCTGTTCCCCATCTCCTGAGATCTGTGGTGTCTCCTACACCGATATTCTGTTCCCCATCTCCTGAGATCTATGGTGTCTCCTACATCGATATGATGTTCCCCATCTCCTGAGATCTATGGTGTCTCCTACATCGATATGATGTTCCCCATCTCCTGAGATCTAGGGTGTCTCCTACACCGATATGACATTCCCCATCTCCTGAGATCTATGGTGTCTCCTACACCGATATGACGGTCCCCATCTCCTGAGATCTATGGTGTCTCCTACATCGATATTCTGTTCCCCATCTCCTGAGATCTGTGGTGTCTCCTACACCGATATTCTGTTCCCCATCTCCTGAGATCTATGGTGTCTCCTACATCGATATGATGTTCCCCATCTCCTGAGATCTATGGTGTCTCCTACATCGATATGATGTTCCCCATCTCCTGAGATCTAGGGTGTCTCCTACACCGATATGACGGTCCCCATCTCCTGAGATCTAGGGTGTCTTCTACACTGATATGAGGTTCCCCATCTCCTGACATCTGTGGTGTCTCCTACACCGATATTCTGTTCCCCATCTCCTGAGATTTGGGTGTCTCCTACACCGATATGACAGTACCATCTCCTGAGATTTGGGTGTCTCCTACACCGATATGGTGTTCCCCATCTCCTGAGATCTATGGTGTCTCCTACACCGATATGACGGTCCCCATCTCCTGAGATCTATGGTGTTTCCTGTGTACGGGAATTTCTCCTGTTCCCCAGTTAGCAGTACTGGTTCCTGTGTTATACATTATGTGAAGTACTGGGGAGGGAGGAGGTGTTGAGGATACGTTGGTAGGACGTTTGGGTCTGTCCCAGCTGTGCTCAGCTGTGTGGAGTAAGAACACATTGAGTGCTCCCTCTGGATGGATTTATTTTCTGCCAGCTGTGCTCATAGATCATCCTCCTCCTCTGCAGCTGAGTATAAGCATTGTAATGTGGATGTGCGACGGAGGCCTCACGTATTAGAGGACACTCATTAGCAGACTGTACATCGCTGGGAGCAGGGTACATTGGGAGACTGCGAGGTCTTATGTCCCTTTCCCACGATCAGATGCTGGGGAGTAAGTGTGGGTGTATTGTGGTGTGCCCCTGTCTCCAGGTGGGAATGAGGTGGGGGGTTGGGGGAGAAGATGGTTTGGGTTAGATCATTATCTTGCTCTCTTGATCCCGATAGTAATGATGCATTCATCGTGTTACTAATATCCAGGTGCCATAGAGCAGTCACAGCTACAGGGCACAATACTGCACCTTCTCACATGATGGTCTGCACCATATCAGGGCACAATCATCTAGGCCCAGCGCGTCCTATATAAACCTCATCTCACATGAGACAGCAGCTTAGCCAACGTCCAGGGCCTGGCTGGATGGGCGGTGGTGTCCTGGACCTGGCTAGGTCACTATCATTGTGTCCACCAGGAAATCCATCTTTACACCATGCCTGGATGGAAATGTTAGGGGCTGTGTTAGACATGGTGAGATGGGCAGGGTGCGTGTCTGGGGGCTGGCACATTTACTGTGAGCAAGTGCCGGCTTTGAAGGACGTTCTAGTATAGGGGAGGGGGCGGGGGGGGGGGGGGGGGGGAGTCGGGTTCTGTCCTGGCCTGAGTCTGTCTGTGCTGATCAGCTGATCACTGGCTGATGATTGTGATCACAGGCTTCTTATTTTGCTGATGAATCACTTGTTATATGTAATTAGTGTGACCTACATAGCTGTGATCTATTACATGTCGCAGTCAGCAGACAGAGATGATCTATATAATTACAGATATGGGGGGGCTGTAAGGAAGTCTGTGACTGAGGTGTTACTCCGGGGGTCTGGCCAAAGGTCTCAATGAGGCTGAACTGTCGACATGGATTTTGGATGCGAGCATTAATATTCTCCTGCTAGTTTTACTTTTCTTATAATTCTATTATCTGGACATTTCTGGAAGGCCGGCTGGGTGCACCCGCTGTTGGTATCCGGAACATGGAAGTGCGGATCAATTTATGTAGTTTATTTGTATCACTTGAGTAAATGAACAGAGGAGAAATCTGGACGAAATCAGTATTTGGTGTGACCGCCCTTTGCCTTCTAGGTATTAGCACACTGGTTGTGAAGGAACCTGGTAAGAAGTTGTCCAAAACCTGACCCCAGACCTTCTGTGGATGTAGCCTGCTCAGATCCTTCCTGTAATCTCAGACAAACTGGATGATGGTGAGCTCAGGGCTCCGCGGGGGTCATATCATCACTTCCAGGACCCCGTGTTCTCCAATACGCTGAGGATAGTTCTTACTGACATTGGCTGTGTGTGTGTGTAGCCAATCAGATGCCTCCATGATGGTATCACATGATGGATAAGTACTTGCCAGTATTTCTCAGCATTGAGGACAACATTAGTCCTGACCAAATCCCTACTCCATTTGCTGAAATGAAGACCCAGATTTACAAGGAACCTCCGCCATGTGTCACTGTTACCTGCAGACATCATTATTGTGTTTCAGCCCTTCGGAGAACAAGCTGCTAAATATCTTACATTGTGTCCCATCAGTCCAGAGACTGCTGCCATGTAGCCAGTTCCTTTGTTTAGAGCGTGCTTGGCCTTGTTTCCACGTGGAAGGTCTGACTCTTTTGGCCACGATTCATCCATGAAGACCACTTCTGGCCAGACTCCAAGCATTAGATGTGAGTACCTGGAGTCTGCCCATCCTGAGATGTTGGCCGTGATGGTCATCTTCTGATTTAGAAGGGGACATAAGCAGGGTGTGCCATTTATCTGGTCCTTGTCCGACCACTGCATCTTTGGTCCCCAATGTTGCCCCTTACTTTGTGGCTTGAGCAGCAGATCCTGAAACCCCGGTCTGCTATGAAATCTTTGCCTGGGAGAGACCTTGCTGATGCAGTATACTTGCCTTGTATCTTGTGGCTGTGCTCAGTGTTGCCATGGTGTATGTCCTGTGACATGAAAACAGTCTTACAAAGTCTCACCTATGTAGCAGTTTGACTGCTCCTCACCCAATTCTAAGCCTCCTACACCGCCATTTCTGTTTCAGTTACTGTGTTTCAACCTACATATGAAAATAAAGATTAATCTTACAAAATCCCTGAGTGTGTGCAAGTGTCCCTAGAGGAATTGAGGCTGATGTCAGGACGAAGGGCGGTCATACCCACTACTGATCTGATTTACAGTAGCGTTCTCTTCTGTTCATTCAGTTAGAATTGTGATCATGCTAAAAATAAACTAATAACACTTTTATTATGGCAACGTTGTTCCTGTGCAGCATTGTGTAGTACAGCCAGGTTCAGATCTGATCAGATGACAGCGAGAGGGCCGCGCGCAAATCTGCATATGAATAGTGAAAATATCGCATATCGCTCTCCACCCACAGATTCATACGCAATGCGAAGTCGGTTACTTCCCCCAAACGTCGGCCTCCTGTCTCCCATCCTATGGCTGCTTTGCGTTTGCGATCCATACGCATTTTCTGTTGCTAGTCACCATTGTACAGTGTGTACGGTACACATGCGCAGTAGTTCCATAATTGCGCGATTTGCAAATCGCTGATTTGCGATCAAATCTGGATCGGGCGTAATGTGGGGAATAGGGTGTTGATGTCACCAAGAAATGTGTTACGCCCTCAGCTGCGGCCTTGCAAAAATATCCGCATCAGCTAAGGCAGAATGGCCACCGGAACGGGGAGGCCAGCACCATGTTTTGCGAGTATGGTTGAGATATGCCGCATACCGCCCGCCACCGATTCTTATAACATGTTACATTGACCAATGTATAACAAAATATGACAAAGAGAAGCCCCACCCTGATCTGCAGCACACAACTGCCAAGTGTATCCGTATGACCTGGCTTTGCTGTTACACAATGGAGATAGTCTGCTGCGCCGCAGTTTATTTTGGAAGCACTGCCGTGATATGAGACTAGCACCATCTAGTGGTACCTTTAGGGTATGCCGGTAATGCTGCTGTGTTCCGGATAGTGCTATGGAGCCGTCTCATGTCCTCCTTACACCACAGATATGTTACTACGTAGGCATGTCTCTGGCTGACCATCTCTTATATTATCCTTTACAGTTTATTACAGAGCGTTAGTGAATTTCACCACATCCATAGACTACAGCCCGGACCTGGACAATGTCTCCTCCACTCAGTTTCGGGATTTGTCGGAAGCGATCGTTGACACGGTGAGATGACGTCTGTGTGTGTCCACTGTGTAACATGGTGTCTGCAGTGATTCAGGGCCTTCCCATGTCCCTGTCTTCTCAGGGATTGTCAGTATGTAACTGAGGTGCCCGCTTTGATCAGCCTCTGGTGGTGGCATCAGGTAGCCATGTCCTCTGATCTCCATTGTACCACTGAGGTGTATGTGTGCTGCTATCTATACCTCATACACACTAAATAATAACCATGGTCTCTGTCCTACATTGTACCACTGAGGTGTACGCGTGCTGCCATCTATACTTCATACATACAGAATAATAACCATGGTCTCT
The DNA here is from genome assembly GCF_055691185.1 of Crinia signifera. Taxonomy (NCBI): domain Eukaryota; kingdom Metazoa; phylum Chordata; class Amphibia; order Anura; family Myobatrachidae; genus Crinia; species Crinia signifera. The sequence goes on from NC_139226.1 coordinate 2,310,525, forward strand.
GTCCTACATTGTACCACTGAGGTGTATGTGTGCTGCTATCTATACCTCATACACACTAAATAATAACCATGGTCTCTGTCCTACATTGTACCACTGAGGTGTACGCGTGCTGCCATCTATACTTCATACATACAGAATAATAACCATGGTCTCTGTCCTACATTGTACCACTGAGGTGTATGTGTGCTGCCATCTATACCTCATACATACAGAATAATAACCATGGTCTCTGTCCTCCATTGTACCACTGAGGTGTATGTGTGCTGCCATCTATACCTCATACATACAGAATAATAACCATGGTCTCTGTCCTCCATTGTACCACTGAGGTGTACGTGTGCTGCCATCTATACTTCATACATACAGGACAATACCTATGGTCTCTGTCCTCCATTGTACCACTGAGGTGTATGTGTGCTGCTATCTATACCTCATACACACTAAATAATAACCATGGTCTCTGTCCTACATTGTACCACTGAGGTGTATGTGTGCTGCTATCTATACCTCATACATACAGAATAATAACCATGGTCTCTGTCCTACATTGTACCACTGAGGTGTATGTGTGCTGCTATCTATACCTCATACATACAGAATAATAACCATGGTCTCTGTCCTACATTGTACCACTGAGGTGTATGTGTGCTGCTATCTATACCTCATACATACAGAATAATAACCATGGTCTCTGTCCTACATTGTACCACTGAGGTGTATGTGTGCTGCTATCTATACCTCATACATACAGAATAATAACCATGGTCTCTGTCCTATATTGTACCACTGAGGTGTATGTGTGCTGCTATCTATACCTCATACATACAGAATAATAACCATGGTCTCTGTCCTACATTGTACCACTGAGGTGTATGTGTGCTGCTATCTATACCTCATACACACTAAATAATAACCATGGTCTCTGTCCTACATTTGACCACTGAGGTGTATGTGTGCTGCTATCTATACCTCATACATACAGAATAATAACCATGGTCTCTGTCCTACATTGTACCACTGAGGTGTATGTGTGCTGCTATCTATACCTCATACATACAGAATAATAACCATGGTCTCTGTCCTACATTGTACCACTGAGGTGTATGTGTGCTGCCATCTATACCTCATACATACAGAATAATAACCATGGTCTCTGTCCTACATTGTACCACTGAGGTGTATGTGTGCTGCTATCTATACCTCATACATACAGAATAATAACCATGGTCTCTGTCCTACATTTGACCACTGAGGTGTATGTGTGCTGCTATCTATACCTCATACATACAGAATAATAACCATGGTCTCTGTCCTACATTGTACCACTGAGGTGTATGTGTGCTGCTATCTATACCTCATACATACAGAATAATAACCATGGTCTCTGTCCTACATTGTACCACTGAGGTGTATGTGTGCTGCCATCTATACCTCATACATACAGAATAATAACCATGGTCTCTGTCCTACATTGTACCACTGAGGTGTATGTGTGCTGCTATCTATACCTCATACATACAGAATAATAACCATGGTCTCTGTCTTACATTGTACCACTGAGGTGTATGTGTGCTGCCATCTATACCTCATACATACAGAATAATAACCATGGTCTCTGTCCTACATTGTACCACTGAGGTGTATGTGTGCTGCTATCTATACCTCATACACACTAAATAATAACCATGGTCTCTGTCCTGCATTTGACCACTGAGGTGTATGTGTGCTGCTATCTATACCTCATACATACAGAATAATAACCATGGTCTCTGTCCTACATTGTTCCACTGAGGTGTATGTGTGCTGCCATCTATACCTCATACACACTAAATAATAACCATGGTCTCTGTCCTACATTTGACCACTGAGGTGTATGTGTGCTGCTATCTATACCTCATACATACAGAATAATAACCATGGTCTCTGTCCTACATTGTACCACTGAGGTGTATGTGTGCTGCCATCTATACCTCATACATACAGAACAATACCTATGGTCTCTGTCCTACATTTGACCACTGAGGTGTATGTGTGCTGCCATCTATACCTCATACATACAGAACAATACCTATGGTCTCTGTCCTACATTTGACCACTGAGGTGTATGTGTGCTGCCATCTATACCTCCTACATACAGAACAATACCTTTGGTCTCTGTCCTACATTTGACCACTGAGGTGTATGTGTGCTGCCATCTATACCTCATACATACAGAACAATACCTATGGTCTTTGTCCTACATTTGACCACTGAGGTGTATGTGTGCTGCGATCTATACCTCATTCATACAGAATAATAACCATGGTCTCTGTCCTACACTGTACCACTGATGTGTATGTGTGCTGCTATCTATACCTCATACATACAGAATAATAACCATGGTCTCTGTCCTACATTTGACCACTGAGGTGTATGTGTGCTGCTATCTATACCTCATACATACAGAATAATAACCATGGTCTCTGTCCTACATTGTACCACTGAGGTGTATGTGTGCTGCTATCTATACCTCATACATACAGAATAATAACCATGGTCTCTGTCCTACATTGTACCACTGAGGTGTATGTGTGCTGCCATCTATACCTCATACATACAGAATAATAACCATGGTCTCTGTCCTACATTGTACCACTGAGGTGTATGTGTGCTGCTATCTATACCTCATACATACAGAATAATAACCATGGTCTCTGTCTTACATTGTACCACTGAGGTGTATGTGTGCTGCCATCTATACCTCATACATACAGAATAATAACCATGGTCTCTGTCCTACATTGTACCACTGAGGTGTATGTGTGCTGCTATCTATACCTCATACACACTAAATAATAACCATGGTCTCTGTCCTGCATTTGACCACTGAGGTGTATGTGTGCTGCTATCTATACCTCATACATACAGAATAATAACCATGGTCTCTGTCCTACATTGTTCCACTGAGGTGTATGTGTGCTGCCATCTATACCTCATACACACTAAATAATAACCATGGTCTCTGTCCTACATTTGACCACTGAGGTGTATGTGTGCTGCTATCTATACCTCATACATACAGAATAATAACCATGGTCTCTGTCCTACATTGTACCACTGAGGTGTATGTGTGCTGCCATCTATACCTCATACATACAGAACAATACCTATGGTCTCTGTCCTACATTTGACCACTGAGGTGTATGTGTGCTGCCATCTATACCTCATACATACAGAACAATACCTATGGTCTCTGTCCTACATTTGACCACTGAGGTGTATGTGTGCTGCCATCTATACCTCCTACATACAGAACAATACCTTTGGTCTCTGTCCTACATTTGACCACTGAGGTGTATGTGTGCTGCCATCTATACCTCATACATACAGAACAATACCTATGGTCTTTGTCCTACATTTGACCACTGAGGTGTATGTGTGCTGCGATCTATACCTCATTCATACAGAATAATAACCATGGTCTCTGTCCTACACTGTACCACTGATGTGTATGTGTGCTGCTATCTATACCTCATACATACAGAATAATAACCATGGTCTCTGTCCTACACTGTACCACTGAGGTGTATGTGTGCTGCCATCTATACCTCATACATACAGAATAATACCTATGGTCTCTGTCCTACATTTGACCACTGAGGTGTATGTGTGCTGCGATTTATACCTCATACATACAGAATAATAACCATGGTCTCTGTCCTACACTGTACCACTGATGTGTATGTGTGCTGCCATCTATACCTCATACATACAGAATAATAACCATGGTCTCTGTCCTACATTGTACCACTGAGGTGTATGTGTGCTGCGATCTATACCTCATACATACAGAATAATAACCATGGTCTCTGTCCTACATTGTACCACTGAGGTGTATGTGTGCTGCTATCTATACCTCATACATACAGAATAATAACCATGGTCTCTGTCCTACATTGTACCACTGAGGTGTATGTGTGCTGCCATCTATACCTCATACATACAGAATAATAACCATGGTCTCTGTCCTACATTGTACCACTGAGGTGTATGTGTGCTGCTATCTATACCTCATACATACAGAATAATAACCATGGCATCTTCTCTTCTTCCAGCTCGAGTCAGAGTATTATAAAATCCCTGGAGAACAAATGGTTAATGTTGTATATGTCAAGTGAGTATACAGCAGTGTTATGTTATACTGTCCCATATACTGTTTACATCACATATACTATACATATACATCACATATACCTTGTCCCGCCTCTCGCCGGTCGCTGCCTTGTCCCGCCTCTCGCCGGTCGCTGCCTTGTCCCGCCTCTCGCCGGTCGCTGCCTTGTCCCGTTCTCTCCTAACTCGGCCTTGTCCCGCTGTCTGGTCTCTACAGGGTGATTGATGGCTTTGTATTTGTGGAGCTGGATGTGGGCTCAGAAGACAACACAGACGATGCCCAAATCCGCCAGGTGCTGTATTCTGTAATTGACAGCCGCTCCATCGCCAGCTACATCACCTCTACCCAAGGGTTCCAGTTCCGGCGTCTTGGAATTGGTGAGTCCGAGCGTCTGTCTGCAATAACACGCTATGTAAGGAGCTGGTGCCCTCTGTTCTGTCCCGCTTATCATCCCTCCCCTGTTACTTGTGTCCCTGACTCTCAGTGAAGTCCTGAACCTTTCTCCTTTTTAGCACAAACCCAGCCTTCTCCTGCTGGGGTGGACCTCCTGGGTAAGATGCCTGGGTGTGCTGTGATAGGTGCATGGGGCATTATGGCCAGGGATGCCGCGTTAGATGATGTGTGTTCTTGCTGTTGGCATGTCAGATGGTTGTGATACTGATGACGCGTTAGCTGAGCCTGTCCTGATGCTAATAACAGACATGTTTGCGGCGTGTGTGTGGTGTGACCTCGCGGTGCAGACAGGATCCAGCGCATGATCGGCAGATGGAAGATACGGAAGGTGCCCGCCATCTCCTCCATAGTGGCGCACTGGTGGGACTCCACAACTCCTGACCTACAGATTTGTCTGCATACATCTATCCTCCATGCCCTACAAGTTGTGTTGTACATAACGCATGAGCTCTGTGTGACTCGGTAGCACAAAGCATTTGTTTTCACTCGCCCAATGAGACGCACAAGTGGCTTCTGCTGAGTAAAATGACATGCACAAGTCTTCACAGTGACACATGGGATATTCGGCTTTCCCTGGCATTTTGCTTGCAGATACAGCAGCAGATATAATGTTACTCAGCAGAAGCTGCTTGTGCGTCCTATTTCCCCGTACGACGCTCAGCAGAGTCTCCTGTTTATCTCTGTTTCTTACATTTATCTTATCTTCATAGTCTCAACAACTATGCGCCCCTGCACCATCAATGAGTTTACCTGTGCGAATGGCGAGTGCATCGGATTGGATTCCCGATGTGACCAGCGGCACGACTGTCGGGACATGTCCGATGAGAATGGGTGTGGTGAGTATTGGGTTTTACAATAAAGTGACATTGAAACAGTAATAGAGGTCAAGAGACAAATGAGAAACATATGATGAGTTTCCTCCATGTGTCACATATGAAATAGGCAGATAAAGGGATTTTACATCAATGAAAGCTGGAATGTCGAGTAACATACAGGATGTGAACAATGTCTGCATTAAGCATCAAACAAGAAAATCGTAGTTAAGTTTGTTTGTATCTAATATACAGTAGTATTCACAGCTGTGTACATGGAGGAGTAAAAGGGGGTTGTAGCACAAGAGACAAGAGAAGAGAAATAAGGGATGGGAGAGGGGAAAGAAAGAGGAGTGAGGAAAGGGATGGGAGAAAAGATAGGCATAACAATTTCGAATCTGGGTAAGTGCAATGAGTAGAGATAGGAAAAAGGGGAGTAAAAGATATAATGGTTTATGACTTTAGGATGATGAGTGTAGTACAACAGATCCATTGATTAATGATCTCGTAGGCCAGTAATACTTACTTAATCCTGACCAACCGTCTGGTACATTGCTCAGCCCTGACCGCCCGCCTGCTCCGTAGCTCTGGGCCCTGACTGCCCGACTGCTCCGTAGCTCTGTGCCCTGACCGCCCGCCTGCTCCATAGCTCTGGGCCCTGACCGCCCGCCTGCTCCGTAGCTCTGTGCCCTGACCGGCCACCTGCTGCATAGCTCTGAGTCCTGACCGCCCACCTGCTCCGTAGCTCTGAGCCCTGACTGCCCGACTGCTCCGTAGCTCTGTGCCCTGACCGCCCGCCTGCTCCGTAGCTCTGAGCCCTGACCGTTCACCTGCTCCGTAGCTCTGGGCCCTGACCGCCCGCCTGCTCCGTAGCTCTGTGCCCTGACCGCCCGTCTGGTACATTGCTCAGCCCTGACCGCCCGACTGCTCCGTAGCTCTGTGCCCTGACTGCCTGCCTGCTCCGTAGCTCTGAGCCCTGACCGCCCGTCTGGTACATTGCTCAGCCCTGACTGCCGGCCTGCTCCGTAGATCTGGGCTCTGACCGCCCACCTGCTCCGTAGATCTGGGCTCTGACCGCCCGCCTGCTCCGTAGCTCTGAGCCCTGACCATCCGCCTGCTGCGTAGCTCTGGGCCCTGACCGCCCACCTGCTGCGTAGCTCTGGGCCCTGACCGCCCACCTGCTGCGTAGCTCTGGGCCCTGACCATCCGCCTGCTCCGTAGATCTGGGCCTTGACCACCGCCTGCTGCGTAGCTCTGGGCCCTGACCATCCGCCTGCTCCGTAGATCTGGGCCTTGACCATCCGCCTGCTCCGTAGATCTGGGCCTTGACCACCCACCTGCTGCGTAGCTCTGGGCCCTGACCGCCCGTCTGCTCCGTAGCTCTGAGCCCTGACCATCCGCCTGCTCCGTAGATCTGGGCCTTGACCATCCGCCTGCTCCGTAGATCTGGGCCTTGACCACCCACCTGCTGCGTAGCTCTGGGCCCTGACCACCCACCTGCTCCGTAGCTCTGGGCCCTGACCATCCGCCTGCTCCGTAGCTCTGGGCCCTGACCACCCACCTGCTGCGTAGCTCTGGGCCCTGACCACCCACCTGCTCCGTAGCTCTGGGCCCTGACCGCCCGCCTTCTCCGTAGCTCTGAGCCCTGACCACCCACCTGCTCCGTAGCTCTGGGCCCTGACCATCCGCCTGCTCCGTAGATCTGGGCCTTGACCACCCACCTGCTGCGTAGCTCTGGGCCCTGACCACCCACCTGCTCCGTAGCTCTGGGCCCTGACCGCCCGCCTTCTCCGTAGCTCTGGGCCCTGACCACCCACCTGCTCCGTAGCTCTGGGCCCTGACCGCCCGCCTTCTCCGTAGCTCTGGGCCCTGACCATCCGCCTGCTCCGTAGATCTGGGCCTTGACCACCGCCTGCTGCGTAGCTCTGGGCCCTGACCACCCACCTGCTGCGTAGCTCTGGGCCCTGACCACCCACCTGCTCCGTAGCTCTGGGCCCTGACCACCCACCTGCTCCGTAGCTCTGGGCCCTGACCGCCCGCCTTCTCCGTAGCTCTGGGCAGTGGCCGCCCTCCTGCGGGGCTAATGGCGGGCGGTCAATATGTATAAATATTGGTATACCCTGGATCGGTCACCCCATGCTGTCAGTCTGCCCCTAGATCACCAGACCATTACCCATGCTGCTTTGTTATTAGTTATTGGAAAGCTGGGATCTGGGAGATGTCACTGCGCTCAGACAATTACCAGTATACTCCTGTTCTTCCAGCTGAGCCTGAGACCTGTGGCGAGTCGGAGTTCACCTGCGACAGTGGGCAGTGTATCCCCAGGGCGTATTATTGTGACGGGCGACCGGATTGCCAGGATTCCTCCGATGAGAGACTGTGTGGTAAGAGAAGACCCCTTTATTCTGTCCTCATTATAAGCCACCAGCATGTGGTTATACTGAGGGGGTCTGACCGGCCATTGCTTTGATCCATCTTCTGTAATGTAATGTTATTATATCTATATGGTAGAGACTCTGTCCTATTACTGTCTTCTCCAGGTCCAGAACCCCAGCAACCAATCTTCACCACCCCGGCTGTAGTCACCACAAGACGGGTATATACTGCCCGACCTGCCACCACACCGTTACCCATTTATACCAGACCCCCCATCGCTGCCACCACACCCTTCAGGCGCCCATGTCGGAGAGATGAAGCTTATTGCCCCAGTGGGCAGTGTATTCCCAGAGACTATCTGTGTGATGGAGAACGTGACTGCAGAGATGGCAGTGATGAGCTGAACTGTGGTGAGTGCGCCCACACATTCCGCCATAGACATCACATTGTACATCCGGTGCATAAACACACCTCTGTCTGTGCCAACCAGGATCCCTCTCCCCCTGTGACCCCACGCATTCCACCATAGACATCACATTGTACACCCGGTGCATAAACACACCTCTGTCTGTGCCACCCAGAACAACCCCCCCCCCTGTGACCCCACACATTCCGCCATAGACATCACAGTGTACACCTGGTGCATAAACACACCTCTCTTTGTGCCAACCAGAAACCATCTCCCCCTTTTACCCACGCATTCCGCCATAGACATCAAATTGTAATTCTGGTGCATAAACACACCTCTGTCTGTGCCAACCAGGAACCCCCTCGCCCTGTGAACCCACGCATTCCACCATAGACATCACAGTGTACACCCGGTGCATAAACACACCTCTGTCTGTGCCACCCAGGATCCCCCTCGCCCTGTGAACCCACGCATTCCACCATAGACATCACAGTGTACATCCGTTGCATAAACACACCTCTGTCTGTGCCAACCAGGAACCCCCTCCCCCTGTGACCCCACACATTCCGCCATAGACATCACAGCGTACATCCGGTGCATAAACACACCTCTGTCTGTGCCACCCAGGATCCCCCTCCCCCTGTGACCCCGCACATTCCGCCATAGACATCACATTGTACATCCGGTGCATAAACACACCTCTGTCTGTGCCACCCAGGATCCCCCTCCCCCTGTGACCCCACATATTCCACCATAGACATTACATTGTACATCTGGTGCATAAACACACCTCTGTCTGTGCCACCCAGGATCCCCCTCGCCCTGTGATCCCACGCATTCCACCATAGACATCACAGTGTACATCCGGTTCATAAACACACCTCTGTCTGTGCCATCCAGGATCTCCCTCCCCCTGTGACCCCACACATTCCACCATAGACATCGCATTGTACATCCGGTGCATAAACACACCTCTGTCTGTGCCACCCAGAACAACCCCCCCCCCGCCCCCTGTGACCCCACACATTCCGCCATAGACATCACAGTGTACACCCGGTGCATAAACACACCTCTCTCTGTGCCACCCAGGATCCCCCTCCCCCTGTGACCCCACACATTCCGCCATAGACATCACATTGTACATCCGGTGCATAAACACACCTCTCTCTGTGCCACCCAGGATCCCCCTCCCCCTGTGACCCCACATATTCCACCATAGACATTACATTGTACATCTGGTGCATAAACACACCTCTGTCTGTGCCACCCAGGATCCCCCTCGCCCTGTGAACCCACGCATTCCACCATAGACATCACAGTGTACATCCGGTTCATAAACACACCTCTGTCTGTGCCATCCAGGATCTCCCTCCCCCTGTGACCCCACACATTCCACCATAGACATCGCATTGTACATCCGGTGCATAAACACACCTCTGTCTGTGCCACCCAGAACAACCCCCCCCCCCGCCCCCTGTGACCCCACACATTCCGCCATAGACATCACAGTGTACACCTGGTGCATAAACACACCTCTCTCTGTGCCACCCAGGAAACCCCTCCCACTGTGACCCCACACATTCCACCATAGACATCACATTGTACATCCGGTGCATAAACACACCTCTGTCTGTGCCACCCAGGAAACCCCTCCCACTGTGACCCCACACATTCCACCATAGACATCACATTGTACATCCGGTGCATAAACACACCTCTCTCTGTGCCAACCAGAAACCATCTCCCCCTGTGACCCCACGCATTCCGCCATAGACATCAAATTGTAATTCCGGTGCATAAACACACCTCTCTCTGTGCCAACCAGGAACCCCCTCCCCCTGTGCACCCACGCGTTCCGCCATAGACATCACATTGTACATCCAGTGCATAAACACACCCCTCTCTGTGCCAACCAGGAACCCCCTCCCCATGTGACACCACGCATTCCACCACAGACATCACAGTGTAGATCCAGTGCATAAACACACCTCTCTCTGTGCCACCCAGGAACCCCCTCCCACTGTGACCCCACACATTTCGCCATAGACATCACAGTGTACATCCAGTGCATAAACACACCTCTGTCTGTGCCACCCAGAAACCCCCTCCCCTTGTGCGCCCACTCGTTCTGCTATAGACATCACATTGTACATCTGGTGCATAAACACACCACTCTCTGTGCCACCCAGGAACCCCCCCCCTTGTGACCCACGCTTACTGCCATGTACATCACACTGTACATACGGTGCATAGACACACCACTCTGTGCCACCCGGGAACCCCCTCCCCCTGTGACTTCACACAATCCGCCACAGACGTCACATTGTACATCCAGTGCATAAACACACCTCTGTCTGTGCCACCAAGGAACCAGAGAGAGGTGTGGCATTCTGCCATAGGCATCACAGTGTACATCCGGTGCATAAACACACCTCTGTCTGTGCCACCCAGAACAACCCCCCCGCCCCCTGTGACCCCACACATTCCGCCATAGACATCACAGTGTACACCCGGTGCATAAACACACCTCTCTCTGTGCCACCCAGGATCCCCCTCCCCCTGTGACCCCACACATTCCGCCATAGACATCACATTGTACATCCGGTGCATAAACACACCTCTCTCTGTGCCACCCAGGATCCCCCTCCCCCTGTGACCCCACATATTCCACCATAGACATTACATTGTACATCTGGTGCATAAACACACCTCTGTCTGTGCCACCCAGGATCCCCCTCGCCCTGTGACCTCACGCATTCCACCATAGACATCACAGTGTACATCCGGTTCATAAACACACCTCTGTCTGTGCCATCCAGGATCTCCCTCCCCCTGTGACCCCACACATTCCACCATAGACATCGCATTGTACATCCGGTGCATAAACACACCTCTGTCTGTGCCACCCAGAACAACCCCCCCCCCCCGCCCCCTGTGACCCCACACATTCCGCCATAGACATCACAGTGTACACCTGGTGCATAAACACACCTCTCTCTGTGCCACCCAGGAAACCCCTCCCACTGTGACCCCACACATTCCACCATAGACATCACATTGTACATCCGGTGCATAAACACACCTCTGTCTGTGCCACCCAGGAAACCCCTCCCACTGTGACCCCACACATTCCACCATAGACATCACATTGTACATCCGGTGCATAAACACACCTCTCTCTGTGCCAACCAGAAACCATCTCCCCCTGTGACCCCACGCATTCCGCCATAGACATCAAATTGTAATTCCGGTGCATAAACACACCTCTCTCTGTGCCAACCAGGAACCCCCTCCCCCTGTGCACCCACGCGTTCCGCCATAGACATCACATTGTACATCCAGTGCATAAACACACCCCTCTCTGTGCCAACCAGGAACCCCCTCCCCCTGTGACACCACGCATTCCACCACAGACATCACATTGTAGATCCAGTGCATAAACACACCTCTCTCTGTGCCACCCAGGAACCCCCTCCCACTGTGACCCCACACATTTCGCCATAGACATCACAGTGTACATCCAGTGCATAAACACACCTCTGTCTGTGCCACCCAGAAACCCCCTCCCCTTGTGCGCCCACTCGTTCTGCTATAGACATCACATTGTACATCTGGTGCATAAACACACCACTCTCTGTGCCACCCAGGAACCCCCCCCCCTTGTGACCCACGCTTACTGCCATGTACATCACACTGTACATACGGTGCATAGACACACCACTCTGTGCCACCCGGGAACCCCCTCCCCCTGTGACTTCACACAATCCGCCACAGACGTCACATTGTACATCCAGTGCATAAACACACCTCTGTCTGTGCCACCAAGGAACCAGAGAGAGGTGTGGCATTCCGCCATAGGCATCACAGTGTACATCCGGTGCATAAACATACCTCTCTCTGTGCCACCCAGGAACCCCCTCCCCCTGTGAGCCCAATGAGTTCAAGTGCAAGAATGGGCGCTGTGCCTTGAAGCTGTGGCGTTGCGATGGTGACAATGACTGCGGCGATGGCTCCGATGAAATCAACTGCCGTGAGTCCCGTGTGCTGTGTGTCACTGTGCTGTGAGTCTTGTGTGCTGTGTGTCGCTGTGCTGTGAGTTCCGTGATCTGTGTGTCACTGTGCCTAAGCATACATATCCCTGGAAGTATTGGGATGCCTCGTGGACCGTGTCTGATACCCTGGGCAAGGCTAGGATAGAACATTGGTTACATATGTAGCCACATCTATTCTGTGATGCAAAATGAGTTCCCGCAGATGACGTGCGTGAGAGAAGGTGCGACTAAGTCACGGCAACACTTACCCACAATGCATGTGGCCATATTGTGGCATTTAGATGGAGCTCCGTGTGTGTCCTCTGTCTGTGTGATTGGGAGATGTTGGGGAGCTCTGTGTTGTGATTGGGAGATGTTGGGGAGGTCCGTGTGTGATTGCGAGATGTTGGGGAGCTGTGTGTGTTTCCTTTGTGGGATTGGGTGATGTTGGGGAGCTCTGTGTGTGTTTTCTGTGTGTGATTGGGAGATATTTGGGAGCTCTATGTGTGTGTGATTGCGAGATGTTGGGGAGCTCCGTGTGTGATTGGGAGATGTTGGGGAGCTGTGTGTGTTTCCTTTGTGGGATTGGGTGATGTTGGGGAGCTCTGTGTGTGTTTTCTGTGTGTGATTGGGAGATGTTTGGGAGCTCTATGTGTGTGTGATTGCGAGATGTTGGGGAGCTCCGTGTGTGATTGGGAGATGCTTGGGGGCTCTGTGTGTGATTGGGAGATGTTGGGGAGCTCTGTGTGTTTTTCTGTGTGATTGGGAGATGTTGGGGAGCTCTGTGTGTGATTGGGAGATGTTGGGGAGCTCTGTGTGTGATTGGGAGATGCCGGGGAGCTCCGTGTGTGATTGGGAGATGTTGGGGAGCTCTGTGTGTGATTGGGAGATGTTGGGGAGCTCTGTGTGTTTTTCTGTGTGATTGGGAGATGTTGGGGAGCTCTGTGTGTGATTGGGAGATGTTGGGGAGCTGTGTGTGATTGGGAGATGTTGGGGAGCTCTGTGTGTGATTGGGAGATGCTGGGGAGCTCCGTGTGTGATTGGGAGATGTTGGGGAGCTCTGTGTGTGATTGGGAGATGTTGGGGAGCTCTGTGTGTTTTTCTGTGTGATTGGGAGATGTTGGGGAGCTCTGTGTGTGATTGGGAGATGTTGGGGAGCTGTGTGTGATTGGGAGATGTTGGGGAGCTCTGTGTGTGATTGGGAGATGTTGGGGAGGTCCGTGTGTGATTGCGAGATGTTGGGGAGCTGTGTGTGTTTCTTTTGTGGGATTGGGGGATGTTGGGGAGCTCTGTGTGTTTTCTGTGTGTGTGAGATTTGGAGATGTTTGGGAGCTCTGTGTGTGTGTGATTGTGAGATGTTGGGGAGCTCCGTGTGTGATTGCGAGATGTTGGGGAGCTCCGTGTGTGATTGGGAGATGTTGGGGAGCTCTGTGTGTGATTGGGAGATGTTGGGGAGCTCTGTGTGTTTTTCTGTGTGATTGTGAGATGTTGGGGAGGTCCGTGTGTGATTGAGAGATGCTGGGGAGCTCCGTGTGTGATTGGGAGATGTTGGGGAGCTCTGTGTGTGATTGGGAGATGTTGGGGAGCTCTGTGTTTTTCTGTGTGATTGTGAGATGTTGGGGAGGTCCTTGTGTGATTGGGAAATGTTGGGGAGCTCTGTGTGTGATTGGGAGATGTTGGGGAGCTCTGTGTGTGATTGGGAGATGTTGGGGAGCTCTGTGTTTTTCTGTGTGATTGTGAGATGTTGGGGAGGTCCGTGTGTGATTGGGAGATGCTGGGGAGCTCCGTGTGTGATTGGGAGATGTTGGGGAGCTCTGTGTGTGATTGGGATATGTTGGGGAGCTCTGTGTGTGATTGGAAGATGTTGGGGAGCTCTGTGTGTGATTGCGAGATGTTGGGGAGCTGTGTGTGTTTCCTTTGTGGGATTGGGTGATGTTGGGGAGCTCTGTGTGTTTTCTGTGTGTGTGTGTGATTGGGAGATGTTTGGGAGCTCTATGTGTGTGTGTGTGATTGTGAGATGTTGGGGAGCTCCGTTTGTGATTGCGAGATGTTGGGGAGCTCTGTTTGTGATTGGGAGATGTTGGGAGCTCTGTGTGTGATTGGGAGATGTTGGGGAGCTCTGTGTGTGATTGGAAGATGTTGGGGAGCTGTGTGGGATTGGAAGATGTTGGGGAGCTCTGTGTGTGATTGCGAGATGTTGGGGAGCTGTGTGTGTTTCCTTTGTGGGATTGGGTGATGTTGGGGAGCTCTGTGTGTTTTCTCTGTGTGTGTGATTGGGAGATGTTTGGGAGCTCTATGTGTGTGTGTGTGATTGCGAGATGTTGGGGAGCTCTGTGTGTGATTGTGAGATGTTGGGGAGGTCCGTGTGTGATTGGGAGATGCTGGGGAGCTCCGTGTGTGATTGGGAGATGTTGGGGAGCTCTGTGTGTGATTGTGAGATGTTGGGGAGCTCTGTGTGTTTTTCTGTGTGATTGTGAGATGTTGGGGAGGTCCTTGTGTGATTGGGAAATGTTGGGGAGCTCTGTGTGTGATTGGGAGATGTTGGGGAGCTCTGTGTGTGATTGGGAGATGTTGGGGAGCTCTGTGTGTTTTTCTGTGTGATTGGGAGATGCTGGGGAGCTCCGTGTGTGATTGGGAGATGTTGGGGAGCTCTGTGTGTGATTGGGAGATGTTGGGGAGCTCTGTGTGTATTTCCTGTGGGATTGGGTGATGTTGGGGAGCTCTGTGTGTGTGTGTGTGTGATTGGGAGATTTTGGGGAGGTCCCTGTGTGATTGGGAGATGTTGGGGAGCTCTGTGTGTGTGTGTGTGTGATTGGGAGATGTTTGGTAGGTCCGTGTGTGATTGGGAGATGTTGGGGAACTCTGTGTGTGTGATTGGGAGATGTTGGGGAGCTCTGTGTGTGTGATTGGGAGATGTTGGGGAGCTCTGTGTGTTTCCTGTGTGTGTGTGTGTGTGTGTGTGTGAGATTGGGAGATGTTGGGGAGCTCTGTGTGTGTGTGTCTGTGATTGGGAGATGTTGGGGAGCTCTGTGTGTGTGTGTGCGTGATTGGGAGATGTTGGGGAGCTCTGTGTGTGTGTGTGCGTGATTGGGAGATGTTGGAGAGCTCTTTGTGTGTGTGATTGGGTGATGTTGGGGAGCTCTGTGTGTGTTTCCTGTGTGTGTGTGATTGGGAGATGTTTGGGAGCTCTGTGTGTGTGATTGGTAGATGTTTGGGAGCTCTGTGTGTGTGATTGGTAGATGTTGGAGAGCTCTGTATGTGTGTGTGTGATTGTGATATGTGGGAGCTCTGTGTGTGTCTCCTGTGTGTGTGTGTGTGTGTGTGTGTGTGTGTGTGTGTGGGATTGGGTGATGTTGGGGAGCTCTGTGTGTGATTGGGCGATGTGGGAGCTCTGTGTGTGTGATTAGGAGATGTGGGAGCTCTGTGTGTGTCTCCTGTATGTGTGTGGGATTGGGTGATGTTGGGGAGCTCTGTGTGTGATTGGGAGATGTGGGAGCTCTGTGTGTGTGTGTGATTTGGGAGATGTTGGGAAGCTGTTTGTGTGATTAGGAGATGTGGGAGCTCTGTGTGTATTTCCTGTGTGTGATTGGGAGATGTGGGAGCTCTCTGTGTGTATCCTGTGTGTGATTGGGAGATGTGGGAGCTTTGCGTGTGTGTGTGTGTGTGTGTGTGTGTGTGATTTGGGAGATGTTGGGGAGCTCTGTGTGTGTGATTGGGAGATGTTGGGGATCTCTATGTGTGTGTGATTGGGAGATGTTGGGGAGCTCTGTGTGTTTGGGATTGGGAGATGTTGGGGAGCTCTGTGTGTGTGTGATTGGGAAATGTTGGGGAGCTCTGTGTGTGTGTGATTGGGAAATGTTGGGGAGCTCTGTGTGTGATTGGGAGATGTTGGGGAGCTCTGTGTGTGATTGGGAAATGTTAGGGAGCTCTGTGTGTGTGATTGAGAGATGTTGGGGAGCTCTGTGTGTGTGATTGGGAGATGTTGGGGAGCTCTGTGTGTGTGATTGGGAAATGTTGGGGAGCTCTGTGTGTGTGATTGAGAGATGTTGGGGACCTCTGTGTGTGTGTGATTGGGAGATGTTGGGGAGTAGTGTGTGTGTGTGATTGGGAGATGTTGGGGAGCTCTGTGTGTGTGTGTGTGGGATTGGGAGATGTTGGGGAGCTCTGTATGTGTGTGATTGGGAGATGTTGGGGAGCTCTGTGTGTGTGTGATTGGGAGATGTTGGGGAGCTCTGTGTGTGATTGGGAGATGTTGGGGAGCTCTGTGTGTGTGATTGGGAGATGCTGGGGAGCTCTGTGTGTGATTGGGAGATGTTGGGGAGTGGGTGTGTGTGTGATTGGGAGATGTTGGGGAGCTCTGTGTGTGTGATTGGGAGATGTTGGGGAGCTCTGTGTGTGTGATTGGGAGATGTTGGGGAGCTCTGTGTGTGTGTGATTGGGAGATGTTGGGGAGCTCTGTGTGTGATTGGGAGATGTTGGGGAGCTCTGTGTGTGATTGGGAGATGTTGGGGAGCTCTGTGTGTGTGATTGGGAGATGCTGGGGAGCTCTGTGTGTGATTGGGAGATGTTGGAGAGCTCTGTGTGTGATTGGGAGATGTTGGGGAGCTCTGTGTGTGATTGGGAGATGTTGGGGAGCTCTGTGTGTGTGATTGGGAGATGCTGGGGAGCTCTGTGTGTGATTGGGAGATGTTGGAGAGCTCTGTGTGTGATTGGGAGATGTTGGGGAGCTCTGTGTGTGATTGGGAGATGTTGGGGAGCTCTGTGTGTGTTATTGGGAGATGTTGGGGAGCTCTGTGTGTGTGATTGGGAGATGTTGGGGAGCTCTGTGTGTGATTGGGAGATGTTGGGGAGCTCTGTGTGTTTGGTATTGGGAGATGTTGGGGAGCTCTATGTGTGTGTGATTGGGAGATGTTGGGGAGCTCTGTGTGTGTGTGATTGGGAGATGTTGGGGAGCTCTGTGTGTGATTGGGAGATGTTGGGGAGCTCTGTGTGTGATTGGGAGATGTTGGGGAGCTCTGTGTGTGTGATTGGGAGATGTTGGGGAGCTCTGTGTGTGTGATTGGGAGATGTTGGGGAGCTCTGTGTGTGTGATTGGGAGATGTTGGGGAGCTCTGTGTGTGTGATTGGGAGATGTTGGGGAGCTCTGTGTGTGTGATTGGGAGATGTTGGGGAGCTCTGTGTGTGTGATTGGGAGATGTTGGGGAGCTCTGTGTGTGTGATTGGGAGATGTTGGGGAGCTCTGTGTGTGTGATTGGGAGATGTTGGGGAGCTCTGTGTGTGTGATTGGGAGATGTTGGGGAGCTCTGTGTGTGTGTGATTGGGAGATGTTGGGGAGCTCTGTGTGTGTGATTGGGAGATGTTGGGGAGCTCTGTGTGTGTGTGTGATTGGGAAATGTTGGGGAGCTCTGTGTGTGTGATTAGGAGATGTTGGGGAGCTCTGTGTGTGTGATTGGGAGATGTTGGGGAGCTCTGTGTGTGTGATTGGGAGATGTTGGGGATCTCTATGTGTGTGTGATTGGGAGATGTTGGGGAGCTCTGTGTGTGTGTGATTGGGAGATGTTGGGGAGCTCTGTGTGTGTGATTGGGAGATGTTGGGGAGCTCTGTGTGTGTGATTGGGAGATGTTGGGGAGCTCTGTGTGTGTGATTGGGAGATGTTGGGGAGCTCTGTGTGTGTGTGATTGGGAGATGTTGGGGAGCTCTGTGTGTGATTGGGAGATGTTGGGGAGCTGTGTGTGTGTGATTGGGAGATGTTGGGGAGCTCTGTGTGTGTGATTGGGAGATGTTGGGGAGCTCTGTGTGTGTGATTGGGAGATGTTGGGGAGCTCTGTGTGTGATTGGGAGATGTTGGGGATTCTGTGGTGTGATTGGGAGATGTTGGGGAGCTGGTGTGTGTGATTGGGAGATGTTGGGGAGCTCTGTGTGTGTGATTGGGAGATGTTGGGGAGCTCTGTGTGTGTGATTGGGAGATGTTGGGGAGCTCTGTGTGTGTGTGATTGGGAGATGTTGGGGAGCTCTGTGTGTGTTATTGGGAGATGTTGGGGAGCTCTGTGTGTGTGATTGGGAGATGTTGGGGAGCTCTGTGTGTGTGATTGGGAGATGTTGGGGAGCTCTATGTGTGTGTGATTGGGAGATGTTGGGGAGCTGTGTGTGTGTGTGATTGGGAGATGTTGGGGAGTAGTGTGTGTGTGTGTGATTGGGAGATGTTGGGGAGCTCTGTGTGTGTGTGTGTGATTGGGAGATGTTGGGGAGCTCTGTGTGTGTGTGATTGGGAGATGTTGGGGAGCTCTGTGTGTGTTATTGGGAGATGTTGGGGAGCTCTGTGTGTGTGATTGGGAGATGTTGGGGAGCTCTGTGTGTGATTGGGAGATGTTGGGGATTTCTGTGTGTGTGATTTGGAGATGTTGGGGAGCTCTGTGTGTGTTATTGGGAGATGTTGGGGAGCTCTGTGTGTGATTGGGAGATGTTGGGGAGCTCTGTGTGTGATTGGGAGATGTTGGGGAGCTCTGTGTGTGTGTTATTGGGAGATGTTGGGGAGCTCTGTGTGTGTGATTGGGAGATGTTGGGGAGCTCTGTGTGTGTGATTGGGAGATGTTGGGGAGCTGTGTGTGTGTGGGATTGGGTGCATGCATGTATACATAGAACATTGCGTATAGATCTGTTCTTCATGTAGTGACTTGTCTCCTCTGCAGCCACCAAAGGTCCCAGTGACATGTGTTCCCCGGAGCAGTTTGTCTGTGTGCAGTCTCGGACCTGTATTCCTGCCAGCTACCAGTGTGACGAGGAGTCCGACTGTCCTGACCGCTCCGACGAGATTGGCTGCAGTAAGTCGCTGCGCCCCATACCTGCGCTTGCTGCGTGGGGACTGCACATTGCATATGGTCTCCATGTTCCCTCTGTATTGGGCTGATGTACTAAGCCTTAGAGAGAGATAAAGTACTGGCCAACCAGCTCCTAACTACTATGTTACAGGCTGTGATTGCAAAATGCCAAGAGCTGATTGGCTGATACTTTAGCTCTTTTCACTTTATCGTTCTGATTGGCTCAGTACATCTGGCCCTGTGTGTGAGAAGAGCACAGTCTGTGTAGGGTCATAAGCTTGGCGCTGGAGGTATTGCTGTTTATATGTCAGTGTATCCGCACACACCTGTAGATGATAACTGACCTGTGTTCTCCATCTGTCAGGTCCCCCGCAGGTAATTACCCCCCCTGAGGAGAGCATCATGGCTTCCCCGGGGACACTGTGCGTTTTACCTGCGTGGCGATCGGCATCCCGACTCCTATTATCACCTGGAGATTAAACTGGGGTCATATTCCCACAAGTAGCAGTTAACCATCTCTTCCTCCCGGGTGGGAGTCTGTGGAGCGGGGTTTGGTGTGTAGGTTGCTGATCACCTTCTACGTCACGTTAGGGTGTCGATGAGCAGCGAGAACGGCCATGGAACGCTCATCATTCGGGATGTGAAGGAAGCAGACCAGGGAGCTTACACTTGTGAAGCCATCAACGCCAAGGGAATGGTATTCGGCATTCCAGACGGTGTCCTGTCCCTAAAGCCGTCCAGAGGTAATGTCCGTACATGGCAGGGATAGGCCTGAGACTGTGTCACTGAAGTCGTCCGCTGGGGTGAAATAACCTCATATTTCATTGGTCAATTCTTAGGTCCGTGCGCTGAAGGGTTCTTCCATGTGGAGACCACCTCTAGGTGCATCCCGTGCTTCTGCTTCGGTGTTACCAAGGTGTGCCATCAGACCGGGCGATACAGAAACCAAGTCAAACTCCGATTTGATGCCGTCGATGATTTTAAAGGTATTCTAGTCTCTGTAGTCTCATATCGGTGATGTGTTGTGTTTTCAGGCAATGTGGAGGCAACATTTCCCTTGTCCATTTTAGGGGTGAACGTGTCATCGCAGCAGGGCTTCCCGCCATTGTCATCTAACCAGCTGCAGATCGAAACGAATGTAGAGGAGTTCCAGCTGGTGGATTTGTCCTCGGCGGTTCCTCAGTCAGGACTCCTTCTGGACCCTTCCACCACAGTTCTTGGGCAACAAGGTAGTGTAAGCAATGACGAGCTCGGCTATTTCACTTTCTGTCACTTCAGTAATAAGTGGACCTATGCTCTCGTTTGTGATCATTGCTGGGAGATATCTCTTGGAAGCCATCTTTGGCAATGCGTGGACCGACGTTCTCGTTAGTGGTCATTACTGGGAGATATCTCTTGGAAGCCATCTTTGGCAATGCGTGGACCAACGTTCTCGTTAGTGGTCATTACTGGGAGATATCTCTTGGAAGCCATCTTTGGTAATGCGTGGACCGACATTCTCGTTTGTTATCATTCCTGGGAGATATCTCTTGGAAGCCATCTTTGGTAATGCGTGGACCGACGTTCTCGTTTGTGGTGATTCCTGGGAGATAACTCTTGGAAGCCATCTTTGGTAATGCGTGGACCGACGTTCTCGTTTGTGGTGATTCCTGGGAGATATCTCTTGGAAGCCATCTTTGGTAATGCGTGGACCGAGGTTCTCGTTTGTGGTGATTCCTGGGAGATATCTCTTGGAAGCCATCGTTGGTAATGCGTGGACCGACGTTCTCGTTTGTGGTGATTACTGGGAGATATCTCTTGGAATCCATCTTTGGTAATGCGTGGACCGACGTTCTCGTTTGTGGTCATTACTGGGCGATATCTCTTGGAAGCTATCTTTGGTAATGCGTGGACCGACGTTCTCGTTTCTGGTGATTCCTGGGAGATATCTCTTGGAAGCCATCGTTGGTAATGCGTGGACCGACGTTCTCGTTTGTGGTGATTCCTGGGAGATATCTCTTGAAAGCCATCTTTGGTAATGCGTGGACCGACGTTCTCGTTTGTGGTGATTCCTGGGAGATATCTCTTGGAAGCCATCGTTGGTAATGCGTGGACCGACGTTCTCGTTTGTGGTGATTACTGGGAGATATCTCTTGGATTCCATCTTTGGTAATGCGTGGACCGACGTTCTCATTTGTGGTCATTACTGTGAGATAGCTCTTGGAGCCATCTCCGTTCTCTAAAGTCTGGTGGCTGATGGTCATCGTTGCAGTGGTAGATCTTGTTGCATGTGGGTGATATCTGGTTGGGTTATGGTTGCCTTTGGTCCCCATGGAATGTTTCCTCTCAGATGTCGACAATATCAGGGTTTATGGTGAGATCTAGCGGATGGCGCTTCCACCCTCAGCCAATCATCAGTAAAGCGCCCAAGGTGTCTTGTGGGATCTCCTGGGCTGACTTGGCGACTTCTCTTATTCCAGTTGGACTCCTATGGCGGTTCCCTCAGCTATAAAGTGCGCTACGTTCTGACCCGTGGCGAGTCGGAGCCTGTGAGAAAGCCCCGATGTGATCCTGGTAGGAAACGGACAGCGACTGATCTATCGCACTCAGACCTCCACCCAGCCCGCCATAGTGAACCAGCGGAAGATCCAGTTTACAGAGGTGAGGCCTCAGCAGTGTACAGCAGGGCTATATACGTATCTATAACAGGACAGGGTATGAGGGTTGTGTGGTCTGCTAGACTCTGGGGGACACTGGATACCGTGGGGTATAAGGGGGGGGGGGGGGATATACAGGTGACCGTTCTGCTGAGCTACGTGTCTAGCACTTTACCCAAGAGCTAATTGTATGCGTAGTTCTGGGTACGTCAGAGGGGCTCATTCACGGAATGCACCAGATTTGCACCTCAGGTGACATTGGTTTTGTACCAAGGCACATAGGTTTCCCACGCAGATCTCTTCAGAGTACGCCTACTCTGCATCACTGCAAACTATGAGCCTGCCCAGGAATTCAGCAGACGGGGCTCTGGTACTATGAGATGAGGATGTGGAGGCGTGGCCATCCCCTGCTGTGTGGAGGATGTGGAGGCGTGGCCATCCCCTGCTGTGTGGAGGCGTGGCCATCCCCTGCTGTGTGGAGGATGTGGAGGCATGGCCATCCCCTGCTGTGTGGAGGCGTGGTCATCCCCTGCTGTGAATGACGGGCCCTCTTGGCACTGCTTGCCCCATCTTGGGGGCGGGGCTAAGCCTACCTTGCAGGTGCTTTATACCTGGCCCATATCTGTCTCTGTATGGAGTTTCCCTCCATAGCTATGAGGGACCAGTCATCAGCAGCCTGGCAGCCAATCAGAATGAGCGTTACTGACCCATGGCCAGACTACTGCTGTGCAGCTGCAGGATCTGTTGGCAGAGCTGTCCTTCATTTGCAGACGTTATATATGATGACATGCATCTTGTGCCCTCTCCTCTGACAGGAACATTGGCAGCACGAGTCTGGAACCGCTGTGACCCGAGAGGACCTGATGCTAACGCTCCAGAATCTGGAAGGGATCATGATCCAAACAGTATATGACAACAAAATGGCGAGCGTGGGACTAGCAGACATCATCATGGACACGACCACGGTGGACTTCACGCTGCTGGGGCTGGCCTTGGGGGTGGAGGAGTGCAGGTCAGTAACCCATTGCTGTCTTGTATGCTGTGCCTGCTGGTTCTCTAGCAAGTCTCTCTCAAGTGCCCACCAGGCTCAGCTTGTGGGGAGCGTTAGAACCTCCTCACTGATTGACCTATCACATCCCTGCATCTCCTCACTGACCTATCCTATCCCTGCATCTCCTCACTGACCTATCACATCCCTGCATCTCCTCACTGACCTATCCTATCCTTGCATCTCCTTACTGACCTATCACATTCCTGCATCTCCTCACTGACCTATCCTATCCCTGCATCTCCTCACTGACCTATCACATCCCTGCATCTCCTCACTGACCTATCCTATCCCTGCATCTCCTCACTGACCTATCACATCCCTGCATCTCCTCACTGACCTATCACATCCCTGCATCTCCTCACTGACCCTATCACATCCCTGCATCTCCTCACTGACCTATCACATCCCTGCATCTCCTCACTGACCTATCCTATCCCTGCATCTCCTCACTGACCTATCACATCCCTGCATCTCCTCACTGACCTATCACATCCCTGCATCTCCTCACTGACCTATCCTATCCCTGCATCTCCTTACTGACCTATCACATTCTGCATCTCCTCACTGACCTATCCTATCCTGCATCTCCTCACTGACCTATCACATCCCTGCATCTCCTCACTGACCTATCCTATCCCTGCATCTCCTCACTGACCTATCACATCCCTGCATCTCCTCACTGACCTATCGCATCCCTGCATTTCTTCACTGACCTATCGCATCCCTGCATCTCCTCACTGACCTATCCTATCCCTGCATCTCCTCACTGACCTATCACATCCCTGCATCTCCTCACTGACCTATCGCATCCCTGCATCTCCTCACTGACCTATCGCATCCCTGTATCTCCTCACTGGTCGACCTATCACATCCCTGCATCTCCTTACTGACCTATCACATCCCTGCATCTCCTCACTGGTCGACCTATCACATCCCTGCATCTCCTTACTGACCTATCATATCCCTGCATCTCCTCACTGACCTATCCTATCCATGTATCTCCTCACTGGTCGACCTATCACATCCCTGCATCTCCTTACTGACCTATCCTATCCCTGCATCTCCTCACTGACCTATCACATCCCTGCATCTCCTCACTGACCTATCGCATCCCTGCATCTCCTCACTGACCTATCGCATCCCTGTATCTCCTCACTGGTCGACCTATCACATCCCTGCATCTCCTTACTGACCTATCACATCCCTGCATCTCCTCACTGGTCGACCTATCACATCCCTGCATCTCCTTACTGACCTATCATATCCCTGCATCTCCTCACTGACCTATCCTATCCATGTATCTCCTCACTGGTCGACCTATCACATCCCTGCATCTCCTTACTGACCATCATATCCCTGCATCTCCTTACTAACCATCATATCCCTTCATCTCCTCAATGACCTATCGCATCCCTGCATCTCCTCACCCTGACCTATCGCATCCCTGCATCTCCTCACTGACCAATCGCATCCCTGCATCTCCTCACTGACCTATCGCATCCCTGCATCTCCTCACTGACCTATCATATCCCTGCATCTCCTTACTGACCATCATATCCCTGCATCTCCTCACTGACTTATCACATTCCTGCATCTCCTCACTGACCTATCCTATCCCTGCATCTCCTCACTTTCCTATCACTGACCTATCGCATCCCTGCATCTCCTCACTGACCTATCGCATCCCTGCATCTCCTCACTGACCTATCGCATCCCTGCATCTCCTCACTGACCTATCGCATCCCTGCATCGCCTCACTGGTCGACCTATCACATCCCTGCATCTCCTCACTGACCTATGGCATCCCTGCTTTTCCTCACTGGTCGACCTATCACATCCCAGCATCTCCTCACTGGTCGACCTATCGCAATTCTGCTCATCTGAGCTTACAATCTAGAGCTACAGTTAGACAATGTACCACACATGACTCACGTATGTTTGTTTCAGGTGCCCCACAGGGTACTCCGGCCTCTCCTGCGAAATCTGTGCCCCTCAGTTCGAGCGGGTCCCTGGTGGACCTTTCCTTGGCACTTGCGCCGGATGCAACTGTAATGGGCACGCCAGCTCCTGTGACTCAGAGAGTGGCTACTGCATAGTAAGTGGCACTGCCGCCTGTTGGGAAGGATAAGGGCGCCTCTCCTGGGACACCGGGGTGGTTGTTATGTGGGCGGGAATAGAGTGCCAGCCATACATTGCCTATGACTGGCAGGATGGTGGCTATGTGGCAGGTGTGCCTCCATATCCCATGATTATTCTCCTTTATCACCTAAGAACTGCCAGCACAACACCGAGGGACCACAATGTAACAAGTGTAAGGAGGGCTTCTTCGGGGACCCCACCAGAGGTACTGCAGATGCTTGCCGGCCTTGCCCTTGCCCACTCATGGACCCCAGACGCCGGTGAGCCCCTTGTAGTCTCGCATTGGTACCATTAGTGCAGCAGATATCGGACGTTCTAACACCGGCTGTTCTCGCGGCCCCCTCTAGGTACTCCGACACCTGCTTTGTGGACACCGACGGGCAGCCCACTTGTGATAACTGCGCTGAGGGATATACAGGGCGGCGTTGTGAGAGGTAACGCCACCTGGCTGCCTATATGTGTGTATCCGACAGTGGTGAGTATGGAAGGGAGGAGCAAGGCCTCCGCTCGCTCCGCAGTGAGGCTGAGTAGTGGGGGCGGTGCCACCACGTGGGTTCTATCAGTGCTGACGTCTGTGTGCGTGTCTGGGGTTACAGGGCACCATGGTATCGTATAATGCTGGTCATTTATCTCCTGCTAGGTGTTCAGTGGGATATGAAGGGGACCCTATGAAGCCCGGAGGACGATGTGTGAATGTTACTGGTGAGTATTTGTTCACATCTCTCGGGGAACTGATGTGAAATGCGTTGGTGTGTAGCACTGTGACGCGGGATCAGGAGGATCTTCTCCTTTATCACTATATTCTAGTGTATGACACTGTTATGTGACTGTGAAACGCGTCAGCCCTTCATACAGATCTGGTGGATGGTCACAGGGTTTGTACCAGGTTCCCCCGAGTATTAGTGGTGTGACGTCCTGCAGTCTCTGGATCAGAATAATCCTGCTGATACTGTAGTTTACCCATTCCCTAAGTAATCCTGTCCTGTGTATTGCAGCGGAGGAGTCTGGGATATGTGACCAACGAGGCAGCGCTGTATCCTCTCCGAACACCTGTGTGTGTAAGGTAAGTCACCGTGTGAGTCTGAGTAGAGGTTTGGCTAGTGGTGGATGGGGGTCTACGTGTCCTCATCCTTCCCACACTGGGTAATGAGTTTAGTAACCAGAACGACTGCATCTTGCCATGCATCCCGCAACACTTCCCAAGGCATAACGGCTCTTGCAGTGAAGATGTCCTTTGTGATGATAGGACTTGCAGGTTTATGACCCGGAAGTCCTATGTGCACATGCCCCGCAGTGGGTGCTGGGAGAGACACTGGGAGGAATGATAGAACCCAAGTGTTTGTCCTAGATAAGAGGTAGCACCTCGGTTGTGGTCTGTGTCTTTCCATGGTGGACCTGACTCTGAAGGGAGTTGTTGTTTACATTTGTAGAATTATGTCATTTCCAGGTTTGGGGTAGTCTATATCCCCCTATATAAGAGGGGTCCTCCTGGGACTGGTGTGGTCTGTATTTCTCCATGCTGGACCTGACTCTGAAGGAAGACCTATAGATGGTGTTAGTGGCTCTAGAATGATGTCATTCCTGGGCTTGAGGCCACCTTTATCGCCCTAGATAAGAGGTGTCCTCCTGGGACTGGTGTGGTCTGTATTATTCCGTGATGGACCTGACTCTGAAGGAAGACCTATAGATGGTGTTAGTGGCTCTAGAATGATGTAATTCCTGGGCTTGAGGCCACCTTTATCGCCCTAGATAAGAGGTGGCGCCTCAGGACCGGGATTGTCATATTACTGAAATGAAGACCTCCCTTATCTCTCCTCTCTTCTAGCCTCATGTCTCAGGGAAGCTGTGCAATGAATGTAAAAGTGGAACGTTCTACCTCAGTGAGAGGAACCCAGACGGCTGCCTCAAATGTTTCTGTATGGGCGTCACCCGGCAATGTTCCAGCTCTTACTGGAACAGAGACCAGGTAGGTGCTGGTTAGTCAACAGGTGAGGAATGAAGGGTGAGTCTAGGTGACTGTGGTGTCCCGCTCACCAGAAGGACACTCCTGCCTCTGGCACTTACCATTATCTATTTCTCTAGGTCCGCTCTACCTACGACAGCCTTGAACGGGTGCCCTTCACCATTTCCAATGCAGCCAACACCCAGACGTTCAGTGAGGGCATCAGTGTGACTGGTCCATCAGAGCTGACATTCAGCGCCTTCAACCGCATCCCCGAAGATGTGTATTTTTGGGTGCTCCCAGAAAGGTTCAAGGGAGACAAGGTGCGTGTGAGCATTGAGGGCAATCTCCGGGGGAGAGATTCTGAATCTGTCCAGTGGGTAATACATTTCACGCTGTTACAGGTCACGTCGTATGGCGGGGACTGCGGTACACCATCGTATATGAGGAGCAGTTTGGGGGTCCTTCTCTGGACAACCAGCCGTATGTTGTTCTGCAGGGCAACGGCATCTCCCTGGAACATTACGCCAACATCAAACCCACCCCTGGCTTCCCCATCACAATCACCGTTCCGTTCCGCGAGGTAGGAGGCGCAATGCAGACATCAGAAAGCACAACTAGGCCAAAGTCCGAGACCTTATATCTCTGGGTCTCTGATTGTGTGTTGTGTGATCTGAGGGACATACGGTGCCCTGGGCTTGGGCGCACTGCTAACTATGTGCTTTCCTTGGCAGAGCTCCTGGCGCCGGACAGATGGTCAGGATGCCACACGTGAACACCTGCTGATGGCTTTGGCAGATATTGATGTCTTGTTGATCCGGACGTCCTACTCTGCAAGGATGGTTGAGAGCAGGTCAGGAGGCCGGGCCATCTCATCATGGGAACATGTAGAAGCCGATGTATTCTGACCTTGTTTCCTCTCCTGTAGGATCTCTGACATCCACATGGACATCGCTGTGCCCCACAGTACCGGGCTGCAGCAGGCGCTGGAGGTGGAACAGTGCACCTGCCCCATTGGCTATACAGGCCCATCCTGTCAGGTGAGTCGGTGACCGCGCCATGGCCACTGATCTGTTACAGATGGTACGCCGACTACATGTGTCTGTTATTTCCCGGCAGGACTGTGACATTGGTTATACCCGCACCACCAGCGGCCTTTACCTGGGAACCTGCGAGCGGTGCCAGTGTGGTGGCCACTCCACGGAGTGTGACGGAGAGACTGGAGAATGCCTGGTGAGTACCCATTACATGGATGCTGGGCGTCGGCGGTCAGAATCCCGCGACTCATGCGTGTTCTGCTGGTCTTCCAGAACTGCCAACACAACACAGAGGGAGCCAAGTGTGAGCGCTGCAGGCCTGGCTTCTACGGAGACCCGAGGCGTGGAACACCTGGTGACTGCCAGCCCTGCCTGTGCCGGGGCCCATCCAACCAGTATGTACTCCCTGGTGCTGCCTAAGTCGCCCGCCCCTTATGTCAAACTGTCCCTACAGTGACTCACCCCCTTATATGTCACACTGTCCCTGCAGGGACCCGCCCCCCTTATGTCACACTGTCCCTGCAGGGACCCGCCCCCTTATGTCACACTGTCCCTGCATGGACCCGCCCCCTTATGTCACACTGTCCCTGCAGGGACCCGCCCTCTTATGTCACACTGTCCCTGCAGGGACCCGCCCCCTTATGTCACACTGTCCCTGCAGGGACCCGCCCCTTATGTCACACTGTCCCTGCAGGGACCCGCCCCCTTATGTCACACTGTCCCTGCAGGGAACCGCCCCCTTATGTCACACTGTCCCTGCAGGGAACTGCCCCCTTATGTCACACTGTCCCTGCAGGGAACCGCCCCCTTATGTCACACTGTCCCTGCAGGAAACCGCCCCCTTATGTCACACTGTCCCTGCAGGGAACCGCCCCCTTATGTCACACTGTCCCTGCAGGGAACCGCCCCCTTATGTCACACTGTCCCTGCAGGGAACCGCCCCCTTATGTCACACTGTCCCTGCAGGGAACCGCCCCCTTATGTCACACTGTCCCTGCAGGGACCCGCCCCCTTATGTCACACTGTCCCTGCAGGGACCCGCCCCCCTTATATGTCACACTGTCCCTGCAGGGACTCGCCCCCTTATATGTCACACTGTCCCTGCAGAGACCCGCCCCCTTATATGTCCACACTGTGCCTGCAGGGACCCGCCCCCTTATGTCACACTGTCCCTGCAGGGACCGCCCCCTTATGTCACACTGTCCCTGCAGGGAACCGCCCCCTTATATGTCACACTGTGCCTGCAGGGACCCGCCCCCTTATGTCACACTGTCCCTGCAGGGACCCGCCCTCTTATGTCACACTGTCCCACCAGGGAACCGCCCCCTTATGTCACACTGTCCCTGCAGGGAACCGCCCCCTTATGTCACACTGTCCCTGCAGGGAACCGCCCCCTTATGTCACACTGTCCCTGCAGGGAACCGCCCCCTTATGTCACACTGTCCCTGCAGGGAACCGCCCCCCTTATGTCACACTGTCCCTGCAGGGAACCGCCCCCTTATGTCACACATGTCTTTTCAGGTACTTTGGTACATGCTTCCTGGACACAGATGGGCAGCCGACATGTGACTCCTGCCCTATGGGTTACATTGGGCGCCAGTGTGAGAGGTAATGTCTCTCTTGTGCTTCTTTGTCTGCTCACCCTGGGCCAGATGTACTAAGATTCAAATGTGATAAACTAGAGAGTGAAAAACAGCCAGCCAATCAGCTCCCGTCTGTGACATGACAGGTAGGAGCTGATTGGCTGGCTGTTTATCACTCTCCATTTTATCACATTTGAAGCTTAGTACATCTGGCCCCCTGTGCCTCCCCTGTGGTCACAGGATTAGAACAGCTATAATCCGGGTGCTTTGGGAATAATATACATCTCTTATTACAGGTGTGCACCTGGTTACTATGGAGACCCCGTGCGAGGACAGCCCTGCATAGGTGTGTAATATGTCACTTATATCACCCTCAGCTGTATACTACGTTGCACTACGTATCGCCCTCTGTTGTATACTGCGCTGCACTACGTATCGCCCTCTGCTGTATACTGCGCTGCACTACATATCACACTCTGCTGTATACTGCACTGCACTACGTATCGCCCTCTGCTGTATACTGCGTTGCACTACGTATCGCCCTCTGCTGTATACTGCGCTGCACTACGTATAACCCTTTGCTGTATACTGCGCTGCACTACATATAATCCTTTGCTGTTTACTGCACTGCACTACATATCACCCTCTGCTGTATACTGCGCTGCACTACATATAATCCTTTGCTGTGTACTGCGCTGCACTACATATCATACTGCTGTATACTGCACTGCACTACACATCACCCTCTGCTCTACACATCACCCTCCACTGCACTACGTATCACCCTCTGCTGTATACTGCACTGCTCTAGGTATCACCCTCTTCTGTATACTGCGCTGCACTACATATAATCCTCTGCTGTATACTGCGCTGCACTACATATCACACTGCTGTATACTGCACTACGCATCACCCTCTGCTGTATACTGCACTGCATTACATATCACCCTCTGCTGTATACTGCGCTGAACTACATATAATCCTCTGTTGTATACTGCACTACATATAATCCTCTGCTGTATACTGCACTGCACTACATATCATCCCCTGCTGTATACTGCGCTGCACTACATATCATCCCCTGCTGTATACTGCACTGCACTACGTATCACCCTCTGCTGTATACTGCGCTGCACTACATACAATCCTCTGCTGTATACTGTGCTGCACTACATATCACACTGCTGTATACTGCGCTGCACTATGCATCACCCTCTGCTCTACACATCACCCTCCACTGCACTATGTATCACCCTCTGCTGTATACTGCGCTGAACTACATATAATCCTCTGTTGTATACTGCACTACATATCATCCCCTGCTGTATACTGCGCTGCACTACATATCATCCCCTGCTGTATACTGCGCTGCACTACGCATCACCCTCTGCTGTATACTGCGCTGAACTACATATAATCCTCTGTTGTATACTGCACTACATATCATCCCCTGCTGTATACTGCGCTGCACTACATATCATCCCCTGCTGTATACTGCGCTGCACTACGTATCACCCTCTGCTGTATACTGCACTGCACTACGTATCGCCCTCTGCTGTATACTGCGCTGCACTACATATCATCCCCTGCTGTATACTGCGCTGCACTACGTATCACCCTCTGCTGTATTCTGCACTGCTCTACATATCACCCTCTTCTGTATACTGCGCTGCACTACATATAATCCTCTGCTGTATACTGCGCTGCACTACATATCACACTGGTGTATACTGCGCTACACTACGCATCACCCTCTGCTGTATACTGCACTGCACTACGTATCACCCTCTGCTGTATACTGCACTGCACTACGTATCACCCTCTGCTGTATACTGCGCTGCACTGCGTATCACTCTCTGCTGTATACTGCGCTGCACTACATATAATCCTCTGCTGTATACTACGCTGTACTATGTATCACCCTCTGCTGTATACTGCGCTGCACTACATATCATCCCCTGCTGTATACTACGCTGCACTACATATAATCCTCTGCTGTATATTGCGCTGCACTACATATCATCCCCTGCTGTATACTGCACTACATATAATCCTCTGCTGTATACTGTGCTGCACTGCGTATCACTCTCTGCTGTATACTGCGCTGCACTACATATAATCCTCTGCTGTATACTGCGCTGTACTATGTATCACCCTCTGCTGTATACTGCGCTGCACTACATATCATCCCCTGCTGTATACTACGCTGCACTACATATAATCCTCTGCTGTATATTGCGCTGCACTACATATCATCCCCTGCTGTATACTGCGCTGCACTACATATCACCCTCTGCTGTATACTGCGCTGTACTATGTATCACCCTCTGCTGTATACTGCGCTGCACTACATATAATCCTCTGCTGTATATTGCGCTGCACTACATATCACCCTCTGCATTATACTGCGCTGCACTACATATCACCCTCTGCTGTATACTGCGCTGTACTATGTATCACCCTCTGCTGTATACTGCGCTGCACTACATATACCCTGCTGTATACTGCGCTGCACTACATATAATCCTCTGCTGTATACTGTGCTGCACTACATATCATCCCCTGCTGTATACTGTGCTGCACTACATATCATCCCCTGCTGTATACTGCGCTGCACTACATATCATCCCCTGCTGTATACTGCGCTGCACTACATATCACCCTCTGCTGTACACTGCGCTGCACTACATATCCCCTGCTGTATACTGCGCTGCACTACATATCCCCTGCTGTATACTGCGCTGCACTACATATAATCCTCTGCTGTATACTGTGCTGCACTACATATCATCCCCTGCTGTATACTGTGCTGCACTACATATCATCCCCTGCTGTATACTGCGCTGCACTACATATCACCCTCTGCTGTATACTGCGCTGCACTACGCATCACCCTCTGCTGTATACTCCACTGCACTACATATAATCCTCTGCTGTATACTGCGCTGCATTACATATCACCCTCTGCTGTACACTGCGCTGCACTACAGATCACCCTCTGCTGTATACTGCGCTGCACTACAGATCACCCTCTGCTTGTATACTGCGCTGCACTACATATCCCCTGCTGTATACTGCGCTGCACTACATATAATCCTCTGCTGTATACTGCGCTGCACTACATATACCCTGCTGTATACTGCGCTGCACTACATATAATCCTCTGCTGTATACTGCGCTGCACTACATATCATCCCCTGCTGTATACTGCGCTGCACTACATATCATCCCCTGCTGTATACTGCGCTGCACTACATATCATCCCCTGCTGTATACTACGCTGCACTACATATAATCCTCTGCTGTATACTGCGCTGCACTACATATCATCCCCTGCTGTATACTGTGCTGCACTACATATCATCCCCTGCTGTATACTGCGCTGCACTACATATCATCCCCTGCTGTATACTGCGCTGCACTACATATCATCCCCTGCTGTATACTGCGCTGCACTACATATCATCCCCTGCTGTATACTGCGCTGCACTACATATCATCCCCTGCTGTATACTGCGCTGCACTACATATCATCCCCTGCTGTATACTGCGATGCACGACATATCATCCCCTGCTGTATACTGCGATGCACTACACATCACCCTCCACTGCACTACATATAATCCCCTGCTGTATACTATGCTGCACTACATATAATCCTCTGCTGTATACTGCGCTGCACTACATATAATCCCCTGCTGTATACTGCGCTGCACTACATATCATCCCCTGCTGTATACTGCGCTGCACTACATATCATCCCCTGCTGTATACTACGCTGCACTACATATAATCCCATCCTTTCTCGTTATTACAGTCGGTTCTGGCCCCAGTACGACCTGTACATGTGACCTACGTGGCAGTGTCAGTAATAACTGTGACTCCCAGAGGCAGTGCCCGTGTAAGGTAGGTGGTGCTCTACATTGTGGGACTCGGAGCTGCAGTCATGGCCTCGGAATGATCTCCTGTGTTCCTCTTACAGCCCCACGTGGAGGGTCTCTCGTGCAGCACCTGCCGACCCCATCACTTCTACCTCAGTGCTGACAATCCCGATGGCTGCCTGCCCTGCTTCTGTATGGGTGTTACCCAGCAGTGTACCAGCTCCAGCTATCACCGTGAGCTGGTGAGGTCGATCCGCCCCGCTAGTACTTCCTATAATGCAATGTACTCCTTTTATATAGTGTAACATGTTCCCCCATCTGCCCAATTCTCCAGATCACCAGCCCCTTCCTACCTGGGAACTTCCAGAACTTCGCCCCTGGTGAACCGGCAGCGCAGCACACGTGTTACCACCGGCTTCACTGTGGAGATGTCCATTCACGGCCCACAGCTCTCCTACCGCCAGTTCGACCAGCTGGGCCAAGAGTCTTTCTACTGGCAGCTTCCGGAGAACTTCCAAGGGGACAAGGTAAGTGATCCTGACATAAGGCTGCAAAGATGGTGCCACAGGGGGCAAAGACAGCGGCACAGGGGGGGAGAGTCCTGACCTAAGGCTGCAGAGATGGCAGCACAGGGGGGAGATTCCTGTGCACTCGGTCTCAGACGACCTCTCATTTATCTCCTGTAAGGCATTATTTGGGGGGAGTTCTATGTTACTCTGTGGGGGTTTCTCACCCAGCATAAAGCATGTCTATGAGACCGCTGTCCACCCAGAGCTTGTAGTCGGCCATGCACTTTGTTCACGTGAGAAGTGTGCGAGTGTGAGGCTGTAGGCCGCCATGCCTAGGAGGACGCACAGCCAAGATGGCCGAACCTCTGAGACTGCGACCTGCCAGCCTGATCATGGGACAGTGTTCCTGCATCCTGATAGCTATGGGGTACATCAGTCGCTATGTGGCGTAGACTGTCATAGGGCCACATTCTGCTCTGTGTTCCTGGGTAACTGTGGGGGAGGAGAACCCATCCATTGTTATGTCCCAGAACCCACCTGGCCAAATCCTTCTCTCAGTCTGGATCCTTTCTGGGAGGTTTGTGGACCTTCGCCACCACTTACCTCTCCGATGCCTCTGTGATGGCAAGTTCCTGTGTCCCACCTACCACCCAGGAGCGCACACCAGCCTAAGGAAAGATCCGGGCATGAGTGGGTGTCACTGGGTGCCCAAGGCCTGTCCTCCTAGGGTAATCGCTAAGCCGCCATTGTGCCCTCCTACAGCCTTCGCAAAAGGGATGTGAACATTTGTGTCTTTCTACCCACTGTTAAATACTTATTTCCGTGGCTGTAGTGGGCACAGACACCCAACAGCTATCTGTGTGTCCTTGCTGGGCTGGTGGGAAACGCCAGAAGAACTTCTAGAGGGAAGTGTAGGGACCATGTCTTCTCCTGGTGCCTCTGACAGTCCATGTTCCCCTAGGGTTGTACAGTTACTAAGTGTATTATATTGTATGTCACATGTTCAGACTGATATCCCCGTATGCCAGGCACCCATTATATTTCTATGTTCTATACCTTTCTTTGCTTGTTTATGTATGTGTTAATATTTACAGCTTACTGTACATGTAATAAGTACACCGCATATATGTGTGTTCAGGGGGTCACAGATAGGGCCCATGGCCACCCTGTAATGCCACGGTACGTCCCCCAGTTATCCTGTCTGATGGCCCCAGTGGTGCACTCTCAGGCTTACAGATGTAAGGTGATATAACACTCGGACCCCCGGTGCCCTCTCCTCCCATCACGTCCGTCTGTCACTTGCGTGACGTTGCTCTTTCTATCTCCTTTCATTCTGCCCCACAGAGGGAGATGTTCTTTGCCCGCATGCGTCGGGCACACAAGGTACCATCAGTGTGCTTGTTGTGCTGCTGCATGGCGTGTGGTTCTCTGCATGGAAAGTCCTGGCCTGGAGGAAATGGCTGATGTACTAAGTGCTTGTATCCGATCTTACATCCTCGCATTGTGCAGTCAGTACAGAACCTTCCTCACGTGTCTGGTTATACAGGGTTGGATATGGCATCGCCGCAGTGCGGAGCTGGCAGAGGGATTAATATGTTCCCAGCTGGCCAGCTTTCTTGGATTAAAAGCATGGTGTGTTTCCTAATCATTGTATAGCTGTACGTCATCTCCAGAGCCTTGTGGATCCTGTAATAACACTGGTGTGTCAGTGCTGCATGCTGGGTACGTCAGTGACCCCGGTGTGTCAGTGCTGCATGCTGGGTACGTCGGTGACCCCATTGTGTCAGTGCTGCATGCTGGGTACGTCGGTGACCCCGGTGTGTCAGTGCTGCATGCTGGGTATGTCGGTGACCCCGGTGTGTCAGTGCTGCATGCTGGGTACGTCGGTGACCCCGGTGTGTCAGTGCTGCATGCTGGGTACGTCGGTGACCCCAGTGTGTCAGTGCTGCATGCTGGGTACGTCGGTGACCCCTGTGTGTCAGTGCTGCATGCTGGGTACGTCGGTGACCCCGGTGTGTCAGTGCTGCATGCTGGGTACGTCAGTGACCCCGGTGTGTCAGTGCTGCATGCTGGGTACGTCGGTGACCCCTGTGTGTCAGTGCTGCATGCTGGGTACGTCGGTGACCCCGGTGTGTCAGTGCTGCATGCTGGGTACGTCGGTGACCCCATTGTGTCAGTGCTGCATGCTGGGTACGTCGGTGACCCCGGTGTGTCAGTGCTGCATGCTGGGTATGTCGGTGACCCCGGTGTGTCAGTGCTGCATGCTGGGTACGTCGGTGACCCCGGTGTGTCAGTGCTGCATGCTGGGTACGTCGGTGACCCCAGTGTGTCAGTGCTGTATGCTGGGTACGTCGGTGACCCCGGTGTGTCAGTGCTGCATGCTGGGTACGTCGGTGACCCCGGTGTGTCAGTGCTGCATGCTGGGTATGTCGGTGACCCCAGTGTGTCAGTGCTGCATGCTGGGTACGTCGGTGACCCCGGGTGTGTCAGTGCTGCATGCTGGGTACGTCGTGACCCCGGTGTGTCAGTGCTGCATGCTGGGTATGTCGGTGACCCCGGTGTGTCAGTGCTGCATGCTGGGTATGTCGGTGACCCCGGTGTGTCAGTGCTGCATGCTGGGTACGTCGGTGACCCTGGTGTGTCAGTGCTGCATGCTGGGTACGTCGGTGACCCCGGTGTGTGACCCCGGTGTGTCAGTGCTGCATGCTGGGTACGTCGGTGACCCCGGTGTGTGACCCCGGTGCGTCAGTGCTGCATGCTGGGTACGTCGGTGACCCCGGTGTGTCAGTGCTGCATGCTGGGTACGTCGGTGACCCCGGTGTGTCAGTGCTGCATGCTGGGTACGTCGGTGACCCCATTGTGTCAGTGCTGCATGCTGGGTACGTCGGTGACCCCGGTGTGTCAGTGCTGCATGCTGGGTACGTCGGTGACCCCGGTGTGTCAGTGCTGCATGCTGGGTATGTCGGTGACCCCGGTGTGTCAGTGCTGCATGCTGGGTACGTCGGTGACCCCCGGTGTGTCAGTGCTGCATGCTGGGTACGTCGGTGACCCCAGTGTGTCAGTGCTGTATGCTGGGTACGTCGGTGACCCCGGTGTGTCAGTGCTGCATGCTGGGTACGTCGGTGACCCCGGTGTGTCAGTGCTGCATGCTGGGTATGTCGGTGACCCCAGTGTGTCAGTGCTGCATGCTGGGTACGTCGGTGACCCCGGTGTGTCAGTGCTGCATGCTGGGTACGTCGTGACCCCGGTGTGTCAGTGCTGCATGCTGGGTATGTCGGTGACCCCGGTGTGTCAGTGCTGCATGCTGGGTATGTCGGTGACCCCGGTGTGTCAGTGCTGCATGCTGGGTACGTCGGTGACCCTGGTGTGTCAGTGCTGCATGCTGGGTACGTCGGTGACCCCGGTGTGTGACCCCGGTGTGTCAGTGCTGCATGCTGGGTACGTCGGTGACCCCGGTGTGTGACCCCGGTGCGTCAGTGCTGCATGCTGGGTACGTCGGTGACCCCGGTGTGTCAGTGCTGCATGCTGGGTACGTCGGTGACCCCGGTGTGTCAGTGCTGCATGCTGGGTATGTCGGTGACCCCAGTGTGTGACCCCGGTGCGTCAGTGCTGCATGCTGGGTATGTCGGTGACCCCCGGTGTGTCAGTGCTGCATGCTGGGTACGTCGGTGACCCCGGTGTGTCAGTGCTGCATGCTGGGTACGTCGGTGACCCGGTGTGTCAGTGCTGCATGCTGGGTATGTCGGTGACCCCGGTGTGTCAGTGCTGCATGCTGGGTACGTCGGTGACCCCGGTGTGTCAGTGCTGCATGCTGGGTACGTCGGTGACCCCAGTGTGTCAGTGCTGTATGCTGGGTACGTCGGTGAACCCCGGTGTGTCAGTGCTGCATGCTGGGTACGTCCGGTGACCCCGGTGTGTCAGTGCTGCATGCTGGGTATGTCGGTGACCCCAGTGTGTCAGTGCTGCATGCTGGGTACGTCGGTGACCCCGGTGTGTCAGTGCTGCATGCTGGGTACGTCGTGACCCCGGTGTGTCAGTGCTGCATGCTGGGTATGTCGGTGACCCCGGTGTGTCAGTGCTGCATGCTGGGTATGTCGGTGACCCGGTGTGTCAGTGCTGCATGCTGGGTACGTCGGTGACCCTGGTGTGTCAGTGCTGCATGCTGGGTACGTCGGTGACCCCGGTGTGTGACCCCGGTGTGTCAGTGCTGCATGCTGGGTACGTCGGTGACCCCGGTGTGTGACCCCGGTGCGTCAGTGCTGCATGCTGGGTACGTCGGTGACCCCGGTGTGTCAGTGCTGCATGCTGGGTACGTCGGTGACCCCGGTGTGTCAGTGCTGCATGCTGGGTACGTCGGTGACCCCATTGTGTCAGTGCTGCATGCTGGGTACGTCGGTGACCCCGGTGTGTCAGTGCTGCATGCTGGGTACGTCGGTGACCCCGGTGTGTCAGTGCTGCATGCTGGGTATGTCGGTGACCCCGGTGTGTCAGTGCTGCATGCTGGGTACGTCGGTGACCCCGGTGTGTCAGTGCTGCATGCTGGGTACGTCGGTGACCCCAGTGTGTCAGTGCTGTATGCTGGGTACGTCGGTGACCCCGGTGTGTCAGTGCTGCATGCTGGGTACGTCGGTGACCCCGGTGTGTCAGTGCTGCATGCTGGGTATGTCGGTGACCCCAGTGTGTCAGTGCTGCATGCTGGGTACGTCGGTGACCCCGGTGTGTCAGTGCTGCATGCTGGGTACGTCGTGACCCCGGTGTGTCTCCTCCCTCTTTTCTCTTCCTCCCTCTTTTCTCTCTCCACCCTCTTCTCTCTCCTCCCTCTTTTTCTCTCCTCCCTCTTTTCTCTCTCCTCCCTCTTCTCTCTCTCCCCTCCTCTCTCTCTCCTCTCTCTCCTCTTCCCTCTTCTCTCTCTTCCCTCTTCTCTCTCTTCCCTCTTCTCTCTCTTCCCTCTTCTCTCTCTTCCCTCTTCTCTCTCTCTCTCCTCCCTCTTCTCTCTCTCTCTCTCTCTCTTCCCTCTTCTCTCTCTTCCCTCTTCTCTCTCTTCCCTCTTCTCTCTCTTCCCTCTTCTCTCTCTTCCCTCTTCCCTCTCTTCCCTCTTCCCTCTCTTCCCTCTTCTCTCTCTCTCTCCTCCCTCTTCTCTCTCTCTCTCTCCCTCCCTCTTCTCTCTCTCTCTCTCCTCTCTCCTCCCTCTCTCTCTCTCTCTCTCTCCTCCCTCTTCCCTCTCTCTCTCTCTCTCCTCCCTCTTCTCTCTCTCTCTCTCTCTTCCCTCTTCTCTCTCTTCCCTCTTCTCTCTCTTCCCTCTTCTCTCTCTTCCCTCTTCTCTCTCTTCCCTCTTCCCTCTCTTCCCTCTTCCTCTCTTCCCTCTTCTCTCTCTCTCTCCTCCCTCTCTCTCTCTCTCTCTCCTCCCTCTCTCTCTCTCTCTCTCTCTCCTCCCTCTTCTCTCTCTCTCCTCCACCCTCTTCTCTCTCTCTCTTCCCTCTTCTCTCTCTCTCTTTCTCTCTCCTCCCTCTTCTCTCTCTCTCTCTCCTCCCTCTTCTCTCTCTTTCCTCCCTCTTCTCTCTCTCTCTCCTCCCTCTTCTCTCTCTCTCTCTCCTCCCTCTTCTCTCTCCTCCCTCTTTTCTCTCTCCTCCCTCTTTTCTCTCTCCTCCCTCTTCTCTCTCTCCTCCCTCTTTTCTCTCTCCTCCCTCTTTTCTCTCTCCTCCCTCTTTTCTCTCTCCTCCCTCTTTTCTCTCTCCTCCCTCTTTTCTCTCTCCTCCCTCTTTTCTCTCTCCTCCCTCTTCTCTCTCTCCCACTCCTCTCTCTCTTCCCTCGTCTCTCTCTTCTCTCTCCTCCCACTCCTCTCTCTCTTCCCTCGTCTCTCTCTTCTCTCTCCTCCCTCTTCTCTCTCTCCTCCCTCTTTTCTCTCTCCCTCTTTTCTATCTCCTCCCTCTTTTCTCTCTCCTCCCTCTTTTCTCTCTCCTCCCTCTTTTCTCTCTCCTCCCTCTTTTCTCTCTTCCCTCTTCTCTCTCTCTTCCCTCTTCTCTCTCTCTCTCCCCCCTCTTCTCTCTCTCTCTCTCCCCCCTCTTCTCTCTCTCTCTCTCCCCCCTCTTCTCTCCTCCTCTCTCTCGCCCTCCTCTTCTCTCTAATCTCTCCACCATTCTCTTTTGTCATCTTTCCCTTCCCAGTTCTTACGTACACGCACGCATGCACGCTCATACACACACGCTTTCTTTTGCTTGTTCCTGTCTTTCTTTTGTTTGTATATCTCTCTGTTCTCCGTTTTGGTGCACCCACCCTCAGATGGACAAGGAGCAGGAGGAGATTGATAGTGAAATTTGGAACCTTCTGACCAGCTTTTCCTCTGGCCCCGCACCGCGGCCGCAGACTTCTCCCCCTCCTGGGGGTAACAATGGGTCATTGACGGCCTCTGCTCTTCCTCCATCTTCCTTAGCTGGAGCGCCCGGGTCACCTAATTCCGTTCAGCACTCTCATGCCAAGTACAAAGCGAAGTCTAGGGCCAAAGCCCCCTTTCACGTCTTCCCACCATCAGGTGTCCCTGGGCGCTCAGCCAGGAGATCTGCACAGGAGGTATGTACAGTGATCGGGCTACAGTGCCTCTATGACCTACCGGGTTGGGCTCGTTCGGTCTACAGCAACTAGGTCGGCATGGGTGTAGGTCGACAGGACATTAGGTCAACATTGGCAAGGTAGTCAGTCTAAAGGTCGACATGGGGTTTTTCACCCGAATGTCGACATGGACACATATTGAAGTGCACTGCATCGCTCGCTATGCTCGGCACACTATTTTATTCTCCCACCACGCCCTAGTGGATGGTAGGGCATGAAATACCGCCTGTCGGCTCAAAAACAGTGAAAAACCCCATGTCGACCTAGACCCATGTCGACCTTGTTGCCTGTCGACCTAGTGGTGTCGACCCAGTGCTTGTCGACCTAGTTGCTGTAGACCCAATGACCGTTTCCCATCCGACCCTGTGTCACACTGTGCATGACAATATTATGGACGCTTGGAGAGAGAACCCGGCCCTTGTGTTGTCATTAACGGTTGTAGAGATTACTAATGGGCCGATGTGTCATTCCCGTATCTTGTCATTGGATGGCGTAACTCTAGTGTCCTATTCCTCAACTTTAATTCCTCAAGGCCCTTAGTGGAGACTCCCCGCAGTCCTCAGGTCGTGACTCCACCAACCTCCTCTTCTCTCGCACCCCAGGACTGAGAGGTGCTGAAAAGGTACCCGCGGGGCAGTGTGTGCTGTGGTTTCTGCATGGGCCTTGCAGCTGGTGCTGGGGTTCTGTCAGGTCGGATACATTATACTGTAGGGGTCGGCCGGGCACTAATCACTGCTCACCTGGTGCTGGGGTTCTGTCAGGTCGGATACATTATACTGTAGAGGACAGCTGGGCACTAATCATTGCTCACCTGGTGCTGGGGATCTGTCAGGTCGGATACATTATACTGAAGGGGTCAGCCGGGCACTAATCACTGCTCACCTGGTGCTGGGGTTCTGTCAGGTCGGATACATTATACTGTAGGGG
The DNA here is from genome assembly GCF_055691185.1 of Crinia signifera. NCBI lineage: Eukaryota > Metazoa > Chordata > Amphibia > Anura > Myobatrachidae > Crinia > Crinia signifera. The sequence continues at coordinate 2,351,886 of NC_139226.1, forward strand.
ACAGCCGGGCACTAATTATCGCTCACTTGGTGCTGGGGTTCTATCAGGTTGGATACATTATACTGTAGGGGACGGCTGGGCACTAATCATTGTTCACCTGGTGCTGGGTATCTGTCAGGTTGGATACATTATACTGTAGGACAGGGGTTCCCAAACTTTTTTAAATCACGGCGCCCTAGAGCATCAAAATATTTTCATGGCACCCATAGACCAAATGCTTCTTATCGAGAAATTCCGAAAAAATTTAGGTCGGATACATTATACTGTAGGGGACAGCCGGGCACTAATCATTGCTCACCTGGTGCTGGGGATCTGTCAGGTCGGATACATTATACTGTAGAGGACAGCTGGGTACTAATCATTGCTCACCTGGTGCTGGGGATCTGTCAGGTCGGATACATTATACTGTAGGGGACAGCCGGGCACTAATTATCTGTAGGGGACGGCCGGGCACTAATCATTGCTCACCTGGTGCTGGGGATCTGTCAGGTCGGATACATTATACTGTAGAGGACAGCTGGGGAACAGCCGGGCACTAATTATACTGTAGGGGACGGCCGGGCACTAATCATTGCTCACCTGGTGCTGGGGATCTGTCAGGTCGGATACATTATACTGTAGAGGTCAGCTGGGCACTAATCACTGCTCACCTGGTGCTGGGGATTTGTCAGGTCGGATACATTATACTGTAGAGGTCGGCTGGGCACTAATCGTTGCTCACCTGGTGCTGTGGATCTGTCAGGTCGGATACATTATACTGTAGGGGACAGCTGGGCACTAATCACTGCTCACCTGGTGCTGGGGATCTGTCAGGTCGGATACATTATACTGTAGGGGACGGCTGGGCACTAATCATTGCTCACCTGGTGCTGGGGATCTGTCAGGTCGGATACATTATACTGTAGGGGACGGCTGGGCACTAATCATTGCTTACCTGGTGCTGGGGATCTGTCAGGTCGGATACATTATACTGTAGGGGTCGGCCGGGCACTAATCATTGCTCACCTGGTGCTGGGGATCTGTCAGGTCGGATACATTATACTGTAGGGGTCGGCCGGGCACTAATCATTGCTCACCTGGTGCTGGGGATCTGTCAGGTCGGATACATTATACTGTAGGGGTCGGCTGGGCACTAATCATTGCTCACCTAATGCTGGGGATCTGTCAGGTTGGATACATTATACTGTAGAGGACAGCTGGGCACTAATCATTGCTCACCTGGTGCTGGGGATCTGTCAGGTCGGATACATTATACTGTAGAGGACAGCTGGGCACTAATCATTGCTCACCTGGTGCTGGGGATCTGTCAGGTCGGATACATTATACTGTAGAGGACAGCTGGGTACTAATCATTGCTCACCTGGTGCTGGGGATCTGTCAGGTCGGATACATTATACTGTAGGGGACAGCCGGGCACTAATTATCGCTCACTTGGTGCTGGGGTTCTATCAGGTTGGATACATTATACTGTAGGGGACGGCTGGGCACTAATCATTGTTCACCTGGTGCTGGGTATCTGTCAGGTTGGATACATTATACTGTAGGACAGGGGTTCCCAAACTTTTTTAAATCACGGTGCCCTAGAGCATCAAAATATTTTCATGGCACCCATAGACCAAATGCTTCTTATCGAGAAATTCCGAAAAAATTTAGGTCGGATACATTATACTGTAGGGGACAGCCGGGCACTAATCATTGCTCACCTGGTGCTGGGGATCTGTCAGGTCGGATACATTATACTGTAGGGGACAGCCGGGCACTAATTATCTGTAGGGGACGGCCGGGCACTAATCATTGCTCACCTGGTGCTGGGGATCTGTCAGGTCGGATACATTATACTGTAGAGGACAGCTGGGGAACAGCCGGGCACTAATTATACTGTAGGGGACGGCCGGGCACTAATCATTGCTCACCTGGTGCTGGGGATCTGTCAGGTCGGATACATTATACTGTAGGGGACGGCCGGGCACTAATCATTGCTCACCTGGTGCTGGGGATCTGTCAGGTCGGATACATTATACTGTAGGGGACGGCCGGGCACTAATCACTGCTCACCTGGTGCTGGGGATCTGTCAGGTCGGATACATTATACTGTAGGGGACGGCTGGGCACTAATCATTGCTCACCTGGTGCTGGGGATCTGTTAGGTCGGATACATTATACTGTAGGGGTCGGCTGGGCACTAATCACTGCTCACCTGGTGCTGGGGATCTGTCAGGTCGGATACATTATACTGTAGAGGTCGGCTGGGCACTAATCACTGCTCACCTGGTGCTGGGGATCTGTCAGGTCGGATACATTATACTGTAGGGGACGGCTGGGCACTAATCACTGCTCACCTGGTGCTGGGGATCTGTCAGGTCGGATACATTATACTGTAGGGGACGGCTGGGCACTAATCACTGCTCACCTGGTGCTGGGGATCTGTCAGGTCGGATACATTATACTGTAGGGGACGGCTGGGCACTAATCACTGCTCACCTGGTGCTGGGGATCTGTCAGGTCGGATACATTATACTGTAGGGGACGGCTGGGCACTAATCACTGCTCACCTGGTGCTGGGGATCTGTCAGGTCGGATACATTATACTGTAGGGGACGGCCGGGCACTAATCATTGCTCACCTGGTGCTGGGGATCTGTCAGGTCGGATACATTATACTGTAGGGCAGGCATTCCCAACCACGATCCTCAAGGCACACCAACAGTGCAGGTTTTAGTGATATCCAGGCTTCAGCACAGATGGTTTAATCAGAATCCCTCAGATACTAATTAAGTCACCTGTGCTGAAGCCTGAATATCTACAAAACCTGCTCTGTTGTGTGCCTTGAGGACCGTGGTTGGGAATGCCTGCACTGTTGGTGTGCCTTGAGGACCGTGGTTGGGAATGCCTGCTGTAGGGCTCGGCTGTTGTGTGCGTTGGGGGTTGTGGATTGCTTTGGGCTTCCTACTGCTTGGGCTCTGCTTCCTTTATCATGCTCTGTTCTCTTCTAGTACTCTCTGGTCTACAAGGGCTTCTCTCTGTTCCCTGAAGGTGTTTTCTACTGGTCCTTACCTCAGGTTTACCTGGGGGACAAGGTAAAACGCTGCAATAAACCGGTCACCCTTTATTTCCTCGTGTAACTCGTCTCTCGTATCCTACGGCGTCTGTTCCGTTCCTTCTACTGAGCGCAATACAGGACCGTGTGCCATAGCTAGAGGGGTTCACCTAGTGCTTGTTGTACCCATGGGAAACATGTTTACCATGCAGGTGCTAAACGATGTAACCGTCCTTACTGTCAGAGGTACCGTCTGACTGCCTCCTGGTACTTGTAGTCCCATAAGCAGCAGCCTAATGTGATACATGAGATTAAACGCACCCTGACAGGTTCTGTGTTATTTCAGGTGACATCATACGGAGGCACCCTTCGCTACACGCTGACCTACACCGCCGGTATACGTGGATCCCCGCTGCCCGACGCTGATGTGCAGATCACGGTAGGAGATTGCTGCTAAATGTGGCGTAATAGTATGTGTTCCGATCCGCAGCCACTCTGACGGGCTTAACGCATAGTACTGTAGGGTTGGCTGCAGATTGGGGTCACATGGCGCCTTCCATTGGGCAGAGGACGCTTGGAAACCCTGGTATCATTACGTCATGTGGTTCATCCCAAGTGTTGGCTGCTGGCGTCAGTGGCGGTAGTGGCAGTGGCTTTGACGCAGAAATAACCTGTGCTCCATGTTCTCATACAGGGGAATGACATCACACTGGTGGCGTATCACACTGAGCTTCGCCCGCGTGAGAGCAAGACCTTTGAGATTGCATTCCGAGAGGTAAGTGATCATTCCCTGCTTCTCTTTACTTATATACCCCTGTGGGATAGGGATGAGCGTCAGTCGGTGACAGTGGTTAGTGTGAGATGAGCGTCAGTCGGTGACTGTGGGATGAGCGTCAGTCGGTGACAGTGGTGAGTGTGGGATGAGCGTCAGTCGGTGACAGTGGTGAGTATGGGATGAGCGTCAGTCGGTGACAGTGGTGAGTGTGGGATGAGCCTCAGTCGGTGACAGTGGTTAGTGTGAGATGAGCGTCAGTCGGTGACAGTGGTGAGTGTGGGATGAGCGTCAGTCGGTGACAGTGGTTAGTGTGGGATGAGCGTCAGTCGGTGACAGTGGTTAGTGTGGGATGAGCGTCAGTCGGTGACAGTGGTTAGTGTGAGATGAGCGTCAGTCGGTGACGCTAGTGAGTGTGGGATGAGCGTCAGTCGGTGACAGTGGTTAGTGTGGGATGAGCCTCAGTCGGTGACAGTGGTTAGTGTGGGATGAGCCTCAGTCGGTGACAGTGGTGAGTGTGGGATGAGCGTCAGTCGGTGACAGTGGTGAGTGTGGGATGAGCGTCAGTCGGTGACAGTGGTTAGTGTGGGATGAGCGTCAGTCGGTGGTGAGTGTGGGATGAGCCTCAGTCGGTGACAGTGGTGAGTGTGGGATGAGCGTCAGTCGGTGACAGTGGTGAGTGTGGGATGAGCCTCAGTCGGTGACAGTGGTTAGTGTGGGATGAGCGTCAGTCGGTGACGCTAGTGAGTGTGGGATGAGCGTCAGTCGGTGACAGTGGTGAGTGTGGGATGAGCCTCAGTCGGTGACAGTGGTGAGTGTGGGATGAGCGTCAGTCGGTGACGCTAGTGAGTGTGGGATGAGCGTCAGTCGATGACAGTGGTGAGTGTGGGATGAGCATCAGTCGGTGACGCTAGTGAGTGTGGGATGAGCATCAGTCGGTGACAGTGGTGAGTGTGGGATGAGCGTCAGTCGGTGACAGTGGTTAGTGTGAGATGAGCGTCAGTCGGTGACTGGGATGAGCGTCAGTCGGTGACGCTAGTGAGTGTGGGATGAGCCTCAGTCGGTGACAGTGGTGAGTGTGGGATGAGCGTCAGTCGGTGGTGAGTGTGGGATGAGCCTCAGTCGGTGGTGAGTGTGGGATGAGCCTCAGTCGGTGACAGTGGTGAGTGTGGGATGAGTGTCAGTCGGTGACAGTGGTGAGTGTGGGATGAGCCTCAGTCGGTGACAGTGGTGAGTGTAGGATGAGCCTCAGTCGGTGACGCTAGTGAGTGTGGGATGAGCATCAGTCGGTGACAGTGGTGAGTGTGGGATGAGCGTCAGTCGGTGATGGTGGTGAGTGTGGGATGAGCGTCAGTCGGTGACGCCAGTGAGTGTGGGATGAGCGTCAGTCGGTGACGCTAGCGAGTGTGGGATGAGCCTCAGTCGGTGACAGTGGTGAGTGTGGGATGAGCCTCAGTCGGTGACAGTGGTGAGTGTGGAATGAGCGTCAGTCGGTGACAGTGGTGAGTGTGGGATGAGCGTCAGTTGGTGACAGTGGTGAGTGTGGGATGAGAGTCAGTGGGTGACTGTAGGATGAGCGTCAGTCGCAGACAGTGGTGAGTGTGGGATGAGTCAGTCGGTGACTGAGGTGAGTGTGGGATGAGCATCAGTCGGTGACTGAGGTGAGTGTGGGATGAGTGTCGGTCGGTGACGGTGGTGAGTGTGTGATGAGCGTCGGTCGGTGACAGTGGTGAGTGTGGTATGAGAGTCAGTCGGTGACTGTAGGATGAGCGTCAGTTGATGACGGTGGTGATTCTGGGATGAGCGTCAGCCGCTGAGTGTGGGATAAGCTTCAGTCGGTGACGGTGGTGATTCTGGGATGAGCGTCAGTCGGTGACGGTGGTGAGTGTGGGATGAGCATCAGTCGGTGACGGTGGTGAGTGTGGGATGACCCTCAGCCGCTGAGTGTGGGATGAGCGTCAGTCGGTGACGGTGGTGAGTGTGGTATGAGAGTCAGTCGGTGACTGTAGGATGAGCGTCAGTTGGTGACGGTGGTGACTGTAGGATGAGTGTCGGTCGGTGACGGTGGTGAGTGTGGGATGAGCGTCGGTCGGTGACTGTGGTGACAGTGGTGAGTGTGGGATGAGCATCAGTCGGTGACGGTGGTGATTGTGGGATAAGCGTCAGTCGGTGACTGAGGTGAGTGTGGGATGAGCATCAGTCGGTGACTGAGGTGAGTGTGGGATGAGTGTCGGTCGGTGACTGAGGTGAGTGTGGAATGAGCATCAGTCGGTGACTGAGGTGAATGTGGGATGAGTGTCGGTCGGTGACTGAGGTGAGTGTGGAATGAGCATCAGTCGGTGACTGAGGTGAGTGTGGGATGAGTGTCGGACGGTGACGGTGGTGAGTGTGTGATGAGCATCAGTCGGTGACTGAGGTGAGTGTGGGATGAGTGTCGGTCGGTGACGGTGGTGAGTGTGTGATGAGCGTCGGTCGGTGACTGTGGTGACAGTGGTGAGTGTGGTATGAGAGTCAGTCGATGACTGTAGGATGAGCGTCAGTTGATGACGGTGGTGATTCTGGGATGAGCATCAGTCGGTGACGGTTGTGAGTGTGGGATGAGCGTCAGTTAGTGACGGTGGTGAGTGGGATGAGTGCCGGACGTTGACGGTGGTGAGTGTGGGATGAGCATCCGTCGGTGACGGTGGTGAGTGTGGGATGAGTGTCGGTCGGTGACGGTGGTGAGTGGGATGAGTGCCGGACGTTGACGGTGGTGAGTGTGGGATGAGCATCAGCCGTTGAGTGTGGGATGAGCATCAGTCGGTGACTGAGGTGAGTGTGGGATGAGTGTCGGTCGGTGACTGAGGTGAGTGTGGAATGAGCATCAGTCGGTGACTGAGGTGAATGTGGGATGAGTGTCGGTCGGTGACTGAGGTGAGTGTGGAATGAGCATCAGTCGGTGACTGAGGTGAGTGTGGGATGAGTGTCGGACGGTGACGGTGGTGAGTGTGTGATGAGCATCAGTCGGTGACTGAGGTGAGTGTGGGATGAGTGTCGGTCGGTGACGGTGGTGAGTGTGTGATGAGCGTCGGTCGGTGACTGTGGTGACAGTGGTGAGTGTGGTATGAGAGTCAGTCGATGACTGTAGGATGAGCGTCAGTTGATGACGGTGGTGATTCTGGGATGAGCATCAGTCGGTGACGGTTGTGAGTGTGGGATGAGCGTCAGTTAGTGACGGTGGTGAGTGGGATGAGTGCCGGACGTTGACGGTGGTGAGTGTGGGATGAGCATCGGTCGGTGACGGTGGTGAGTGTGGGATGAGTGTCGGTCGGTGACGGTGGTGAGTGGGATGAGTGCCGGACGTTGACGGTGGTGAGTGTGGGATGAGCATCAGCCGTTGAGTGTGGGATGAGCATCAGTCGGTGACGGTGGTGAGTGTGGGATGAGCGTTAGTCAGTGACGGTGGTGAGTGGGATGAGTGCCGGACGTTGACGGTGGTGAGTGTGGGATGAGCGTCAGTCGTGACGGTTGTGATCACAGGTTAGAGATGGCATCTGTATGGCACATAACTGATGTCTTCTCCACAGAGTCAGTGGAAGCGTCCGGACGGGCAGCAGGCCACCCGTGAGCACCTGATGATGGCGTTGGCGGATCTGGACGAGATACTTATCCGGGCCTCTTACTCTAGCGACATGTTGTCCGCCAGTATCACCGGTGTGAGCATGGAGACTGCGGGGCCCTCTTATACCAGCCTGCCTCAGGCTCTGGAAGTAGAAGAGTGCCGCTGCCCACTGGGCTACCGTGGTCTGTCCTGCCAGGTGAGGGGCGGGGTCCCATGGAAGGGGGGGGAGTTGTGTACGCACATACTGAGATGTTGGGGTACAAGCTTCTGCTCTGTAATGGAATATGATCTCCTACATAGGACTGTGCCCCAGGATATACCCGCACTGGAGGTGGCCTCTACCTTGGGCACTGTGAACCATGTGACTGCAATGGGCACTCAGAGACCTGTCACCCAGAGACTGGCGCATGCTCGGTAAGTGTTGTGGTGCCTTTGCTGGCAGTATACCCAGACAGCGCCCCTCCCTGTGTATTTACTCTCCGGGGTGATTGCTGGGGGGCGGACGTGTTTCTCTGGCACATTTTGCCATTGCCTTTTCTTGCTTTCTTTTAGTACTGCTTGCACAACACAGCTGGTGAGTTCTGTGGCAAGTGCGCCCCCGGCTTCTATGGCGATGCCACGGCAGGAACCCCAGAAGATTGCCAGCCTTGTGCGTGCCCACTGACTGAGCCAGAGAACCAGTAAGTGTGAGCTCATTCTCGTGTGTTTGGTCATAGTGGTGATTTCTGATGTCATCACTTATTATCCAGAGTTGTGAGGTCATCACATGGGTAATATAAGGACTAATAAAGTCGTTACTGTATATCGGTAGTCAGGGAACAGGGGTAAATTACCCCAAATGGGGTACAAATGATTTTTCTGGGGGTAATGGAGGGTCGCGCTGCCGAGACACAGCTGGGCATGCATATGAATCTATATGCGCCCATATGACTATATGCATGACCGGCTATGTCTCGGCAGCGCTTCCATCCATTGCATATAGAATCTATATATAGATTCTATATGCATGCCCAGCTGTGTGTTACAGTACTGTAGTGTAGTGTACAAGAACCTGACGTAGTGCGGTGTGGGCGGTGTGTGTTACAGTACTGTAGTGCACAAGGACCTGACGCAGTGCAGTGTGGGCTGTGTGTGTTACAGTACTGTAGTGTACAAGGACCTGACGCAGTGCACTGTGGCTGTGTGTGTTACAGTACTGTAGTGTACAAGGACCTGACGCAGTGCAGTGTGGGCTGTGTGTGTTACAGTACTGTAGTGTACAAGGACCTGATGCAGTGCAGTGTGGGCTGTGTGTGTTACAGTACTGTAGTGTACAAGGACCTGACGCAGTGCAGTGTGGGCTGTGTGTGTTACAGTACTGTAGTGTACAAGGACCTGATGCAGTGCACTGTGGGCGGTGTGTGTTACAGTACTGTAGTGTACAAGGACCTGACGCAGTGCAGTGTGGGCTGTGCGTGTTACAGTACTGTAGTGTACAAGGACCTGACAGTGCTGTGTGTGTTACAGTACTGTAGTGTACAAGAACCTGACAGTGCTGTGTGGGCTGTGTGTGTTACAGTACTGTAGTGTACAAGGACCTGACAGTGCTGTGTGTGTTACAGTACTGTAGTGTACAAGGACCTGATGCAGTGCACTGTGGGCGGTGTGTGTTACAGTACTGTAGTGTACAAGGACCTGATGCAGTGCACTGTGGGTGGTGTGTGTTACAGTACTGTAGTGTACAAGGACCTGACGCAGTGCAGTGTGGGCTGTGCGTGTTACAGTACTGTAGTGTACAAGAACCTGACAGTGCTGTGTGTGTTACAGTACTGTAGTGTACAAGAACCTGACAGTGCTGTGTGGGCTGTGTGTGTTACAGTACTGTAGTGTACAAGGACCTGACAGTGCTGTGTGTGTTACAGTACTGTAGTGTACAAGGACCTGATGCAGTGCACTGTGGGCGGTGTGTGTTACAGTACTGTAGTGTACAAGGACCTGACGCAGTGCAGTGTGGGCTGTGCGTGTTACAGTACTGTAGTGTACAAGGACCTGACAGTGCTGTGTGTGTTACAGTACTGTAGTGTACAAGGACCTGACAGTGCTGTGTGTGTTACAGTACTGTAGTGTACAAGAACCTGACGTAGTGCAGTGTGGGCGGTGTGTGTTACAGTACTGTAGTGTACAGGGACCTGATGCAGTGCACTGTGGGCTGTGTGTGTTACAGTACTGTAGTGTACAAGGACCTGACAGTGCTGTGTGTTACAGTACTGTAGTGTACAAGGACCTGACGCAGTGCAGTGTGGGCTGTGTGTGTTACAGTACTGTAGTACAAGGACCTGATGCAGTACACTGTGTGTGTTACAGTACTGTAGTGTACAAGGACCTGACAGTGCTGTGTGTGTTACAGTACTGTAGTGTACAAGGACCTGACGCAGTGCAGTGCATCAGACCCTTGTGTATACCACGCTTCCCTGCGTGATGCCGCGGACCCCACCTCCAAGTCTGCCCGCTTCTTTTGTAGAGTGGACTAGTTGCTGCGCCATCTCAGCAGCGCGCAGTCTGTACTGCCTCTGCGGCACTGCGTTTCTTTGCCTGGTTATAGGCTCCTGTCAGGGTACACCCATCTCTAGTCTGGGGATAACATTGCACAGACTGTCACTATATCATCTTGTAATATTGACACTGATAGTTACCTGGGCATCACATTATCCATGGCTATACCACACACAGCCTGGCAGCCATTGGTGATGATTGTACCACACACAGCCTGGCAGCCATTGGTGATGATTGTACCACACACAGCCTGGCAGCCATTGGTGATGATTGTACCACACACAGCCTGGCAGCCATTGGTGATGATTGTACCACACACAGCCTGGCAGCCATTGGTGATGATTGTGCCACACACAGCCTGGCAGCCATTGGTGATGATTGTGCCACACACAGCCTGGCAGCCATTGGTGATGATTGTGCCACACACAGCCTGGCAGCCATTGGTGATGATTGTGCCACACACAGCCTGGCAGCCATTGGTGATGATTGTGCCACACACAGCCTGGCAGCCATTGGTGATGATTGTGCCACACACAGCCTGGCAGCCATTGGTGATGATTGTGCCACACACAGCCTGTAGGTATATTACTGTTCTCTATAATGAGTGATTTGTTTGCTGCAGGTTCTCTAAGACGTGTGAGATCGTTGGGAGCGGTGGGTACAGGTGCACAGCCTGCCCCCCAGGGTACTCGGGGCAGTACTGTGAGCGGTAAGTGCCCCATCATCCATGTGTTGTATATATTACATGGTCACGCCATCTGTATGTCATTCATCTGTAGCATGGACATACATAGATCACACCATTTCCATGTGTCCTGTGTGGGGACATGTTATCGTCCGGTATCACAGTCATACATGTAACAGAACAGAGAGTGCTACAGTATCTGCTAGGACTGAACCCGTGTTTTTTATGTTCCTCCATATGATAGATGCTCTGCTGGATACACAGGGAACCCCAACATCCGAGGACAGAAGTGTGATCCCGAAGGTAAGTGCACTGTCTCCTCCTTGGTGGGTAGTAGGTGCGGTGCTGGTGGGGGGAGCAGCTGCGGTGCTGGTGGGGGCATCAGGTGCGGTGCTGGTGGGGGCATCAGGTGCGGTGCTGGTGGGGGCAGCAGGTGCGGTGCTGGTGGGGGCAGCAGGTGCGGTGCTGGTGGGGGCATCAGGTGTGGTGCTGGTGGGGGGAGCAGCTGCGGTGCTGGTGGGGGGAGCAGGTGCGGTGCTGGTGGGGGGAGCAGGTGCGGTGCTGGTAGGGGCAGTAGGTGCGGTGCTGGTGGGGGCAGCAGGTGCGGTGCTAGTGGGGGCAGCAGGTGCTGTGCTGGTGGGGGCAGCAGGTGCGGTGCTGGTGGGGGGAGCAGGTGCGGTGCTGGTGGGGGGAGCAGCTGCGGTGCTGGTGGGGGGAGCAGGTGCGGTGCTGGTGGGGGCATCAGGTGCGGTGCTGGTGGGGGCATCAGGTGCGGTGCTTGTGGGGGGAGTAGGTGCGGTGCTGGTCGGGGAGCTGGTGGGGGGGAGTAGGTGCGGTGCTGTTGGGCGGGGCAGTTGGTGCGGAGCTGGTGGGGGGCAGTAGGTGCGGTGCTGGTGGGGGGGGAGTAGGTGCGGTGCTGGTGGGGGGAGTAGATGTGGAGTTGGTGGGAGGAGTAGGTGCAGGGCAAAACCATGTGCACTGCAGGTGGAGCAGTACAAAATTGTACTGCGATCAGATCTGAATAAGGGCCATAGTCTCCAACACCTGGAGCTAGTATACCAGGGAAGGACTCTGGACCAGCCGGGTGCTAGAGGAGAGGAGTTACTCCTGTGATTGCGTTATGCCCGTGATTGCCCCCTAGTGTATGGCTGGAGTGTTCTATGTACGGGGTATGTGGGGTGACACTATTTCTGTGTCCTATTCAGACCAGCGATCTACTTTCATTGTCCGGATTTACCCCGAGAGGAAAAGTGTTGCTGCTGGTGGTGACGTGTCCCTGCGGTGCCAAGGAAGTGGCATCACTCCGCACTATTACTTCTGGTCACGTGAGGATGGTCAGCCTCTTCCTAGTAACACCCAGCTGAGAGATCGAGGTAACCTAACGTCTACTGCTCACTGGCATCATCTGCGTAATTTGTGTGTTATATGTAAAAATATATACTGTATAGGCAGTATCCTGTCCCCTGTCTGCCCGCGTGGCCGGTCCCCTGTATCGCTCACCACCTGACTGCCCAGACAATTGTCCATCTGTCCTATGAATGTCTGTAATGTGTCTCCGGTCTCCTGTCCTTTCTCAGGGGAGATTCTTCATTTCAGCAATCTGAGGCCTTCTGACTCCGGCACCTACATCTGTACATGCCGCAACTTCCAGTTCGCCAACACCAGCCGCGCAGAGATCATTGTCCAAGGTGAGAGCGTGCAGCGTGCTGGCTGTCTCTGGTAGGGAGGATATGAGGACATAATGCAGTACGAGATGACTGACACCACCAAACTCAGTACACCATGCAGCGCAGGATGCCTCATACCTCCAGCCTCAGTACACCATGCAGCACAGGATGCCTCATACCTCCAGCCTCAGTACACCGTGCAGCGTGATATACCTCATACATCCGGCCTCAGTACACCGTGCAGTGTGATATACCTCATACATCCAACCTCAGTACACTGTGCAGCGTGATATACCTCATACATCCAGCCTCAGTACACCATGCAGCGTGATATACCTCATACATCCAGCCTCAGTACACCATGAAGCGTGATATACCTCATACATCCAGCCTCAGTACACCGTGCAGTGTGATATACCTCATACATCCAGCCTCAGTACACCGTGCAGCGTGATATACCTCATACATCCATCCTCAGTACACCGTGCAGCGTGATATACCTCATACATCCAGCCTCAGTACACCATGATGCATGATAAACCTCATACATCCAGCCTCAGTACACCGTGCAGCGTGATATACCCCATACATCCAGCCTCAGTACACTGTGCAGCACCTCATACATCCAGCCTCAGTGCACCGTGCAGCGTGATACACCTCATACATCCAGCCTCAGTACACCGTGCAGCACCTCATACATCCAGCCTCAGTGCACTGTGCAGCGTGATATACCTCATACATCCAGCCTCAGTACACCGTGCAGCGTGATACACCTCATACATCCAGCCTCAGTACACCGTGCAGCGTGATATACCTCATACATCCAGCCTCAGTACACCGTGCAGCGTGATATACCTCATACATCCAGCCTCAGTACACCGTGCAGCGTGATATACCTCATACATCCAGCCTCAGTACACCGTGCAGCGTGATATACCTCGTACATCCAGCCTCAGTACACCGTGCAGCGTGATATACCTCGTACATCCAGCCTCAGTGCACCGTGCAGCGTGATATACCTCATACATCCGGCCTCAGTACACCGTGCAGCGTGATATACCTCATACATCCGGCCTCAGTACACCATGCAGCGTGATATACCTCATACATCCAGCCTCAGTACACCATGCAGTGTGATATACCTCATACATCCAGCCTCAGTACGCCATGCAGCGTGATACACCTCATACATCCAGCCTCAGTACACCGTGCAGCATGATATACTTCATCCATCCATCCATCCTCAGTACGCCGTGCAGCGTGATATACCTCATACATCCAGCCTCAGTACACCGTGCAGTGTAATATACCCCATACATCCAGCCTCAGTATGCCGTGCAGCGTGATATACCTCATACATCCAGCCTCAGTACACCGTGCAGCGTGATATACCTCATACATCCAGCCTCAGTACACCGTGCAGCGTGATATACCTCATACATCCAGCCTCAGTACACCGTGCAGCGTGAGATGCCTCATACATCCAGCCTCAGTACACCGTGCAGCGTGATATACCTCATACATCCAGCCTCAGTACACCATGCAGCGTGATATACCTCATACATCCAGCCTCAGTACACCATGCAGCGTGATATACCTCATACATCCAGCCTCAGTACACCGTGCAGCGTGATATACCTCATACATCCGGCCTCAGTACACCGTGCAGCGTGATATACCTCATACATCCGGCCTCAGTACACCGTGCAGCGTGATATACCTCATACATCCAGCCTCAGTACGCCGTGCAGCGTGATATACCTCATACATCCTGCCTCAGTACACCGTGCAGCGTGATATACCTCATACATCCAGCCTCAGTACACCATGCAGCGTGATATACCTCATACATCCAGCCTCAGTACACCGTGCAGCATGATATACTTCATCCATCCATCCATCCTCAGTACGCCGTGCAGCGTGATATACCTCATACATCCAGCCTCAGTACACCGTGCAGTGTAATATACCCCATACATCCAGCCTCAGTATGCCATGCAGCGTGATATACCTCATACATCCAGCCTCAGTACACCGTGCAGCGTGATATACCTCATACATCCGGCCTCAGTACACCGTGCAGCGTGATATACCTCATACATCCGGCCTCAGTACACCGTGCAGCGTGATATACCTCATACATCCAGCCTCAGTACGCCGTGCAGCGTGATATACCTCATACATCCTGCCTCAGTACACCGTGCAGCGTGATATACCTCATACATCCAGCCTCAGTACACCATGCAGCGTGATATACCTCATACATCCAGCCTCAGTACACCGTGCAGCATGATATACTTCATCCATCCATCCATCCTCAGTACGCCGTGCAGCGTGATATACCTCATACATCCAGCCTCAGTACACCGTGCAGCGTGATATACCTCATACATCCAGCCTCAGTACACCGTGCAGCGTGATATACCTCATACATCCAGCCTCAGTACACCGTGCAGCGTGAGATGCCTCATACATCCAGCCTCAGTACACCATGCAGCGTGATATACCTCATACATCCAGCCTCAGTACACCGTGCAGCGTGATATACCTCATATATCCAGCCTCCGTACACCGTGCATTGTGATATACCTCATACATCCAGCCTCAGTACACCGTGATATACCTCATACATCCAGCCTCAGTACACCGTGCAGCGTGATATACCTCATACATCCAGCCTCAGTACACCATGCAGCATGAGATGCCTCATACATCCAGCCTCAGTACACCCTGCAGCGTGATATACCTCATACATCCAGCCTCAGCACACCATGCAGCGTGATATACCTCATACATCCAGCCTCAGTACACCGTGCAGCGTGATATACCTCATACATCCAGCCTCAGTACGCCGTGCAGCGTGATATACCTCATACATCCTGCCTCAGTACACCGTGCAGCGTGATATACCTCATACATCCAGCCTCAGTACACCATGCAGCGTGATATACCTCATACATCCAGCCTCAGTACACCGTGCAGCATGATATACTTCATCCATCCATCCATCCTCAGTACGCCGTGCAGCGTGATATACCTCATACATCCAGCCTCAGTACACCGTGCAGTGTAATATACCCCATACATCCAGCCTCAGTATGCCATGCAGCGTGATATACCTCATACATCCAGCCTCAGTACACCGTGCAGCGTGATATACCTCATACATCCGGCCTCAGTACACCGTGCAGCGTGATATACCTCATACATCCGGCCTCAGTACACCGTGCAGCGTGATATACCTCATACATCCAGCCTCAGTACGCCGTGCAGCGTGATATACCTCATACATCCTGCCTCAGTACACCGTGCAGCGTGATATACCTCATACATCCAGCCTCAGTACACCATGCAGCGTGATATACCTCATACATCCAGCCTCAGTACACCGTGCAGCATGATATACTTCATCCATCCATCCATCCTCAGTACGCCGTGCAGCGTGATATACCTCATACATCCAGCCTCAGTACACCGTGCAGCGTGATATACCTCATACATCCAGCCTCAGTACACCGTGCAGCGTGATATACCTCATACATCCAGCCTCAGTACACCGTGCAGCGTGAGATGCCTCATACATCCAGCCTCAGTACACCATGCAGCGTGATATACCTCATACATCCAGCCTCAGTACACCGTGCAGCGTGATATACCTCATATATCCAGCCTCCGTACACCGTGCATTGTGATATACCTCATACATCCAGCCTCAGTACACCGTGATATACCTCATACATCCAGCCTCAGTACACCGTGCAGCGTGATATACCTCATACATCCAGCCTCAGTACACCATGCAGCATGAGATGCCTCATACATCCAGCCTCAGTACACCCTGCAGCGTGATATACCTCATACATCCAGCCTCAGCACACCATGCAGCGTGATATACCTCATACATCCAGCCTCAGTACACCGTGCAGCGTGATATACCTCATACATCCAGCCTCAGTACACCATGCAGCGTGATATACCTCATACATCCAGCCTCAGTACACCATGCAGCGTGATATACCTCATACATCCAGCCTCAGTACACCGTGCAGCGTGATATACCTCATACATCCAGCCTCAGTACACCATGCAGCGTGAGATACCTCATACATCCAGCCTCAGTACATCATGCAGCGTGATATACCTCATACATCCAGCCTCAGTACACAATGCAGCGTGATATACCTCATACATCCGGCCTCAGTACATCGTGCAGCGTGATATACCTCCTACATCCAGCCTCAGTACACCGTGCAGCGTGATATACCTCATTCATCCTGCCTCAGTACACCATGCAGCGTGATATACCTCATACATCCAGCCTCAGTACACCGTGCAGCGTGATATACCTCATACATCCAGCCTCAGTACACCGTGCAGCGTGATATACCTCATACATCCAGCCTCAGTACACCGTGATATACCTCATACATCCAGCCTCAGTACACCGTGCAGCGTGATATACCTCATACCTCCAGCCTCAGTACACCGTGCAGCGTGATATACCTCATACATCCAGCCTCGGTACACCGTGCAGTGTGATATACCTCATACATCCAGCCTCAGTACACCGTGCAGCGTGATATGCCTCATACATCCAGCCTCAGTACACCGTGCAGCGTGATATACCTCATACATCCAGCCTCAGTACACCGTGCAGCGTGATATACCTCATACCTCCAGCCTCAGTACACCGTGCAGCACGAGTAGTACGGCCCAGGGACGCAGATTCAGGATTATACAGTATTTACATTTTATTAATGTCTCAGAATAACAGTTGCTTGTTATGCGCCACTCACAGAATGACGTCAGTCTCTTGTTACATGTTACTAACACTCTGTTTGGTTGAAGCTGCCGCTAGCTGGGATTCAGCTATGAGGTTTGTACATCTGATTATCAGACATTCCATGGTGCGACCACCCTATTCAGTGTCCACCCACAATGCCCTTCCCCCATGTACTCAACATCAAATGTTCACCCTTCCCCTCCTTACTGACCCCCCCATACACTCCCCCCCCCTCCATATACTCCTCTCCTCCTTACTGACCCCAATACACTCCCCCCATATACTTGTTTACCGCACAAGAGGTTGATAAATAAAATGGAGGACATTGGATTAGGAGATAATATCTGCAGATGGGTAAGGAACTGGCTGTGTAATAGAGAAAAAAGAGTGGTCGTGAACAGTGCCGTATCTAATATGATACCAGTACTAAGTGGAGTGCCACAGGGTTCAGTTCTAGGGTCCATTTTATTTAACATATTTATTAACGATATTGGGATAGGGTTACTTAGCAATGTATCCATCTTTGCGGACGATACAAAACTGAGCAGAGTTATTAAATCATCAGAAGATGTCACCACACTTCAAAATCTTGACAATCTAGACGAGTGGGCAAAAAAGTGGAAAATGAGGTTCAATGTCGATAAATGTAAGGTTATGCACCTTGGGAGACACAACCAGTGTGCTAAGCGGGGAGGAACTGGGTAATTCAGTACTCGAAAAGGATCTAGGAGTCCAAATAGACAGGAAACTGGGATGTAGTGCCCATTGTAATATAGCAACAAAAAAGGCCAACAAAATTCTGGCATGTATTAAGAGGGGAATGGAAACTAGGGACTCAAGGGTAATTATGCCACTATATAAAGCATTGGTTAGACCTCACCTCGAGTACGGAGTGCAGTTCTGGGCCCCACACTATAAAAAGGACATCATAGAAAAAATCCAAAGAAGAGCAACAAAGCTTATTAGGGGAATGGAGACTTTAAGCTACAAGGAAAGATTATCCAATTTGGGATTATTTACACTAGAGAAGAGACGTTTAAGGGGGGACATGCTCAACATGTACAAATACATTAGGGGCCAATATAAGGAACTGTCAAACACCCTATTTTCTGCTAGAAAGGAATCTAGGACGCGAGGGCACGAGTTTAGATTAGAAGAAAAAAGATTTTGTTCATCTAGTACCGGACAGGCCAACCTGTGGCTCTCCAGATGTTGTGAAACTACAAATCCCAGCATGCCTTGCCAGGTTTAACACTCCCTTATAGCAAAACTGTGGCAAGGCATGATGGGATTTGTAGTTTGATAACATCTGGAGAGCCACAGGTTGGCCAGGCCTGATCTAGTAGAAATAATTTCGGTACTCTTTACCTAGAACGGCGCCCGCGATCAGAATCGCGGGCGTCGGGGGTAAAAAATCGCGGTAATCGCGGGTAAATCGCGAGTACATCAAAATCGGGTACCCGCGATTACCGCGATTTTCCCATAGGGAACAATGTTAAAAAGCCTGATTGACCGCGATTTTACTGTAAAATGCCTCAATGCCCGCGATTTTCCCATAGGAATCAATGTTAAATGGGCTACAGAGCCCAAATAGCCCCAATTAACCCTTAAATGTCCCCCCAATTTTTGTACGCCACCCCACGATCCACGCCAACCCGAAGCGTGGCGAGCGCAGCGAGCCCGCGAGGGGCGGCGGTACGCGTCCTCCGACCTTTTCATGCCCTACTATCCACGTCGGCGTGGAGTTGAGAATAGAATAGTGTGGCGAGCGCAGCGAGCCACCGAGCCCGAAGCGTGGCGAGCGCAGCGAGCCCCGCGAGGGGACGCGGATACCTTCACAGGTAAACGCGTCCCTTCGCGGGCTTCACAGGTGTCCGCGTCGCCACGGACACCTGTGAAGTCCGCGAGGGGACGCGTATAACTGTGAAGGTATCCGCGTCCCCTCGCGGGGCTCGCTGCGCTCGCCACGCTTCGGGCTCGGTGGCTCGCTGCGCTCGCCACACTATTCTATTCTCAACTCCACGCCGACGTGGATAGTAGGGCATGAAAAGGTCGGAGGACGCGTACCGCCGCCCCTCGCGGGCTCGCTGCGCTCGCCACGCTTCGGGTTGGCGTGGATCGTGGGGTGGCGTACAAAAATTTGGGGGACATTTAAGGGTTAATTGGGGCTATTTGGGCTCTCTAGACCATTTAACATTGATTCCTATGGGAAAATCGCGGGCATTGAGGCATTGAATGCAAAATCGCGGTCAATTAGGCTTTTTAACATTGTTCCCTATGGGAAAATCGCGGTGATCGCGGGCATCGCGTCGCGGCCGTTTATGTGCTGCCCGCGATGTCGCGATCACCGCGATGGGCGCCGTTCTAGGTAAAGAGTACCATAATTTCTTCACAGTCAGAGCAGTCAAACTTTGGAACTCTCTTCCTGGAGAAGTGGTGTCGGCAGACACTATAAATACGTTTAAAATAAGGTTGGATAAACATTTAATGGTTAAAAACATCCATGGGTGCGAATAAGTAACATAATTTGTCTTTAAATTATCAGAACATACTATACAACAAGGGATAAGATACTATAAACATAGGTTGAACTACTGTATTTGGACGCAAGTCTTTATTCAGCTTCACCTACTATGTAACTCCTCTCCTCCTTACTGACCCCAATACACTCCCCCCATATACTCCTCTCCTCCTTACTGACCCCCATATACTCCTCTCCTCCTTACTGACCCCAATACACTCCCCCCCATATACTCCTCTCCTCCTTACTGACCCCCATATACTCCTCTCCTCCTTACTGACCCCATAGACCCCCCCCCCCACATATATACCCCTCTCCTCCTTGCTGACCCCAATACGCCCCAAATATACTCCTCTTTGTGTACTGACCCCCATACACTACCCCTTACATATACTCCTCTTCATGTATTGGCCCCTATACACTCCCCCCACACACACTCCCCCCCCCCCCCCCCACATACACTCCTCTTCATGTATTGGCCCCAATTCTCTCCCATCCATATATTCCTCTCCATGTACTGACTCACATACACTCCCACCACATGTACTTGTCTCCGTATACGGACCTCCATTTTTAAGGTCCTTGATGTACTCCTTTCTGTGTAGTGACACCATACTCTCACATACTCTCATGCTGGGTAATGCAGAGCATGCTGGGTAGTGTAGAGCATGCTGGGTAGTGTAGAGCATGCTGGTAACGCAAAGCATGCTGGGTAGTGTAGAGCATTCTGGGTAACGCAGAGCATTCTGGGTAGTGTAGAGCATGCAGAGTATTCTGGGTAGTGTAGAGCATTCTGGGAAGTGTAGAGCATTCTGGGTAGTGTAGAGCATGCTGGGTAACGCAGCGCATTCTGGGTAGTGTAGAGCATGCTGGGTGAAATTGATCATATATGTAATAATAAATGTACTCTCGTCTGACATCCCAGCCGCTCCTACCAGGCCAATCACCGTTACCGTGGAAGAGCAGCGAGTGCAGAGCGTACGTCAGGGCGCGGACGTGACCTTTATATGTACAGCGAAGAGCACGGTGAGTATGGCCGTCTGGGAGCGGGATACTTACATTTTGATGGTGCTATCCTGCATCTGTTCAATGCTTCTCCCCAGTCCTCGGCCTACACCCTGGCGTGGACCCGTCCCAATAATGGCAAACTGCCCGAGAGAGCGATGGACTTCAATGGGATCCTGACCATCCGGAACGCCCAGCCTGAGGATGCCGGCATTTACATCTGCACCGGCTCCAACATGTTTGACATGGATGACGGCAACGCAACGCTTTACGTTCAAGGTTGGTGAAAGCATCACCATAGCAACACCTCCATCCCCCACCCCTGCATGGTGCTATAGTACTCCGCTCTCCTTAGTTACCACACCTGCATGGTGCTATAGTACCCCGCTCTCCTTCCTGCCAACCCCTGCATGGTGCTATAGTACTCTGCTCTCCCTAGTTACCACCCCTGCATGGTGCCATAGTACCCCGCTCTCCTTCCTGCCAACCTCTGCATGGTGCCATAGTACTCCGCTCTCCCTAGTTACCACCCCTGCATGGTGCCATAGTACCCCTACTGGGAGGTCTCCTCTCTTGCACTGGCTTCCTCTCTGGACTCTCACCTTGCATGTTGGAATGAGCTCTTCTCCCTTCCTCTGCACCCACCCTAAGGCTCTCCACTAACGTGATTGGACGCTTATGCTGCCTGGGCACACCCCAATTGCATCACATGATTAGAGAATTGACGCCATTCTGCATCCTGCTGCTGGCTGGTTCCGCACCGCCCACCCCAGCTTCTGCCTCTGCCTGGTACCACCAGATATGGAACCACCTCCCGCACACAACATTGTCTCTCTGTATTGTTTATGCTTCCTATGAACTTTGTGCTGGATATTAGGACTTCATATGCTTAGTGACCGGTCCACGTCTCCCTGGCATGGGTGACTGCTGCCGTTACCCTAGTACAGGTATTATAGTACTCCGTATAACACACGGGCCCCTGTCAGGCTGCAGTCTCCTAGTACAGAGGTATTATAGTACTCCGTATAACACACGGGCCCCTGTCAGGCTGCAGTCTCCTAGTACAGAGGTATTATAGTACTCCGTATAACACACGGGCCCCTGTCAGGCTGCAGTCTCCCTGGCCAGGTACTGGGGTGACTGCTGCCGTTACCCTAGTACAGAGGTATTATAGTACTCCGTATAACACACGGGCCCCTGTCAGGCTGCAGTCTCCCTGGCCAGGTACTGGGGTGACTGCTGCCGTTACCCTAGTACAGAGGTATTATAGTACTCCGTATAACACACGGGCCCCTGTCAGGCTGCAGTCTCCTAGTACAGAGGTATTATAGTACTCCGTATAACACATGGGCCCCTGTCAGGCTGCCGTTACCCTAGTACAGGTATTATAGTACTCCGTATAACACACGGGCCCCTGTCAGGCTGCAGTCTCCTAGTACAGAGGTATTATAGTACTCCGTATAACACACGGGCCCCTGTCAGGCTGCAGTCTCCCTGGCCAGGTACTGGGGTGACTGCTGCCGTTACCCTAGTACAGAGGTATTATAGTACTCCGTATAACACACGGGCCCCTGTCAGGCTGCAGTCTCCTAGTACAGAGGTATTATAGTACTCCGTATAACACATGGGCCCCTGTCAGGCTGCCGTTACCCTAGTACAGGTATTATAGTACTCCGTATAACACACGGGCCCCTGTCAGGCTGCAGTCTCCTAGTACAGAGGTATTATAGTACTCCGTATAACACACGGGCCCCTGTCAGGCTGCAGTCTCCTAGTACAGAGGTATTATAGTACTCAGTATAACACACGGGTCCCTGTCAGGCTGCAGTCTCCTAGTACAGAGGTATTATAGTACTCCGTATAACACACAGGTCCCTGTCAGGCTGCAGTCTCCTAGTACAGAGGTATTATAGTACTCCGTATAACACATGGGCCCCTGTCAGGCTGCAGTCTCCTAGTACAGAGGTATTATAGTACTCAGTATAACACACGGGTCCCTGTCAGGCTGCAGTCTCCTAGTACAGAGGTATTCTAGTACTCCGTATAACACATGGGCCCCTGTCAGGCTGCCGTTACCCTAGTACAGGTATTATAGTACTCCGTATAACACACGGGCCCCTGTCAGGCTGCAGTCTCCTAGTACAGAGGTATTATAGTACTCAGTATAACACACGGGTCCCTGTCAGGCTGCAGTCTCCTAGTACAGAGGTATTATAGTACTCCGTATAACACATGGGCCCCTGTCAGGCTGCCGTTACCCTAGTACAGGTATTATAGTACTCCGTATAACACACGGGCCCCTGTCAGGCTGCAGTCTCCCTGGCCAGGTACTGGGGTGACTGCTGCCGTTACCCTAGTACAGGTATTATAGTACTCCGTATAACACACGGGCCCCTGTCAGGCTGCAGTCTCCCTGGCCAGGTACTGGGGTGACTGCTGCCGTTACCCTAGTACAGAGGTATTATAGTACTCCGTATAACACACGGGCCCCTGTCAGGCTGCAGTCTCCTAGTACAGAGGTATTATAGTACTCCGTATAACACACGGGCCCCTGTCAGGCTGCAGTCTCCTAGTACAGAGGTATTATAGTACTCCGTATAACACACGGGCCCCTGTCAGGCTGCAGTCTCCCTGGCCAGGTACTGGGGTGATTGCTGCCGTTACCCTAGTACAGAGGTATTATAGTACTCCGTATAACACATGGGCCCCTGTCAGGCTGCAGTCTCCTAGTACAGAGGTATTATAGTACTCCGTATAACACACGGGTCCCTGTCAGGCTGCAGTCTCCTAGTACAGAGGTATTATAGTACTCCGTATAACACACGGGTCCCTGTCAGGCTGCAGTCTCCTAGTACAGAGGTATTATAGTACTCACGTTATACAGAACGGACTCCGTTTACGATTTCCCACAGCCTTATGTACGCAATGCTTCTGTGCCATTCGGTGCCAGCTGTGTACCCTGTCAGGGTGATACATTGTGTTCTCTCCGGGGCCCGGGGGTATATAGTCCTACCCCGCTCTGCTCCCAGCCCAGGCATCATTCAGTGTCCAGCCTGTGTGTGTTATAGTCTGTCTCTGGTACTATGTGGTTCAGCCTAACCCGGTGGCGGTGTCCTGTATTTCCAGCTCTACATTCTCAGGAACACAGATCTGTATCAGACCTCAGCTAGGTATAATAGTGATCCGGGTGAGGGAATCAGCCATTTTACTTTGTCTGACAGACTGTAGCACAGGAGCTGGTGTTGGTAAGAGGTAGTATCTCGTGGCGTGGCCTGTATCACACTGAATATCAGAAGTAGTATCTTGTGACGTTGCCTATATCACACTGAATGTTAGAGGTAGTGGCGTGGTCTGTATCACATTGAATGTTAGAGGTAGTGGCGTGGTCTGTATCACATTGAATGTTAGAGGTAGCGGCCTGGCCTGTATCACACTGATTGTAAATGGTAGTCACGTGGCCTGTATCACACTGAATGTTAGAGGTCAAATGGCCTGTATAACTGATTGTTAGAGGTAGTCATGTGGCCTGTATCACATCAGAAGTGACATATTTTGGCCTGTACAACTGATTGTTGGAGGTAGTCACTTGGCCTGTATTACACTGATTGTTAGAGGTAGTCTTATCACTGATTGTTCGAGGTAGTCATGTGGCCTGTATCACACTGAATGTTCGAGGTAGTCATGTGGCCTGTATCACACTGAATGTTCGAGGTAGTCATGTGGCCTGTATCACACTGATTGTTCGAGGTAGTCATGTGGCCTGTATCACACTGAATGTTCGAGGTAGTCATGTGGCCTGTATCACAATGATTGTTAGGGATTCAGTATGAAATCCCGGCGGTCGGTATCCCGGCGTTCAAAATCCCGACCGCCGAAATCCCGACAAGGGGGGGACGTGGATCGCCCCCCCCTTGCGGGCTAGCTGCGCTCGACACACAGCGGGCCCGGTGCCTCGCTACGCTTGGCACGCTAATTTATTCTCCCTCTATAGGTGTCGTGGACACCCATGGAGGGAGAAAGTGTCGGGATTTCGGCGGTCGGGATTTCGGCGGTCGGGATTCTGAACGCCGGGATCCCGACCGCTGGGATTTAAACTGCATCCCATTGTTAGAGTTAGTCACGTGGCCTGTATCACACTGAATGTTAGAGGTAGTAACGTGGCCTGTATCACTGATTGTTAGATGTAGTCACGTGGCCTGTATCACTGATTGTTAGATGTAGTCACGTGGCCTGTATCACACTGATTGTTAGAGGTAGTCATGTGGCCTGTATCACACTGAATGTTAGAGGTAGTAAAGTGGCCTGTATCACTGATTGTTAGAGGTAGTCACGTGGCCTGTATCACTGATAGAGGTAGACACGTGGCCTGTATCACTGATTGTTAGAGGTAGTCACATGGCCTGTATCACTGATAGAGGTAGTCACGTGGCCTGTGTCACATCAGAGGTGACATCTTGTGGCTTGGCTTGTAGGGTCCTGTCCTGAGAATGTGGGAGTGTAATATGTGGTTTTCTGGTGCCCCTGGTGTTCCTGTGGGGTGTATGGGATGGAGATGTTCATGACCTCACACCACCTGGAACGATGAGCTTGCTGCGCTGTATACACATCCGGAACGTGCTCTCCCGCAGGACCTGGGACCACTTAGTATGAATGATTTCCCTGTACTCGCCTCAGCGTGTACATATCTCCCATTTTATCGCTGCTGACCTCACCCCATAATGTGAAACGCAGTCTCTCACTATATACCTCACCCCATGCTGTGACATTGTCCTGCTATGTATAGACGATAAGCATTCGTATAATATCTGTACAGTGACATATGTTACTGACGTTCTCTGTGTTCTGCAGCGTGTTCTGCTCCCTGTATATGTGAATGGTACAGATACTGACCCTAGTCCCCAATGCTGCTCTCACTACATGTGATCTATAGGTATCAGTATGTTGTAAATACACCATATGTATTATCCTGTACATAAGTCAGCCATGAGCTGTCTACAAATCAATAAAGCATTTATCTTTCCATACTCCCAGATGTCCTCCATTGCTCTATATTCTGTGGCGATTTCTCCAGCGCCGTCCGCAGAATGGTGGAATATTTTATATATATATATATAATGTATGGTGATATTCCTGTGGTTACACTCACACTAGCCCCACTCCATAAGAATCCTTTTTAGATCTTATTTCCTAGTACAGAGAGATGGGAGTGCCTGGTGTGAGCGGGATTAGTAGGAGAGATGGGAGTGCCCGATGTGAGCGGGATTAGTAGGGAGAGATGAGAGTGCCCGGTGTGAGCGGGATTAGTAGGAAGAGGTGGGAGTGCCCGGTGTGACCGGGATTAGTAGGAAGAGATGGGAGTGCCCGGTGTGAGCGGGATTAGTAGGAGAGATGAGAGTGCCCGGTGTGAGCGGGATTAGTAGGGAGAGATGAGAGTGAGCGGGATTAGTAGGGAGAGATGGGAGTGCCCGATGTGAGCAGGATTAGTAGGAGAGATGAGAGTGCCTGGTGTGAGCGGGATTAGTAGGGAGAGATGGGAGTGCCTGGTGTGAGTGGGATTAGTAGGAAGAGGTGGGAGTGCCCGGTGTGACCGGGATTAGTAGGAAGAGGTGGGAGTGCCCGGTGTGACCGGGATTAGTAGGAGAGATGAGAGTGCCTGGTGTGAGCGGGATTAGTAGGAAGAGATGAGAGTGCCCGATGTGAGCGGGATTAGTAGGGAGAGGTGGGAGTGCCTGGTGTGAGCGGGATTATTAGGGAGAGATGAGAGTGCCCGATGTGAGCGGGATTAGTAGGGAGAGATGGGAGTGCCTGGTGTGAGCAGGATTAGTAGGGAGAGGTGGGAGTGCCCGGTGTGAGCGGGATTAGTAGGGAGAGATGAGAGTGAGCGGGATTAGTAGGAAGAGATGGGAGTGCCCGGTGTGAGCGGGATTAGTAGGGAGAGATGGGAGTGCCCGATGTGAGCGGGATTAGTAGGGAGAGATGGGAGTGCCTGGTGTGAGCTGGATTAGTAGGGAGAGGTGGGAGTGCCCGGTGTGAGCGGGATTAGTAGGGAGAGATGAGAGTGAGCGGGATTAGTAGGAAGAGATGGGAGTGCCCGGTGTGAGCAGGATTAGTAGGGAGAGATGGGAGTGCCCGGTGTGAGCGGGATTAGTAGGGAGAGATGAGAGTGAGCGGGATTAGTAGGGAGAGATGGGAGTGCCCAGTGTGAGCAGGATTATTAGGAGAGATGAGAGTGCCTGGTGTGAGCGGGATTAGTAGGAAGAGATGGGAGTGCCCGGTGTGAGCGGGATTAGTAGGGAGAGATGGGAGTGCCTGGTGTGAGCGGGATTAGTAGGAGAGATGGGAGTGCCTGGTGTGAGCGGGATTAGTAGAAGAGATGGGAGTGCCCGGTATGAACGGGATTAGTAGGGAGAGGTGGGAGTGCCTGGTGTGAGCGGGATTAGTAGGAGAGATGGGAGTGCCCGGTATGAATGTGATTAGTAGGAGAAATGGGCGTGCCTGGTGTGAGTGGGATTAGTAGGAGAGATGGGCGTGCCCGATGTGATTGGGATTAGTAGGAGAGATGGGCGTGCCTGGTGTGAGTGGGATTAGTAGGAAGAGATGGGAGTGCCCGGTGTGAGCGGGATTAGTAGGAGAGATGAGAGTGCCTGGTGTGAGCGGGATTAGTAGGAAGAGATGGGAGTGCCCGGTGTGAGCGGGATTAGTAGGAGAGATGAGAGTGCCTGGTGTGAGCGGGATTAGTAAAAGAGATGGGAGTGCCCGGTATGAACGGGATTAGTAGGGAGAGGTGGGAGTGCCTGGTGTGAGCGGGATTAGTAGGGAGAGATGGGAGTGCCTGGTGTGAGCGGGATTAGTAGGGAGAGGTGGGAGTTCCCGGTGTGAACGGGATTAGTAGGGAGAGATGAGAGTGAGCGGGATTAGTAGGAAGAGATGGGAGTGCTCGGTGTGAGCAGGATTAGTAGGGAGAGATGGGAGTGCCCGGTGTGAGCGGGATTAGTAGGAGAGATGAGAGTGCCCGGTGTGAGCGGGATTAGTAGGGAGAGATGAGAGTGAGCGGGATTAGTAGGGAGAGATGGGAGTGCCCGGTGTGAGCAGGATTAGTAGGAGAGATGAGAGTGCCTGGTGTGAGCAGGATTAGTAGGAAGAGATGGGAGTGCCCGGTGTGAGCGGGATTAGTAGGGAGAGATGGGAGTGCCTGGTGTGAGCGGGATTAGTAGGAGAGATGGGAGTGCCTGGTGTGAGCGGGATTAGTAGAAGAGATGGGAGTGCCCGGTATGAACGGGATTAGTAGGGAGAGGTGGGAGTGCCTGGTGTGAGCGGGATTAGTAGGAGAGATGGGAGTGCCCGGTATGAACGGGATTAGTAGGAGAGATGGGCGTGCCTGGTGTGAGTGGGATTAGTAGGAGAGATGGGCGTGCCCGGTGTGATTGGGATTAGTAGGAGAGATGGGCGTGCCTGGTGTGAGTGGGATTAGTAGGAAGAGATGGGAGTGCCCGGTGTGAGCGGGATTAGTAGGAGAGATGAGAGTGCCTGGTGTGAGCGGGATTAGTAGGAAGAGATGGGAGTGCCCGGTGTGAGCAGGATTAGTAGGAGAGATGAGAGTGCCTGGTGTGAGCGGGATTAGTAGGAAGAGATGAGAGTGCCCGATGTGAGCGGGATTAGTAGGGAGAGGTGGGAGTGCCTGGTGTGAGCGGGATTAGTAGGGAGAGATGAGAGTGCCCGATGTGAGCGGGATTAGTAGGGAGAGATGGGAGTGCCTGGTGTGAGCAGGATTAGTAGGGAGAGGTGGGAGTGCCCGGTGTGAGCGGGATTAGTAGGGAGAGATGAGAGTGAGCGGGATTAGTAGGAAGAGATGGGAGTGCCCGGTGTGAGCGGGATTAGTAGGGAGAGATGGGAGTGCCCGGTATGAGCGGGATTAGTAGGAGAGATGAGAGTGCCCAATGTGAGCGGGATTAGTAGGGAGAGATGGGAGTGCCTGGTGTGAGCGGGATTAGTAGGGAGAGGTGGGAGTGCCCGGTGTGAGCGGGATTAGTAGGGAGAGATGAGAGTGAGCGGGATTAGTAGGAAGAAATGGGAGTGCCCGGTGTGAGCAGGATTAGTAGGGAGAGATAGGAGTGCCCGGTGTGAGCAGGATTAGTAGGAGAGATGGGAGTGCCCGGTGTGAGCGGGATTAGTAGGGAGAGATGGGAGTGCCTGGTGTGAGCGGGATTAGTAGGAGAGATGGGAGTGCCTGGTGTGAGCGGGATTAGTAGAAGAGATGGGAGTGCCCGGTATGAACGGGATTAGTAGGGAGAGGTGGGAGTGCCTGGTGTGAGCGGGATTAGTAGGAGAGATGGGAGTGCCCGGTATGAACGGGATTAGTAGGAGAGATGGGCGTGCCTGGTGTGAGTGGGATTAGTAGGAGAGATGGGCGTGCCCGGTGTGATTGGGATTAGTTGGAGAGATGGGCGTGCCTGGTGTGAGTGGGATTAGTAGGAAGAGATGGGAGTGCCCGGTGTGAGCGGGATTAGTAGGAGAGATGAGAGTGCCTGGTGTGAGCGGGATTGGTAGGAAGAGATGGGAGTGCCCGGTGTGAGCGGGATTAGTAGGAGAGATGAGAGTGCCTGGTGTGAGCGGGATTAGTAGAAGAGATGGGAGTGCCCGGTATGAACGGGATTAGTAGGGAGAGGTGGGAGTGCCTGGTGTGAGCGGGATTAGTAGGGAGAGATGGGAGTGCCTGGTATGAGCGGGATTAGTAGGGAGAGGTGGGAGTGCCCGGTGTGAGCGGGATTAGTAGGGAGAGATGAGAGTGAGCGGGATTAGTAGGAAGAGATGGGAGTGCTCGGTGTGAGCAGGATTAGTAGGGAGAGATGGGAGTGCCCGGTGTGAGCGGGATTAGTAGGAGAGATGAGAGTGCCCGGTGTGAGCGGGATTAGTAGGGAGAGATGAGAGTGAGCGGGATTAATAGGGAGAGATGGGAGTGCCTGGTGTGAGCAGGATTAGTAGGGAGAGGTGGGAGTGCCCGGTGTGAGCGGGATTAGTAGGGAGAGATGAGAGTGAGCGGGATTAGTAGGAAGAGATGGGAGTGCCCGGTGTGAGCGGGATTAGTAGGGAGAGATGGGAGTGCCCGGTGTGAGCGGGATTAGAAGGAGAGATGAGAGTGCCCGATGTGAGCTGGATTAGTAGGGAGAGATGGGAGTGCCTGGTGTGAGCGGGATTAGTAGGGAGAGGTGGGAGTGCCCGGTGTGAGCGGGATTAGTAGGGAGAGATGAGAGTGAGCGGGATTAGTAGGAAGAAATGGGAGTGCCCGGTGTGAGCAGGATTAGTAGGGAGAGATGGGAGTGCCCGGTGTGAGCGGGATTAGTAGGAGAGATGAGAGTGCCCGGTGTGAGCAGGATTAGTAGGGAGAGGTGGGAGTGCCCGGTGTGAGCGGGATTAGTAGGGAGAGATGAGAGTGAGCGGGATTAGTAGGAAGAGATGGGAGTGCCCGGTGTGAGCGGGATTAGTAGGGAGAGATGGGAGTGCCCGGTATGAGCGGGATTAGTAGGAGAGATGAGAGTGCCCGATGTGAGCGGGATTAGTAGGGAGAGATGGGAGTGCCTGGTGTGAGCGGGATTAGTAGGGAGAGGTGGGAGTGCCCGGTGTGAGCGGGATTAGTAGGGAGAGATGAGAGTGAGCGGGATTAGTAGGAAGGAATGGGAGTGCCCGGTGTGAGCAGGATTAGTAGGGAGAGATGGGAGTGCCCGGTGTGAGCGGGATTAGTAGGAGAGATGGGATTGCCCGGTGTGAGCGGGATTAGTAGGGAGAGATAGGAGTGCCTGGTGTGAGCGGGATTAGTAGGAGAGATGGGAGTGCCTGGTGTGAGCGGGATTAGTAGAAGAGATGGGAGTGCCCGGTATGAACGGGATTAGTAGGGAGAGGTGGGAGTGCCTGGTGTGAGTGGGATTAGTAGGAGAGATGGGCGTGCCCGGTGTGATTGGGATTAGTAGGAGAGATGGGCGTGCCTGGTGTGAGTGGGATTAGTAGGAAGAGATGGGAGTGCCCGGTGTGAGCGGGATTAGTAGGAGAGATGAGAGTGCCTGGTGTGAGCGGGATTGGTAGGAAGAGATGGGAGTGCCCGGTGTGAGCGGGATTAGTAGGAGAGATGAGAGTGCCTGGTGTGAGCGGGATTAGTAGAAGAGATGGGAGTGCCCGGTATGAACGGGATTAGTAGGGAGAGGTGGGAGTGCCTGGTGTGAGCGGGATTAGTAGGGAGAGATGGGAGTGCCTGGTATGAGCGGGATTAGTAGGGAGAGGTGGGAGTGCCCGGTGTGAGCAGGATTAGTAGGGAGAGATGAGAGTGAGCGGGATTAGTAGGAAGAGATGGGAGTGCTCGGTGTGAGCAGGATTAGTAGGGAGAGATGGGAGTGCCCGGTGTGAGCGGGATTAGTAGGGAGAGATGAGAGTGAGCGGGATTAGTAGGGAGAGATGGGAGTGCCCGGTGTGAGCAGGATTAGTAGGAGAGATGAGAGTGCCTGGTGTGAGCGGGATTAGTAGGAAGAGATGGGAGTGCCCGGTGTGAGCGGGATTAGTAGGGAGAGATGGGAGTGCCTGGTGTGAGCGGGATTAGTAGGAGAGATGGGAGTGCCTGGTGTGAGCGGGATTAGTAGAAGATATGGGAGTGCCCGGTATGAACGGGATTAGTAGGGAGAGGTGGGAGTGCCTGGTGTGAGCGGGATTAGTAGGAGAGATGGGAGTGCCCGGTATGAACGGGATTAGTAGGAGAGATGGGCGTGCCTGGTGTGAGTGGGATTAGTAGGAGAGATGGGCGTGCCTGGTGTGAGCGGGATTAGTAGAAGAGATGGGAGTGCCCGGTATGAACGGGATTAGTAGGGAGAGGTGGGAGTGCCTGGTGTGAGCGGGATTAGTAGGAGAGATGGGAGTGCCCGGTATGAACGGGATTAGTAGGAGAGATGGGCGTGCCTGGTGTGAGTGGGATTAGTAGGAGAGATGGGCGTGCCCGGTGTGAGCGGGATTAGTAGGGAGAGATGAGAGTGAGCGGGATTAGTAGGAAGAAATGGGAGTGCCCGGTGTGAGCAGGATTAGTAGGGAGAGATGGGAGTGCCCGGTGTGAGCGGGATTAGTAGGAGAGATGGGAGTGCCCGGTGTGAGCGGGATTAGTAGGGAGAGATGGGAGTGCCTGGTGTGAGCGGGATTAGTAGGAGAGATGGGAGTGCCTGGTGTGAGCGGGATTAGTAGAAGAGATGGGAGTGCCCGGTATGAACGGGATTAGTAGGGAGAGGTGGGAGTGCCTGGTGTGAGCGGGATTAGTAGGAGAGATGGGAGTGCCCGGTATGAACGGGATTAGTAGGAGAGATGGGCGTGCCTGGTGTGAGTGGGATTAGTAGGAGAGATGGGCGTGCCCGGTGTGATTGGGATTAGTAGGAGAGATGGGCGTGCCTGGTGTGAGTGGGATTAGTAGGAAGAGATGGGAGTGCCCGGTGTGAGCGGGATTAGTAGGAGAGATGAGAGTGCCTGGTGTGAGCGGGATTGGTAGGAAGAGATGGGAGTGCCCGGTGTGAGCGGGATTAGTAGGAGAGATGAGAGTGCCTGGTGTGAGCGGGATTAGTAGAAGAGATGGGAGTGCCCGGTATGAACGGGATTAGTAGGGAGAGGTGGGAGTGCCTGGTGTGAGCGGGATTAGTAGGGAGAGATGGGAGTGCCTGGTATGAGCGGGATTAGTAGGGAGAGGTGGGAGTGCCCGGTGTGAGCGGGATTAGTAGGGAGAGATGAGAGTGAGCGGGATTAGTAGGAAGAGATGGCAGTGCTCGGTGTGAGCAGGATTAGTAGGGAGAGATGGGAGTGCCCGGTGTGAGCGGGATTAGTAGGAGAGATGAGAGTGCCCGGTGTGAGCGGGATTAGTAGGGAGAGATGAGAGTGAGCGGGATTAGTAGGGAGAGATGGGAGTGCCTGGTGTGAGCAGGATTAGTAGGGAGAGGTGGGAGTGCCCGGTGTGAGCGGGATTAGTAGGGAGAGATGAGAGTGAGCGGGATTAGTAGGAAGAGATGGGAGTGCCCGGTGTGAGCGGGATTAGTAGGGAGAGATGGGAGTGCCCGGTGTGAGCGGGATTAGTAGGAGAGATGAGAGTGCCCGATGTGAGCTGGATTAGTAGGGAGAGATGGGAGTGCCTGGTGTGAGCGGGATTAGTAGGGAGAGGTGGGAGTGCCCGGTGTGAGCGGGATTAGTAGGGAGAGATGAGAGTGAGCGGGATTAGTAGGAAGAAATGGGAGTGCCCGGTGTGAGCAGGATTAGTAGGGAGAGATGGGAGTGCCCGGTGTGAGCGGGATTAGTAGGAGAGATGAGAGTGCCCGGTGTGAGCAGGATTAGTAGGGAGAGGTGGGAGTGCCCGGTGTGAGCGGGATTAGTAGGGAGAGATGAGAGTGAGCGGGATTAGTAGGAAGAGATGGGAGTGCCCGGTGTGAGCGGGATTAGTAGGGAGAGATGGGAGTGCCCGGTATGAGCGGGATTAGTAGAAGAGATGAGAGTGCCCGATGTGAGCGGGATTAGTAGGGAGAGATGGGAGTGCCTGGTGTGAGCGGGATTAGTAGGGAGAGGTGGGAGTGCCCGGTGTGAGCGGGATTAGTAGGGAGAGATGAGAGTGAGCGGGATTAGTAGGAAGAAATGGGAGTGCCCGGTGTGAGCAGGATTAGTAGGGAGAGATGGGAGTGCCCGGTGTGAGCGGGATTAGTAGGAGAGATGGGAGTGCCCGGTGTGAGCGGGATTAGTAGGGAGAGATAGGAGTGCCTGGTGTGAGCGGGATTAGTAGGAGAGATGGGAGTGCCTGGTGTGAGCGGGATTAGTAGAAGAGATGGGAGTGCCCGGTATGAACGGGATTAGTAGGGAGAGGTGGGAGTGCCTGGTGTGAGCGGGATTAGTAGGAGAGATGGGAGTGCCCGGTATGAACGGGATTAGTAGGAGAGATGGGCGTGCCTGGTGTGAGTGGGATTAGTAGGAGAGATGGGCGTGCCCGGTGTGATTGGGATTAGTAGGAGAGATGGGCGTGCCTGGTGTGAGTGGGATTAGTAGGAAGAGATGGGAGTGCCCGGTGTGAGCGGGATTAGTAGGAGAGATGAGAGTGCCTGGTGTGAGCGGGATTGGTAGGAAGAGATGGGAGTGCCCGGTGTGAGCGGGATTAGTAGGAGAGATGAGAGTGCCTGGTGTGAGCGGGATTAGTAGAAGAGATGGGAGTGCCCGGTATGAACGGGATTAGTAGGGAGAGGTGGGAGTGCCTGGTGTGAGCGGGATTAGTAGGGAGAGATGGGAGTGCCTGGTATGAGCGGGATTAGTAGGGAGAGGTGGGAGTGCCCGGTGTGAGCAGGATTAGTAGGGAGAGATGAGAGTGAGCGGGATTAGTAGGAAGAGATGGGAGTGCTCGGTGTGAGCAGGATTAGTAGGGAGAGATGGGAGTGCCCGGTGTGAGCGGGATTAGTAGGGAGAGATGAGAGTGAGCGGGATTAGTAGGGAGAGATGGGAGTGCCCGGTGTGAGCAGGATTAGTAGGAGAGATGAGAGTGCCTGGTGTGAGCGGGATTAGTAGGAAGAGATGGGAGTGCCCGGTGTGAGCGGGATTAGTAGGGAGAGATGGGAGTGCCTGGTGTGAGCGGGATTAGTAGGAGAGATGGGAGTGCCTGGTGTGAGCGGGATTAGTAGAAGAGATGGGAGTGCCCGGTATGAACGGGATTAGTAGGGAGAGGTGGGAGTGCCTGGTGTGAGCGGGATTAGTAGGAGAGATGGGAGTGCCCGGTATGAACGGGATTAGTAGGAGAGATGGGCGTGCCTGGTGTGAGTGGGATTAGTAGGAGAGATGGGCGTGCCCGGTGTGATTGGGATTAGTAGGAGAGATGGGCGTGCCTGGTGTGAGTGGGATTAGTAGGAAGAGATGTGAGTGCCCGGTGTGAGCGGGATTAGTAGGAGAGATGAGAGTGCCTGGTGTGAGCGGGATTAGTAGGAATAGATGGGAGTGCCCGGTGTGAGCAGGATTAGTAGGAGAGATGAGAGTGCCTGGTGTGAGCGGGATTAGTAGGAAGAGATGAGAGTGCCCGATGTGAGCGGGATTAATAGGGAGAGGTGGGAGTGCCTGGTGTGAGCGGGATTAGTAGGGAGAGATGAGAGTGCCCGATGTGAGCGGGATTAGTAGGGAGAGATGGGAGTGCCTGGTTTGAGCAGGATTAGTAGGGAGAGGTGGGAGTGCCCGGTGTGAGCGGGATTAGTAGGGAGAGATGAGAGTGAGCGGGATTAGTAGGAAGAGATGGGAGTGCCCGGTGTGAGCGGGATTAGTAGGGAGAGATGGGAGTGCCCGGTGTGAGCGGGATTAGTAGGAGAGATTAGAGTGCCCGATGTGAGCTGGATTAGTAGGGAGAGATGGGAGTGCCTGGTGTGAGCGGGATTAGTAGGGAGAGGTGGGAGTGCCCGGTGTGAGCGGGATTAGTAGGGAGAGATGAGAGTGAGCGGGATTAGTAGGAAGAAATGGGAGTGCCCGGTGTGAGCAGGATTAGTAGGGAGAGATGGGAGTGCCCGGTGTGAGCGGGATTAGTAGGAGAGATGAGAGTGAGCGGGATTAGTAGGGAGAGATGGGAGTGCCCGGTGTGAGCAGGATTAGTAGGAGAGATGAGAGTGCCTGGTGTGAGTGGGATTAGTAGGAAGAGATGGGAGTGCCCGGTGTGAGCGGGATTAGTAGGGAGAGATGGGAGTGCCTGATGTGTGCGGGATTAGTAGGAGAGATGGGAGTGCCTGGTGTGAGCGGGATTAGTAGAAGAGATGGGAGTGCCCGGTATGAACGGGATTAGTAGGGAGAGGTGGGAGTGCCTGGTGTGAGCGGGATTAGTAGGAGAGATGGGAGTGCCCGGTATGAACGGGATTAGTAGGAGAGATGGGCGTGCCTGGTGTGAGTGGGATTAGTAGGAGAGATGGGCGTGCCCGGTGTGATTGGGATTAGTAGGAGAGATGGGCGTGCCTGGTGTGAGTGGGATTAGTAGGAAGAGATGGGAGTGCCCGGTGTGAGCGGGATTAGTAGGAGAGATGAGAGTGCCTGGTGTGAGCGGGATTAGTAGGAAGAGATGGGAGTGCCCGGTGTGAGCAGGATAAGTAGGAGAGATGAGAGTGCCTGGTGTGAGCAGGATTAGTAGAAGAGATGGGAGTGCCCAGTATGAACGGGATTAGTAGGGAGAGGTGGGAGTGCCTGGTGTGAGCGGGATTAGTAGGAGACATGGGAGTGCCCGGTATGAACGGGATTAGTAGGAGAGATGGGCGTGCCTGGTGTGAGTGGGATTAGTAGGAGAGATGGGCGTGCCCGGTGTGATTGGGATTAGTAGGAGAGATGGGCGTGCCTGGTGTGAGTGGGATTAGTAGGAAGAGATGGGAGTGCCCGGTGTGAGCGGGATTAGTAGGAGAGATGGGAGTGCCCGGTATGAACGGGATTAGTAGGAGAGATGGGCGTGCCTGGTGTGAGTGGGATTAGTAGGAAGAGATGGGAGTGCCCGGTGTGATTTGGATTAGTAGGAGAGATGGGCGTGCCTGGTGTGAGTGGGATTAGTAGGAAGAGATGGGAGTGCCCGGTGTGAGCGGGATTAGTAGGAGAGATGAGAGTGCCTGGTGTGAGCGGGATTAGTAGGAAGAGATGGGAGTGCCCGGTGTGAGCAGGATTAGTAGGAGAGATGAGAGTGCCTGGTGTGAGGGGGATTAGTAGGAAGAGATGGGAGTGCCCGGTGTGAGCGGGATTAGTAGGAGAGATGGGAGTGCCCAGTGTGAGCGGGATTAGTAGGGAGAGATGGGCGTGCCCGGTGTGAGCGGGATTTGTAGGAGAGATGAGAGTGCCTGGTGTGAGCGGGAATAGTAGGAAGAGATGAGAGTCCCTGGTGTGAGCAGGATTAGTAGGAGAGATGAGAGTGCCTGGTGTGAGCGGGATTAGTAGGGAGAGATGGGAGTGCCCGGTGTGAGCAGGATTAGTAAGAGAGATGAGAGTGCCTGGTGTGAGCGGGATTAGTAGGAAGAGATGAGAGTGCCTGGTGTGAGCGGGATTAGTAGGGAGAGATGGGAGTGCCCGGTGTAAGCGGGATTAGTAGGGAGAGATGGGAGTGCCCGGTATGAACGGGATTAGTAGGAGAGATGAGAGTGCCCGGTGTGAGCGGGATTAGTAGGGAGAGATGAGAGTGAGCGGGATTAGTAGGAAGAGATGGGAGTGCCCGGCGTGAGCAGGATTAGTAAGGAGAGATGGGAGTGCCCGGTGTGAGCGGGATTAGTAGGAGAGATGAGAGTGCCCGGTGTGAGCGGGATTAGTAGGGAGAGATGAGAGTGAGCGGGATTAGTAGGGAGAGATGGGAGTGCCCGGTGTGAGCAGGATTAGTAGGAGAGATGAGAGTGCCTGGTGTGAGCGGGATTAGTAGGAAGAGATGGGAGTGCCCGGTGTGAGCGGGATTAGTAGGGAGAGATGGGAGTGCCTGGTGTGAGCGGGATTAGTAGAAGAGATGGGAGTGCCCGGTATGAACGGGATTAGTAGGGAGAGGTGGGAGTGCCTGGTGTGAGCGGGATTAGTAGGAGAGATGGGAGTGCCCGGTATGAACGGGATTAGTAGGAGAGATGGGCGTGCCTGGTGTGAGTTGGATTAGTAGGAGAGATGGGCGTGCCCGGTGTGATTGGGATTAGTAGGAGAGATGGGCGTGCCTGGTGTGAGTGGAATTAGTAGGAAGAGATGGGAGTGCCCGGTGTGAGCGGGATTAGTAGGAGAGATGAGAGTGCCTGGTGTGAGCGGGATTAGTAGGAAGAGATGGGAGTGCCCGGTGTGAGCAGGATTAGTAGGAGAGATGAGAGTGCCTGGTGTGAGCGGGATTAGTAGAAGAGATGGGAGTGCCCGGTATGAACGGGATTAGTAGGGAGAGGTGGGAGTGCCTGGTGTGAGCGGGATTAGTAGGAGAGATGGGAGTGCCCGGTATGAACGGGATTAGTAGGAGAGATGGGCGTGCCTGGTGTGAGTGGGATTAGTAGGAGAGATGGGCGTGCCCGATGTGATTGGGATTAGTAGGAGAGATGGGCGTGCCTGGTGTGAGTGGGATTAGTAGGAAGATATGGGAGTGCCCGGTGTGAGCGGGATTAGTAGGAGAGATGAGAGTGCCTGGTGTGAGCGGGATTAGTAGGAGAGATGGGAGTGCCCGGTATGAACGGGATTAGTAGGAGAGATGGGCGTGCCTGGTGTGAGTGGGATTAGTAGGAAGAGATGGGAGTGCCCGGTGTGATTGGGATTAGTAGGAGAGATGGGCGTGCCTGGTGTGAGTGGGATTAGTAGGAAGAGATGGGAGTGCTCGGTGTGAGCGGGATTAGTAGGAGAGATGAGAGTGCCTGGTGTGAGCGGGATTAGTAGGAAGAGATTGGAGTGCCCGGTGTGAGCAGGATTAGTAGGAGAGATGAGAGTGCCTGGTGTAAGGGGGATTAGTAGGAAGAGATGGGAGTGCCCGGTGTGAGCGGGATTAGTAGGAGAGATGGGAGTGCCCAGTGTGAGCGGGATTAGTAGGGAGAGATGGGCGTGCCCGGTGTGAGCGGGATTTGTAGGAGAGATGAGAGTGCCTGGTGTGAGCGGGATTAGTAGGGAGAGATGGGAGTGCCTGGTGTGAGCGGGATTAGTAGGGAGAGATGGGAGTGCCCGGTGTGAGCGGGATTAGTAGGAGAGATGAGAGTGCCTGGTGTGAGCGGGAATAGTAGGAAGAGATGAGAGTCCCCGGTGTGAGCAGGATTAGTAGAAGAGATGAGAGTACCTGGTGTGAGCGGGATTAGTAGGGAGAGATGGGAGTGCCCGGTGTGAGCAGGATTAGTTGGAGAGATGAGAGTGCCTGGTGTGAGCGGGATTAGTAGGAAGAGATGAGAGTGCCTGGTGTGAGCGGGATTAGTAGGGAGAGATGGGAGTGCCCGGTGTAAGCGGGATTAGTAGGGAGAGATGAGAGTGCCTGGTGTGAGCGGGATTAGTAGGAAGAGATGAGAGTGCCTGGTGTGAGCGGGATTAGTAGGGAGAGATGGGAGTGCCCGGTGTAAGCGGGATTAGTAGGGAGAGATGGGAGTGCCCGGTATGAACGGGATTAGTAGGAGAGATGAGAGTGCCTGGTGTGAGCGGGATTAGTAGGGAGAGATGAGATTGCCGGGGAGGGGTGGGATTAGTAGGTATAGATGGGGGTGCTGGGTGTGAGCGGGATTAGTAGGGAGCGGTAGGAGTGCTGGGTGTGAACAGTAAAGACAGCTAGGAGGATACAAATGCACCTCTGTTTTAGAGCATACAATGTACAAACCATGAACGTAATACTAATGTGAGGCAGCCATTTTGGCCTTCGTTCCAATGATTACCCATCGTACAGCGGGAGGCATGGCATAGGTTACACTGGGCAGGCTGAACACTTAGTAAACATGTAATATACAGAACAGTGGGGAATTACAGAACACATACATACTTGCATATAGTAATTTAGATTACAGGAAAGCGGACATTTTGGGCATATGACTGTAGTCACTAAGGGGGGACTGTGAGTCAGCATAATGTGGTGATAACGAGACTATAATGTGGTGATGCCAGACTATGACATGGCCATGCTTGTAGCTGTCCTGTAACAGCCCTGGGATTACCTCAGGAATTGGCGGCCATGCTTTTACCTATCCCCGGTCACAGCCCTGGGATTACCTCAGGAATTGGCGGCCATGCTTGTACCTATCCCCGGTCACAGCCCTGGGATTACCTCAGGAATCAGCGGCCATTCTTGTACCTATTCCCTGTCACAGCCCTGGGATTACCTCA
This sequence comes from Crinia signifera, assembly GCF_055691185.1. Classification (NCBI taxonomy): domain Eukaryota; kingdom Metazoa; phylum Chordata; class Amphibia; order Anura; family Myobatrachidae; genus Crinia; species Crinia signifera. The sequence continues at coordinate 2,391,271 of NC_139226.1, forward strand.
GGAGTCAGCGGCCATTCTTGTACTCTTCCCCTGTCACAGCCGTGGGATTACCTCAGGAATCAGCGGCCAATCTTGTACCTATCCCCGGTCACAGCCCTGGGATTACCTCAGGAGTCAGCGGCCATGCTTGTACTTATCCCCGGTCACAGCCCTGGGATTACCTCAGGAGTCAGCTGCCATGCTTGTACCTATCCCCTGTCACAGCCGTGGGATTACCTCTGGAATCGGCGGCCATGCTTGTACCTATCCCCGGTCACAGCCCTGGGATTACCTCTGGAATCGGCGGCCATGCTTGTACCTATCCCCGGTCACAGCCCCGGGATTACCTCTGGAATCGGCGGCCATGCTTGTACCTATCCCCGGTCACAGCCTTGGGATTACCTCAGGAGTCCGCGGCCATGCTTGGCCTAGGTTGCTGTCTGCCACACACAGATCCACAAGTTGCTCATTCCACCCACACTGGGTATTGGCAGTCAGTCCCTAGCACCAGCCAGGATGCAGGGGTGTGTGCTATACAGTGTATTAGGGGGCATTGGTACAGAATGTGTCTCTCATCTGCCCCTGTAGATGATATATGGAGTCTTCCTCATATTCCTGACTGCTGTGATTGCTGAGGAGGTTTATAATTCATTGGAAGACATACAGCTTGTGCGATGTATCGAGCCTTGAAGAGCGAGCGCACAATCATCTTCTGCTCTCTCCAAAGCTTGGTACATCTCCCACTCGGAGAGGTCCTGCCCTCTGAGCATGCCAAACTAGCTGCCAGTCTGGCCATATTACCCAGCAGCATTCCCTCTGGCAGTGGCTGGTGTATGTCATGCCTCTGGTCAGCAGAATCCAGTAACAGGGATGTGGTGCCCCTGATGCCATTATCTGGGCTTCCTCCTCGCCAATCCCAGGCGGGTGCCGGACGGGGTCCCATCAGTCCGGATCCCAACGTTGGGATCTCGACTGTTAAAACCGCGGCAGACGGGTTCCCGACGGCCACCGGCTATTCTCCCTCGTGGGGGTCCACAACCCCCATAGAGGGAGAATAGGTTGCGAGTGTAGCGAACCACCGTGCCCGCAGCGTGGCGAGCGCAGGATGCCCGCAATGAACGGTCAGGCTGCAAACTAAGGATTCACCTTTAACAGTTACATTTGAAGGAGCAAATTATGTCTGCTCCAACTCTGGTGCCACCAGGTCTTAAAGTCTGGGTCCAGCCAGTTGGGATCCCAACGTCGGGCTAATGACTGTCAGGATCCCGGCTGTCGGGACCCTGTACCACACCCTCCCGGGCTTGCCTATCTCAGCCGAGTTGCATGACCTGGACTACAGCACACTTCTAGATCTACCACCAGTGTTTAGGAGGTATCACATAGCCCTGTTGTCTGCCCATCATGCCCGTGGCATGGGAGAACATGGCTGCCGGTGTAAGGGCCTCATACCAGGAGCAGACCGTGGACCGGACACTGTTCTCCCTTTTCCAGCTCTCTTGGACTCATGCACTTTATGATGTGACCTGTTTAATGTCTTCTCCACCATATTGTAGCTGTAGCAGGGAACCCTCCTGTGGCTGTTATTGAACCCCAGCAGTTGACTGTCCAGGAGGGACAACCAGCTGAGTTCCACTGCAGAGCGCTGGGGCACCCGCCTCCCACACTGGAATGGACAGGTAGGTAACTGCAGGTATGGGCTGAGCTGTGACAGGTAACAATGGGACTCGTTGTCATCCATGCACGTCTCCGGCAGGTGGACAGAACGGAGGAATATCTTATACCACCATCCAAAGGGGCGTCCTGCGCTTCCCATCTGCCCAGCTCTCCGATGAGGGTCAGTACACCTGCCGTGTGGCCAACAGCCTGGGGTACAGCATCGCCAGGGCCCAACTACGAGTACACAGTGAGTATGGATCTCAGAGGGGGGGCTGACCCGCACACCGTAATTCCATATTCTATAGAACTACGCACTGCTGTTACTTATAATAGATTCCGAAATCTAACTCAGAACAAAATTGATTTGCTGAGCATTAAGTCTATGTGCCCGGCCTGCCAACTGCGACCAGGTGCCCTCATCTGAAGGGTCCCTAACAGTAAGATACATGTGGGGTGTAGGGGACCCTCCAAGTCATCACAGGCCAACCACCCCAAGCACCACACTAGTGAGAGGTGTCACATCACTGTGTGTTAGGGGTGTTCTACCAGGTGTTACATAGGTACAAGCCAAAGGTGCGGAGCTGGTGTTGGGTGAATACAGACAGGGTGGGGGGTTTATAGAGACATGCGGGGGGCAATGTACGGAGTCATTGTCTGATTTGCCCACAGGTGGGAACTTGCCGATCATCCAGGTGAGCCCGGAGGGTTCTGTACAGGTCAGAGAAGGGGACACAGTGCGGCTGTATTGCAGAGCTGGAGGCAGCCCCACCGCTACAGTCTCCTGGAGGAAGCAAGGTGGCGTCTTACCCCCTGATGTGAGTATGGGCATCGGCAGGGGCAGCTGGGGTTATTCTTCTACGCTGTCATAGAGAATTACCTGTCCATTTACTAAAGGTTCTAAGAGGGGATGTTGCCCATAGCAACCAATCAGATTCTGGACCTTATTCTGGTCCCTTTCCAGCCAATGTTAGTACACACGGGGACCGATGTTTGGCACATGCGCAGTACTAGAGCCAACACCCTGCGCTCTTACTCCCACCCTGCGCTCTTACTCCCACCCTGCGCTCTTACTCCCACCCTGCGCTCTTACTCCCACCCTGCGCTCTTACTCCCACCCTGCGCTCTTACTCCCACCCTGCGCTCTTACTCCCACCCTGTGCTCTCTTACCCCCACCCTGCACTCTCTTACCCCCCACCCTGCGCTCTCTTACCCCCACCCTGCGCTCTCTTACCTCCACCCTGCGCTCTCTTACCCCCACCCTGCGCTCCCTTACCCCCCACCCTGTGCTCTCTTACCCCCGCCCTGCGCGCTCTTACCCCCGCCCTGCGCTCTCTTACTCCCGCCCTGCGCTCTCTTACCCCCACCCGGCGCTCTCTTATACCCCTTTTACACCGCCGAAAAATCCAGGTCAGCGGCGGGTCAGACCCGGATCAGCGGCGGTGTAAATGGGGTATATCCGTGTCCATTTACACGGGTCCTCTACCCAGGTCCTGACCTGGGTAGAACACGGATAGGACCCGTGTAAATGGCGGTGTAAATGGTCCCGCTGCGGGAAGGTGTGCCCAGCTGCTGCGGGAGGAGGGTGGTCCTTGCGGCTGCTGAGGGGTACCTGTCAGCCTGAGGTCGGAGGGGATGATGTGCGCCGCTGTTGTACCTCCCCCCGGCAGCCGGTCCCTGCGGCAAATGGACAGTCAGTGTCGGCGGTCCCTCCAGCACATGGGAAGTAGTACTAGTTCCCATGTGCTGGAGGGACCCCCGCAACTGACTGTCCATTTGCCGGAGGTACAGCAGCGGCGCACATCATCCCCTCCGACCTCAGGCTGACAGGTACCCCCCCTCCCCTCAGCAGCCGCAGGGATCCCCCTCCTCCCAGTACCCGGGGACAGATATATATATCTTATACCACCCTTGGCAACGAGCAAGCATTTTTAACGACATCCATGAGGAAAGGCAGGGCTTACCCAGGTTCAGTGTAAATGGTGCAGACCCAGGTCCGACCCAGGTCGAAGTGCTGTGTAAATGGGGTATAAAGCAGGGTCCGACCATGGTTTTTGGTGTAAAAGGGGTACTACTCCCACCCTGCGGTGGGAGTAAGAGAGCAAGTTTTCATTAAGGTCAATCATAAATTTATCACACGTTGATTTTTCATTTAAGCACTGTATTATCAATGGTACAATTACCAATGGTCATAGGCAGTAAAATGGGGATTCTAGGGGAATCCAACCAGGATCTGTTCCCCGCTGTGCATTGTCCCATCTCTGCTCAGTAGCAGAGCACAGTCAGCTGGTCTGTGATCTGTGTTAGGATGGGGACTCAGTTTTGTGTCTGTAATTTTTACGAGGAGCAGAGAAAAAGACTGTATAGGGGAACGCACAAAATATTAAAACATAACTTTTATTATTTTATATTCTAAGATGCCCTGTATCGAAATAAGGGGCACTACATAAACAGCAAAAATATTAAAGAGGTTAAAAGCACATGTAATACACAAACAGAATGGGTGATGGAAGAATAAAGAATTAGTGTGTTAAAATACACATTTGTTATTTAGGGAGAGATGTTTTAGGGTAAACTTGAGAAAAAATCCTCGATGAGGATCAATTCCTTATATTATGTATTTAGTTATTGACCATGGAGAAATATAGGTTATAGGTGAGTTGTTTGTTATTCAATCATACTATGGATTATCTACTTGTGATGGGTGATCCCCTCTCACTGGTTCCCCAGTCACAAGTGGTAGCAAACCGGTGTTGTCATGTACTGTATATAGTATATGTATTCATGGGCACTCTTTGTGATGGGTGGTCCCCTCTCACTGGTTCACCCCTCACAATAATTGGTTGGTATGGTTATATGCTGAATTGAGGTGGATAATCCTCCTAAACCAATTCCAAATATTCACAATATATATGTTTTTATTGGGTTATACTTTATTTCAGTATCCCATTCGTGCACTTTATAGTTAACACGTCGGTTTGTGCCTCAGTTCTTTTAATGTATATTGTGATTACATTAATATAAGTGTCTTCATATGAAACACAGTTGCCACCAGTCAAAGTATATCGCCACAACAGTATCTAGTATTATTTCAGGAATACCACTCTCACTGGTATTCCTATTGGTACTGGTTATTGGGTTAAATTACCCTCAATGTAATTATATTCTGGTACAAAAGCACTTCTAATTATTGCACAGTTTGATATGGGATTTCCCTTGTGTTATAGTGATTCAAGTGATATTATCTATTGGCTTAGATTGCCCTCTTGTGGTCAATCAAATGAATCACAAACACATTACTGTTGCAATATTATGTTAAGTACATATACTCGATACATTTCTGATACAATGTCCTATATTTCTCCTGTCTCAAGTTTATCCAAGTCCTATCTCATATAATCTATCATTCAGTTATCATATTGACAATTCTATAGTAAATTATAAGGACTTCTCCCTAACATAACAGATGCCAACGCAGCGTTTCGCTGTTTAAGCTTTCTCAAGGCCAAACTTTGGCCTTGAGAAAGCTTAAACCGCATCACAAGTAGATAATCCATAGTATGATTGAATAACAAACAACTCGCATATAACCTATATTTCTCCGTGGTCAATAACTAAATACATAATATAAGGAATTGATCCTCATCGAGGATTTTTTCTCAAGTTTACCCTAAAACATCTCTCCCTAAATAACAAATGTGTATTCTAACACACTAATTCTTTATTCTTCCATCACCCATTCTGTTTGTGTATTACATGTGCTTTTAACCTCTTTAATATTTTTGCTGTTTATGTAGTGCCCCTTATTTCGATACAGGGCATCTTAGAATATAAAATAATAAAAGTTACGTTTTAATATTTTGTGCGTTCCCCTATACAGTCTTTTTCTCTGCTCCTCGTAAAAATATATTATCTCTGTTGGGAACTGCACACCCCACGTAGTGGATACAATATTTGGGGGTCTCTCTTTCTATATTTGTGAATAAAGTTTCAAATAGGTTGTGCGGGTATATACCCAACCCTGTACAGGGTTAACCCAAACGTTGTGTCTGTAATTACCAGGTCCGCACAGAGGGTCAGGATATCTCCACCTTGATCATCCCATCCATATCCGCAGCCAATGGTGGGATATATCTGTGTGTCGGGACCAGCTCGGCTGGGACATCACAGGTTCCGATCGAAGTGATTGTGACAAAAGGTAAGTCCATACGGTCTGGTCATTGTTACATAGGGTTCATTGCAGTACACTACGCAATGCTTGGCTGGTCCTAGATGTCCACCGTGTGTTACCACCATCACTGCCACATCGTGTACACTGGTGGTAGTTCCATACATGAAATATGTTACTGTGATCTTCTACAGCTTCTGCAGGCTCCCCGCTGGTGAGGATCGAGTCCGCAACTGACACAGTGCAAGAAGGACAAACTGTTGAGCTCAACTGTGTGGTCTCGAGTTACCCCCCTTCTGTAGTCACATGGCACAGGGCAGGACGCCCCCTCTCCCCAAACCACCAGGTAAATATGCAACATTCACAGTTATGTTCAGCTGTTAGTGTGCGCTGTATGTGCTGCCATTCCCAGGAGCTGTTAGTGTGCGCTGTATGTGCTGCCATTCCCAGGAGCTGTTAGTGTGCGCTGTATGCGTTGCCATTCCCAGAAGCTGTTAGTGTGTGCTCTACAGTATGTGCTTCCATTCACAGGAGCTGTTAGTGTGCGCTGTATGTGCTGCCATTCCCAGGAGCTGTTAGTGTGCGCTGTATGCGCTGCCATTCCCAGGAGCAGTTAGTGTGCACTGTATGTTCAGCTGTTCCGGGAGCCACTAGTGTGCGCCGTATGCGCTGCCATTCCCAGGAGTGCTGTATGTGCTGCCATTCCCAGGAGCTGTTAGTGTGCGCTGTATGCGCTGCCATTCCCAGGAGCAGTTAGTGTGCACTGTATGTTCAGCTGTTCCGGGAGCCACTAGTGTGCGCCGTATGCGCTGCCATTCCCAGGAGTGCTGTATGCGCTGCCATTCCCAGGAGCAGTTAGTGTGCACTGTATGTTCAGCTGTTCCGGGAGCCACTAGTGTGCTCCGTATGCGCTGCCATTCCCAGGAGCTTTTAGTGTGCGCTTTATGTGCTGCCATTCCTAGGAGCTGTTAGTTTGCGCTGTATGTGCTGCCATTCCCAGGAGCTGTTAGTGTGCGATGTATGTGCTGCCATTCCCAAGAGCCGCTATTTTGCGCTGTATGTGCAGCTGTTCCGTGAGCCACTAGTCTGCGCTGTATGTGCTGCCATTCCCACAAGCTGTTAGTGTGCGCTGTATGTGCAGTTGTTCCGGGAGTTATTAATGTGCAATGTATGTGCTGCCATTTCCAGGAGCCGCTATTGTGCGCTGTATGTGCAGCTGTTCCGTGAGCCACTAGTTTGCGCTGTATGTGCTGCCATTCCCAGGATCTTTTAGTGTGCGCTGTATGTGCTGCCATTCCCGGGAGCCACTAGTGTGCGCTGTATGTGCTGCCATTCCCAGGAGCTGCTCTTGTGCGCTGTATGTGCAGCTGTTCCAGGAGCCACTAGTGTGTGCTGTATTCGCTGCCATTCCCAGGAGCTGTTAGTGTGCGCTGTATGAGCTGCCATTACCAGGAGCTGTTAGTGTGCGCTGTATGTGCTGCCATTCCCAGGAGCTGTTAGTGTGCGCTCTACAGTATGTGCTGCCATTCCCAGGAGCTGTTAGTGTGCGCTCTACAGTATGTGCTGCCATTCCCAGGAGCCGCTATTGAGCGCTGTATTTGCTGCCATTCCCAGGAGCTGTTAGTGTGTGCTGTATGTGCTGCCATTCCCAGGAGCTGTTAGTGAGCGCTGTATGTGCAGCTGTTCCGGGAGCCATTAATGTGTGCTGTATGTGCTGCCATTCCCAGGAGCCGTTAGTGTGCACTGAATGTGCAGCTGTTCCTGGCGCCGGTAGCGTGCGCTGTATGTGCAGCTGTTCTGACAGCCGTTAGTGTGCGCTGTATGTGGTAGAGAGAGGACTATGGCATTACTAGGAATGTACTAACTTGGACTTAGATGACTTTTCCTCCTCTGTTCATGTCACGTCTAAGGTCTATGGCTCCCGTCTACGTATTCTTCAGGCGTCATCAGCAGACTCCGGGGAATACATTTGTCAGGTCACTAATGGCGCAGCTACACAACAGGCGGCCATCATTATAACGGTCACTCATTTGCCTGGTGGTCAGATCCGTAAGTTCTCAGTCCACTGGATGTTTTCTTCAGTCTTCTCCTCTGTATTCATCTGCGTCATTCTGCGTATTCTTCCTCCTATACTCGTCCTCTTCCTCCCTCACTGTCCTCTGCCCTCATCTCTCCATGGCTGATACTTCTATACTCCGCGTGTTCCTCATCCTCCCTCACTGTCCTCTGCCCTCATCTCTCCATGGCTGATACTTCTATACTCAGCGTGCTCCTCATCCTCACTCACTGTCCTCTACCCTCATCTCTCCATGGCTGATTCCTCTATACTCAGCGTGCTCCTCATCCTCACTCACTGTCCTCTGCCCTCATCTCTCCATGGCTGATACTTCTATACTCAGCGTGCTCCTCATCCTCACTCACTGTCCTCTACCCTCATCTCTCCATGGCTGATTCCTCTATACTCAGCGTGCTCCTCATCCTCACTCACTGTCCTCTACCCTCATCTCTCCATGGCTGATTCCTCTATACTCAGCGTGCTCCTCATCCTCACTCACTGTCCTCTGCCCTCATCTCTCCATGGCTGATACTTCTATACTCAGCGTGCTCCTCATCCTCACTCACTGTCCTCTACCCTCATCTCTCCATGGCTGATTCCTCTATACTCAGCGTGCTCCTCATCCTCACTCACTGTCCTCTGCCCTCATCTCTCCATGGCTGATACTTCTATACTCAGCGTGCTCCTCATCCTCACTCACTGTCCTCTACCCTCATCTCTCCATGGCTGATTCCTCTATACTCAGCGTGCTCCTCATCCTCACTCACTGTCCTCTACCCTCATCTCTCCATGGCTGATTCCTCTATACTCAGCGTGCTCCTCATCCTCACTCACTGTCCTCTGCCCTCATCTCTCCATGGCTGATACTTCTATACTCAGCGTGTTCCTCATCCTCACTCACTGTCCTCTGCCCTCATCTCTCCATGGCTGATACTTCTATACTCAGCGTGTTCCTCATCCTCACTCACTGTCCTCCGCCCTCATCTCTCCATGGCTGATTCTTCTATACTCAGCGTGTTCCTCATCCACACTCACTGTCCTCTGCCCTCATCTCTCCATGGCTGATTCTTCTATACTCATCGTGTTCCTCATCCTCACTCACTGTCCTCTGCCCTCATCTCTCCATGGATGATACTTCTATACTCATCGTGTTCCTCATCCTCCCTCACTGTCCTCTGCTCTCATCTCTCCATGGCTGATACTTCTATACTCAGCATGTTCCTCATCCTCACTCACTGTCCTCTGCCCTCATCTCTCCATGGCTGATTCTTCTATACTCGGCCGGTTCCTCATCCTCACTCACTGTCCTCTGCCCTCATCTCTCCATGGCTGATTCCTCTATACTCATTGTGTTCCTCATCCTCACTCACTGTCCTCCGCCCTCATCTCTCCATGACTGATTCCTCTATACTCAGCGTGTTCCTCATCCTCACTCACTGTCCTCTGCCTTCATCTCTCCATGGCTGATACTTCTATACTCAGCGTGTTCCTCAACCTCACTCACTGTCCTCTGCCCTCATCTCTCCATGGCTGATTTTTCTATACTCATCGTGTTCCTCATCCTCACTCACTGTCCTCCGCCCTCATCTCTCCATGGCTGATTCTTCTATACTCAGTGTGCTCCTCATCCTCACTCACTGTCCTCTGCCCTCATCTCTCCATGGCTGATTCTTCTACACTCAGCATGCTCCTCATCCTCACTCACTGTCCTCTGCCCTCATCTCTCCATGGCTGATTCTTCTATACTCGGCCGGTTCCTCATCCTCCCTCACTGTCCTCTGCCCTCATCTCTCCATGGCTGATTTTTCTATACTCAGCATGTTCCTCATCCTCACTCACTGTCCTCTGCCTTCATCTCTCCATGGCTGATTCTTCTATACTCATCGTGTTCCTCATCCTCACTCACTGTCCTCCGCCCTCATCTCTCCATGGCTGATTCTTCTATACTCGGCCGGTTCCTCATCCTCCCTCACTGTCCTCTGCCCTCATCTCTCCATGGCTGATTCTTCTATACTCATCGTGTTCCTCATCCTCACTCATTGTCCTCTGCCCTCACCTCTCCATGGCTGATTCTTCTATACTCAGTGTGTTCCTCATCCTCACTCACTGTCCTCTGCCTTCATCTCTCCATGGCTGATTCTACTATACTCAGCGTGTTCCTCATCCTCCCTCACTGTCCTCTGCCCTCATCTCTCCATGGCTGATGCTTCTATACTCAGCGTGTTCCTCATCCTCCCTCACTGTCCTCTGCCCTCATCTCTCCATGGCTGGTTCTTCTATACTCATCGTGTTCCTCATCCTCACTCACTGTCCTATGCCCTCATCTCTCCATGGCTGATACTTCTATACTCAGCGTGCTCCTCATCCTCACTCACTGTCCTCTACCCTCATCTCTCCATGACTGATTCTTCTATACTCGGCCGGTTCCTCATCCTCACTCACTGTCCTCTGCCCTCATCTCTCCATGACTGATTCTTCTATACTCGGCCGGTTCCTCATCCTCCCTCACTGTCCTCTGCCCTCATCTCTCCATGGCTGATTCTTCTATACTCGGCCGGTTCCTCATCCTCACTCACTGTCCTCTGCTCTCATCTCTCCATGGCTGATTCCTCTATACTCAGCGTGTTCCTCATCCTCACTCACTGTCCTCTGCCCTCATCTCTCCATGGCTGATTCTTCTATACTCGGCCGGTTCCTCATCCTTCCTCACTGTCCTCTGCCCTCATCTCTCCATGGCTGATTCTTCTATACTCAGCGTGTTCCTCATCCTCACTCACTGTCCTCTGCCTTCATCTCTCCATGGCTGATACTTCTATACTCAGCGTGTTCCTCATCCTCACTCACTGTCCTCTGCCCTCATCTCTCCATGGCTGATTCTTCTATACTCGGCCGGTTCCTCAGCCTCCCTCACTGTCCTCTGCCCTCATCTCTCCATGGCTGATTTTTCTATACTCAGCGTGTTCCTCATCCTCACTCACTGTCCTCTGCCTTCATCTCTCCATGGCTGATTTTTCTATACTCAGCGTGTTCCTCATCCTCACTCACTGTCCTCTGCCTTCATCTCTCCATGGCTGATTCTTCTATACTCATCGTGTTCCTCATCCTCACTCACTGTCCTCTGCCCTCATCTCTCCATGGCTGATTCTTCTACACTCATCGTGTTCCTCATCCTCACTCACTGTCCTCTGCCCTCATCTCTCCATGGCTGATTCCTCTATACTCAGCGTGTTCCTCATCCTCCCTCACTGTCCTCTGCCCTCATCTCTCCATGGCTGATTCTTCTATACTCATCGTGTTCCTCATCCTCACTCACTGTCCTCTGCCCTCATCTCTCCATGGCTGATTCTTCTACACTCATCGTGTTCCTTATCCTCACTCACTGTCCTATGCCCTCATCTCTCCATGGCTGATTCTTCTATACTCATCGTGTTCCTCATCCTCACTCACTGTCCTATGCCCTCACCTCTCAATGGCTGATTCTACTATACTCAGCGTGTTCCTCATCCTCACTCACTGTCCTCTGCCCTCATCTCTCCATGGCTGATTCTTCTATACTCGGCCGGTTCCTCATCCTCCCTCACTGTCCTCTGCCCTCATCTCTCCATGGCTGATTCTTCTACACTCATCGTGTTCCTCATCCTCACTCACTGTCCTCTGCCCTCATCTCTCCATGGCTGATTCCTCTATACTCAGCGTGTTCCTCATCCTCCCTCACTGTCCTCTGCCCTCATCTCTCCATGGCTGATTCCTCTATACTCAGCATGTTCCTCATCGTCCCTCACTGTCCTCTGCCCTCATCTCTCCATGGCTGATTCTTCTATACTCATCGTGTTCCTCATCCTCACTCACTGTCCTATGCCCTCATCTCTCCATGGCTGATTCTTCTATACTCATCGTGTTCCTCATTCTCACTCACTGTCCTCTGCCCTCATCTCTCCATGGCTGATTCCTCTATACTCAGCGTGTTCCTCATCCTCACTCACTGTCCTCTGCCCTCATCTCTCCATGGCTGATTCTACTATTCTTGGCATCACTGACCTCTGCCTTCATCTCTCCATGGCTGATTCTTCTATACTCATCGTGTTCCTCATCCTCACTCACTGTCCTCCGCCCTCATCTCTCCATGGCTGATTCTTCTATACTCGGCCGGTTCCTCATCCTCCCTCACTGTCCTCTGCCCTCATCTCTCCATGGCTGATTCTTCTATACTCAGCGTGTTCCTCATCCTCACTCACTGTCCTCCGCCCTCAACTCTCCATGGCTGATTCTACTATACTCAGCGTGTTCCTCATCCTCACTCACTGTCCTCTGCCCTCATCTCTCCATGGCTAATTCCTCTATACTCATCGTGATCCTCATCCTCCCTCACTGTCCTCTGCCCTCATCTGTCCATGGCTGATACTTCTATACTCAGCGTGTTCCTCATCCTCCCTCACTGTCCTCTGCCCTCATCTCTCCATGGCTGATTCCTCTATACTCAGCGTGTTCCTCATCCTCACTCACTGTCCTCCGCCCTCATCTCTCCATGGCTGATTCTTCTATACTCAGCGTGTTCCTCATCCTCACTCACTGTCCTCTGCCCTCATCTCTCCATGGCTGATTCTTCTATACTCAGCCGGTTCCTCATCCTCCCTCACTGTCCTCTGCTCTCATCTCTCCATGGCTGATTCTTCTATACTCATCGTGTTCCTCATCCTCACTCACTGTCCTCCGCCCTCATCTCTCCATGGCTGATTCTTCTATACTCAGCCGGTTCTTCATCCTCCCTCACTGTCCTCTGCTCTCATCTCTCCATGGCTGATTCTTCTATACTCGGCCGGTTCCTCATCCTCACTCACTGTCCTCTGCCCTCATCTCTCCATGGCTGATTCCTCTATACTCAGCGTGTTCCTCATCCTCCCTCACTGTCCTCTGCCCTCATCTCTCCATGGCTGATTCTTCTATACTCATCGAGTTCCTCATCCTCACTCACTGTCCTATGCCCTCACCTCTCAATGGCTGATTCTACTATTCTTGGCATCACTGTTCTCTGCCCTCATCTCTCCATGTTATCTTCTGTCCCGGGTACTACTGATTTCTCCTGTCACCCTTCCATTGATCTTCCGTGTAACTCATCCGGCTTCTGATGGAACGTCGTTATCTCAGTGTACCTGTAGAATATCAGGACATATCTTGGCAATGTTTGTTCTCTCCCAGCTTTGGAAAACATCCCTGTCCTTAGAATTGAGTCCTCCTCTGGCTCTCTGATTGAGGGACAGACCCTGGAGCTGGACTGCCAGGTTCCTGGTTATCCCGGGGCTATGGTTACATGGCACAGACAAGGAATTCCTCTCTCACCAAATCATCAGGTACAGAATTACTAGGGTGGTAAATGTGTGCGATGTAATCCATGTTGTAAGAGATTGCTGGCGGTAAAGCTGGACCCTCCAGGTGTGTATATGAGACACAGAACAGGTGGGCTCCCGGGTCCTGACAAGCAAACAGATGGATTCCGTGCAGCGATGCTCCTGTATATAGATCCACATTTGTACTTACTATTTCCCTGTAGGTCTATGGTTCCCGTCTGAGGATCCTGCAGGCCACTGAGGCGGACTCTGGTGAATATATCTGTCGCGTGTCCATTGGCAGCGTCATACAGCAAGCGTCGACCTTCGTCACTGTCTCCCGCATTTCTAGTAAGTGTGTTTGGTTTACTGCAGAGTGTTTATGTAAGAGAACATGTGATAGGCGCAGCGGAAATGCTTTTTAGGTCCTGCTATTTGTGATGCAGTGCAAGCAAAGAGCACATTTCATGTGTTGTGTCCAAAGTGAGATCCAATAGGTGCTAGAGCGGTGTCTGACCAATGACGGACCAGAATCCTTTGCACTAAGGGACTGTATGGGTGCACTAGGTGCTAGAGCAGTGTCTGACCAATGACAGACCAGAAACCCTTGCACTAAGGCACTGTACTGGTGCACTAGGCACTGTACGGGTGAACTTGGAGAAGCAGATTGCTGTCATCCATGCACAATGAATAAACCCAGTCTGCAATTTAGGACCCGCCTCTTCCTCTGTGTTCGTCACTATATAAAGCCTTATTAGCCTTCCTCTCCATGTCTGACATCTGCTGGCACTGTATATACTAAGAGTGCAGTATATAATCCCGTTTATACCCCGACCTCATGTGCTACTCATGTTTTGCTTTATTGTGACGTCATTTGCTGAATAATAAACTAGCGTTCCTCACTGCTTTCTAAGCAACATCCCCTTATTTTGTTTCCTTGTATCGCTCCCACCAGGCTCTGTTCCAGCTTTACGGATTGAACCCTCCTCTACCTCTGTGGCTGAAGGCCAAACCCTTGACCTGAACTGTGTGGTTTCCGATCCACCTAATGCTGTGGTTACGTGGCACAGAACGGGACAGCCGCTCTCCCCCAATCACCAGGTACACAGTCACAGTAATTACTACGATCCCGCTGTTCCCCAGACCATAACCCCACTGTGGTTTACCTGATGAGCCTTTTGTTGTACATAGGTGCTGGGCTCCCGTCTGCGAATTGTCCAGGCATCTGTAGCAGATTCTGGCGAGTACATCTGCCGCGTCGTCTCTGGAGCGCTCACCCGGCAGGCAACTATCACGGTCACTATAAGCCGCAGAGTTCTCCGTAAGATCGCTCATCGTGTTCTTTCTCATGATGTATTCTTCTTGTGCTCACGAAATCTGATCATCTTCATTTATCTGGCCAGCTCCCAGCATCACACCAACCATCAGGATCGAGTCGCCAACTCAGTCCTTGGTGGAGGGGCAGACAGTCATTCTGAATTGTTTGGTTGAAGGGCGGCCGCTGCAAGAGGTGACGTGGTACCGACAAGGGCAGCAGCTGTCAGCCAATCACCAGGTATGGGCAGACACTCAGCGAACGTTACTTGCCAAAGCGTGTTGGTTGATGTATCAGTAAGTAATATACTTGTCACATGCAGGTTTTGGGCTCCAGTCTGCGGATCCTTCAGGCCTCCCCGCTGGACTCCGGAGAGTACATCTGCCAGGTCAGCAGTGGTTCCGGGGTACAGGCGGCTTCTATCACGGTCTCCATTGAAGGCTCCCGACACAGTGAGTACAGAGGAAAATGGTCATTGCCGTCACTGGTTTGGTGGCCTTCCTTGGTCAGCAGCATGAGGTGTAATGTTCTGCTTACAGACACAGGCGTCTCAGGTGCCATCCAGATCTCTCCGTCTTCAAAAACTGTAGAAGAAGGTCAACATGTGGAACTCAGTTGCTTGATTGATGGGCATTCAGGCCGCCCAGTGACGTGGCATCGGTCCAGTGGGCAGCCACTGCCGCCAAATCACCAGGTAAAGCCGGCAATGTATCTATAGGAGACTTTATTGTAAGATGGTCCCCGTCTACATCCCTAGCAGGCCAATCACATTGGCCTCACAGAGGAGTAGGCATGACTTATCATTCCTTGGTTTGATAGATGTTTCAGCGGAGGAGAAGGGTCCTGGCTAAGTTCTATGTTCTCTGTCTGTTAGATCGCAGGACCACGCATGCGGATCCTCAATGCCAAGCTGGCCGATGCTGGCGAGTACATTTGTCGCATTGACACTGGATCTGGTTTCCAGGAAGCTGTTATCAATGTGATCATCCAAAGATCAGCTCCAGGTGATTCCTTCTTATAAGCCAGTGGAGGTATCGGATGTGCACACAATATTGGGGTCCTCTTTCCCTTGGCTGTCTGTGCACATCCATGTCTCATTATTCATCAGCCTTATGGGGTGTCGGAGTTACCCTTACCTCAAAGCACTGAGATCTGGCCTTTGTGCCTAGACCAGTTTATGGCAGAGTAGAGATCCCTTCATGTTCTGGAGATGTTTGGGACCTTCACTAGGCAGTAGAACCCTGAATGTTGTAAAATGGGGGCTTTGATGTCCATGGGAGACGTTGGCCATCGTTGAAGCAAACTATGTATGGATTTCTGTCGTAATTCACCAGGCTCATGTTCGAGTCCCTGATGGCATCATGATACCTGGTTGTTGAGCGTCTCATGGGCTGGGCTTCATCTAAGTAGCTTCCCGTATTGACCAGACAGATGTCACACCTAGACATGGATAGAGGTGGCACACGTTGGTGGCGCAGAAGTGTATAGTACATTTGTGCTCAGAAAAAAGATCCTTGGCACCTCAACTGCTCAGCCATTGTAAAGCCTTTGAGAAGTTCCCACCATCAGTGTCCCCATAGGCGATGAGGGGAAATCTTCTCCCTGAATCAGCTGGGACAATGCACAGACATTTAACGTCTTAATACAGATTTCTCCCGCCATTGCCTGGCATTCTGGCTGTTCTACAGGGGTTAGTAAGAGAATGACTGAGCTCCTCGTGTGTGCACAGGACGAGGGAGTTACGTGTACTGTGTACGCACCAAACACAAGATTGTGGTGAGCCGTACCCATCACCGGTGCCCCCCACCCAACGAGGTCAGAGAGAGCACTCAATTCTTATCCCCAGTGCTTGCTAATGTCAGAGCTTTATAGTGTACGCAGCTGTGACTTTGGGCATCGTTGTGCCCTACGTGGGGCACGTGTCTCTGCGTCCTCTCCTTACATTGCGTCTAAGCCTGGATGGAATCTCAGTGGAGGGAACTGTGGCCAGAACACGTTACAGTAACTTGGAGGTCTCTGCTGATTATTTCTGTCTGTGTGTGGCCATGTTGTAACCTTTCCTTCCCTCCTCCTCTTCTTCAGGGTCTGCAACCACAATCCACATTAAGAAGACCCCCGGGACTTTAACTGAGGACCAGACAGTGGATCTGAACTGCGTCGTCACTGGGAATCCAGAAGCTGATGTGACGTGGATGCGCCCAGGGGCAGATTTCTCCCCCAACCACCAGGTGGAGACAGACGGCTCTCAGTCATAGTGTAACGCAGGGGTTATATATATCCCCAGACTGTACGCATAGACACATGAGAAGGGTGGAGGTGATATGGTGGTGGAGGAGCTCTCTGTATTAGCAGGCTGTGCCTCACTCTCCTTATATGCAGGACTGTTCTGCTCTCTTCATAGCTGAGACCAGAAACCTCCCAGTCAGTGGTCTCGCTGCACTGGTGGCGCGTCGCGGAGATCTGCAGACTGGGTTATAATGCTGCCAGAGCGCATCCCTGTCATGGTGGATCTAACGCTGGCCAGACGTGCAGAACGCGTGCTCCGCATGTCAGGAAGTTGGTGGCCGGAGACACGCTCTGCGCACTTTGGCCCCATATCAGCGGACTGATACATTGCTCTTTGTTGCCGTAGATCTCAGGCCCCCGTCTTCGCATTGTCCAGGCCACTAGTGCCGATTCCGGAGAGTACGTCTGCCGCTACAACACCGGCTCTCAGATCATTAAAGCCTCCACCTATATTACCATCACACCCGGAACACAGAAAGTTGTCCGTAAGTCATTGTGTTCATGCGGTGCCGGGACAGGCCTTCGTTTGTGTGCACAATCCGCAGTACCGTGTGTCCTTGTGTCTTATAGGTCTGGAGACACCGGTCATTTCCATCAACCCACACAGCGCCACCGTGCGACAGGGGGAGAATGCCACGTTCAGGTGCCACATCCACAGGGGAGCGCAGCCTATCCGCGTGACATGGAAAATGGGACACAATCTGCAACTACAAGGTACAGGAATGTTACACGTTGTGTGCAGGTCTCAGGCTGGGCAGGCTTTCTGTCTCCTGTGGGGCTCCGCTTTCTGTCTCCTGTGGGGCTCCGCTTTCTGTCTCCTGTTGGGGCTCCGGTCCCTCTGCCCTGGCAGGCTTTCTGTCTCCTGTGGGGCTCCGCTTTCTGTCTCCTGTGGGGCTCCGGTCCTCCAGGCTGGGCAGGCTTTCTGTCTCCTGTGGGGGCATGGGTCCCTCAGGCAGCACCAGGCTCAGGATGTATGAGGAAAGGGGGCGTACCCGGGTGTGATGATGCCACTATTCCAGATTATTTTGGCTGCCGCTATTACGCTACAATGACAGATAATCACCGCTCTCTTCTTCCATTCTCCCTGTCTGTAGATAATGTGCACATCAGTCCCAATGGCTCCGTTATTACCATAGTTGGTGCTCACCACAGAAATCAGGGCTCGTATCGCTGCATGGCTTCCAATGCTTATGGGGCAGTGGACAGCGCCGTGAACCTGGTGGTGGAAGGTAAGTGACCGTTACGTGGCTGTTCTTGTGGTTATGTTGTGTCATGGTGATTATTGCTGGAGACATCAGCAGGGAGAGGCGTCAGCGCCGGGCACTGGGGGAGAGGCGTCAGCTCCGGGTACCGGGGGAGAGGCGTCAGCGCCGGGCACTGGGGGGGAGGCGTCAGCTCCGGGCACCGGGGGAGAGGCGTCAGCTCCGGGCACCGGGGGAGAGGCGTCAGCGCCGGGCACTGGGGGGGAGGCGTCAGCGCCGGGCACCGGGGGAGAGGCGTCAGCTCCGGGCACCGGGGGAGAGGCGTCAGCGCCGGGCACTGGGGGGGAGGCGTCAGCTCTGGGTACCAGGGGAGAGGCGTCAGCGCCGGGTACCGGGGGAGAGGCGTCAGCGCCGTTTACCGGGGGAGAGGCGTCAGCGCCGGGTACCGGGGGAGAGGCGTCAGCGCCGGGTACCGGGGGAGAGGCGTCAGCGCCAGGTACCGGGGGAGAGGCGTCAGCTCTGGGTACCGGGGGAGAGGCGTCAGCTCTGGGTACCGGGGGAGAGGCGTCAGCTCTGGGTACCGGGGGAGAGGCGTCAGCGCCAGGTACCGGGGGAGAGGCGTCAGCGCCAGGTACCGGGGGAGAGGCGTCAGCTCTGGGTACTGGGGGAGAGGCGTCAGCTCTGGGTACCAGGGGAGAGGTGTCCTCTCCCGTGCAGGGTCCGACGTTCCTTTCCACCCTCCCCCAGCAGGGATACTATTAGGGCGCTGTGTCACATGACACGAGTATATATTAATGCTGGACCTTTCATTGTTTCTCCTCTATATTGCAGGACGCCCCACGGTCTCTGTGATACCTTCAGGGGTGATCAGGGTGAACATGGGTGAAACCATTAACGTGGAGTGTATGGGGATGGGAGATCCGCGCCCTGTCGTCAGCTGGCGCCGACCTGGATCTAAGCAGGATATCCGGCAGCAGAATCACGCTCCACTAGACAGTCATGCAGTTCTGCAGGTCAGTGCCTCGTGCCTCGCACAGCTCTGGTGCAAACACCTCAGAGCTGTGCAAAGATCTGTTCAAGGTATAAGACACTACACTAATTGTTGCGCTCCGATGTCCACATTATACCAAATAAAAGTGAAAAACCCATGTTGACATTTTCATGCGTCTACTTTATGTTCATTGTGACTGATGCTTGTTGACGCATTGGCTGTTGTCCTGGGCCCTATACCCTGAGCTTGTCCACCCACCACAGAACGTGAGCCACGTAACGTATAGCCGTGGAGACCTCCTGTTGTGAGGGCTGCAGGTCACGTGGCAGCGCGATGTCCACCATCCCCGAGCTGGGGGCCTGTGGTGGCGGGTGACGGTATATAACCAGTGATACAAGGCCGGTAGTTACAGATCACCCATCACTTTCTATCCACCCCTGTAGATCCCAGCAGCGAAGGCTCAGGATTCCGGGTTTTACATTTGTGTTGGCCACAACCCAGCTGGTTCCACCCAGGTCCAAGTGGAAGTGCGAGTGGAGAACAGGGTGGTGAAGGAGAGCGCTCCGAGAGTCACAGCAGAGAAGACTAACTACTTGGTGCTGGCTGGAGAGACCGCCACCCTCCGATGCAGCGCTACCGGTGAGCGGGGGATGGGGGGTTGTGCCCACCGGGGACACTACACATGTTATATCAGCCTGGCATGGGTCTGAGGCTCTTTCCTGACACGGCATGGATAGCCAAAGGGCAGAGGTGCCACGTTTATCATCCACAGAGAGTCCGCATTGTAACATCACCTCATACTATTGTGCAGGTAACCCAATGCCAACCATCACATGGACCAAGCTCCGGGCACCTCTGCCGTGGCAGCACCAAGTGGTTGACAATGCGCTGGTTATCCCACGCGTGGCACAGCAGGACTCGGGACATTATATATGTAATGCCTCCAACGCCGATGGGCACGCAGACATCACCATGGCGCTGGATGTGGAGAGTACGTATCACACAGTATGTATATGATGTATTCATCCCACCGGCCACGTGTCTGTGGGATTGTTATTCAGTACAAGGTAATAATGATTCGCATTGTGCCGTAGATCCCCCGTATACCACCATCCTGCCAGACCAAGTCTCCGTCAGTGTCGGGGAAAGCATACGCTTACAGTGCTTGGCGCACGGCTCTCCTCCACTCACATTCCAGTGGACCAAAGTCAATGGTTCTCTCCCGAACGACGCCGTAGTAACCGACGGCAACCTTCAAATCAATCTGGCAACCACTGAACATGCCGGCTCCTATCGCTGTGTGGCCAAGAACAAAGTGGGCGAAAACGAAGCAATCGCCCAAATCAGTGTGTTAGGTGAGTTTCCGTGGCCTGTGTATGGCCACGGACTGGCCTGCGCCACTATAGTCATATGTATCGTTATCTATACCTGGCGGATGGATGGCGTAGATCATTCTGTTCATTTTCTCCTCTCCGCAGCTCCGTACTCTGTTCGCGTTTCGCCACAGATAGACACGCAGGCTGTGAGTGGGACGGCGCAATTTACCTGCACTGTGATCGGTGACCCGAAGGCCAGAATTCAGTGGGTTAAAGAAGGAGGCAATCTTCCAGCCAATCACAACATACAAGGGGCGGTACTTCGGTGAGAAGGGGGTGGGGTTTTACTTTTCCCATTCATGGTCCTGTGCGTGAGCCAAGCTGAGTGGTTCCCTGACTGCACCTGAAAGCCGGATGCTGTCTGTTGCATACATGTTCCCAGGTGCCTAGAGTAAATGGTCACATGATCTACCTGCACAAGCAGGAGATCTCACCCTGTAGCAACGTGTTTCTCACAGCGAATCCTGATGTCCTGCACCTGCATATTGCTCTTCTCACTCCCAGCCATTCTTCTAGTCTGGCTTACGAGTACAAAACAACAATAAAAAACTAGTAGCCTCTCATCAAGCTTCAGAGTCTGGTCGGGGGACAGACTACTTCAGGTCGGGGGAGGTAGGCGTCCCGGTCCACAGCGGGAGGCTGCCCGGTCCACAGCGGGAGGCTGCCCGGTCCACAGCGGGAGGCTGCCCGGTACACAGCGGGAGGCTGCCCGGTACACAGCGGGAGGCTGCCCGGTACACAGAGGGAGGCTGCCCGGTACACAGAGGGAGGCTGCCCGGTACACTGAGGTAGGCGTCCCGGTACACAGAGGGAGGCTGCCCGGTACACAGAGGGAGGCTGCCCGGTACACAGAGGGAGGCTGCCCGGTACACAGAGGGAGGCTGCCCGGTACACAGAGGGAGGCTGCCCGGTACACAGCGGGAGGCTGCCCGGTACACAGAGGGAGGCGTCCCGGTACACTGAGGTAGGCGTCCCGGTACACAGCGGGAGGCTGCCCGGTACACAGCGGGAGGCTGCCCGGTACACTGAGGTAGGCGTCCCGGTACACAGAGGGAGGCTGCCCGGTACACAGAGGGAGGCTGCCCGGTACACAGAGGGAGGCTGCCCGGTACACAGAGGGAGGCTGCCCGGTACACAGCGGGAGGCTGCCCGGTACACAGCGGGAGGCTGCCCGGTACACAGCGGGAGGCGTCCCGGTATACAGAGGGAGGCGTCCCGGTACACAGCGGGAGGCGTCCCGGTATACAGAGGGAGGCTGCTCGGTACACAGAGGGAGGTTGCCCGGTACACAGAGGGAGGCGTCCCGGTATACAGAGGGAGGCTGCCCGGTACACAGAGGGAGGCTGCCCGGTACACAGAGGGAGGTTGCCCGGTACACAGAGGGAGGCGTCCCGGTATACAGAGGGAGGCCGGACGTGTGTATATAACCTGTGATAACATACCCTGACCTCTTCACTGCAGGATTCCAGATTTGGAGCTGGGGAATGGAGGAGTCTACACCTGCAGGGCTGTCAGCCGCTTTGGCCAAGCTCAAGACAGCGGAAAGCTGGTGGTCCAAGGTTGGTGGGCATGGATGAGGCAATGTTCTCTGGCTCGGCTTCTGTTATATTTACTTTTACCACTCTCTTCTAGCTCTCAGAAATTCACAACCACTTTGGGGTGACCTCCATGTCATTTTATTTTACATGGGGGTTGTGGGTGAGGGTGGGGGTGGTTTTGGGTGGTGGTTGGATCGTACAATATTTCATAGGCATAACGAGTGGAGATCCTGTCCGTCCCTCACCGGACACATTATCTTCCCCCGCAGTGATGCCCAAAGTCAGGATTAATATCCGGACCTCCGTGCAGACCGTCCTTGCTGGGAACTCAGTGGAGTTTGAGTGCCTGGCCATCGGAGACCCCAGCGCCAAGGTGACTTGGAGCAAGGTTGGAAGTCGGATGCCGGCAGATGTCCTCATCAGTGGGGGGATGCTGAAGATTGAGCAAGTAAAGCAGTCAGATGCTGGGCAGTATCGCTGTACGGTGACCAATGACGTTGGGGAGGTGCAGTCTCACGTTATCCTCCATGTGCAGTGTAGGTACAGCTTCTGGTGCTTGGTATTGTGCAGGTTCCGCGCTGCCATATTCTCTAACATATATCCATATCGCATCCACAGCTGTGCCACAAATTGCTGCTCAGCCAGAGATGAAGGAGATAACGAGCGGATCATCCGCTGTATTCCCATGTCTGGCGTCTGGATTTCCCATACCCGAAATAACATGGACAAAGGTACAATATGTTCTATTCCAGCCCCTACGCACTGGGTCACAGCGACCCCTGTCCCTATGTACAGGACACTGCCATAACCCCGGTACATGTATACACTATACACAATATCCTATTCCAGCCACTACGCTCTGTGTCACAGCTACCCCTCTCCCTATGTACAGCACACTGCCATAGCCCTGGTACATGTATACACTATACACAATATCCTATTCCACCCCCTACGCACTGTGTCACAGCGACCCCTCTCCCTATGTACAGCACACTGCCATAACCCCGGTTCATGTATACACTATACACAATATCCTATTCCAGCCACTACGCACTGTGTCACAGCGACCCCTGTTCCTATGTACAGGACACTGCCATAACCCCGGTTCATGTATACACTATACACAATATCCTATTCCAGCCACTACGCACTGTCACAGCGACCCCTGTCCCTATGTACAGCACACTGCCATAGCCCTGGTACATGTATACACTATACACAATATCCTATTCCAGCCACTACGCACTGTCACAGCGACCCCTGTCCCTATGTACTGCACACTGCCATAACCCCGGTACATGTATACACTATACACAATATCCTATTCCAGCCACTACACTCTGTGTCACAGCGACCCCTGTCCCTATGTACAGGACACTGCCATAGCCCCGGTACATGTATACACTATACACAATATCCTATTCCAGCCACTACGCACTGTCACAGCGACCCCTGTCCCTATGTACTGCACACTGCCATAGCCCCGGTACATGTATACACTATACACAATATCCTATTCCAGCCACTACGCACTGTGTCACAGCTACCCCTCTCCCTATGTACAGCACACTGTCATAGCCCCGGTACATGTATACCCTATACACAATATCCTATTCCAGCCACTACGCACTGTGTCACAGCGACCCCTGTCCCTATGTACAGCACACTGCCATAGCCCCGGTACATGTATACACTATACACAATATCCTATTCCAGCCACTACGCACTGTCACAGCGACCCCTGTCCCTATGTACAGCACACTGTCATAGCCCCGGTACATGTATACCCTATACACAATATCCTATTCCAGCCCCTACGCACTGTGTCACAGCGACCCCTCTCCCTATGTACAGCACACTGCCATAGCCCCGGTACATGTATACACTATACACAATATCCTATTCCAGCCACTACGCACTGTGTCACAGCGACCCCTGTTCCTATGTACTGCACACTGCCATAGCCCCGGTACATGTATACACTATACACAATATCCTATTCCAGCCACTATGCACTGTGTCACAGCGACCCCTGTCCCTATGTACAGCACACTGCCATAGCCCCTGTACATGTATACCCTATACACAATATCCTATTCCAGCCACTACGCACTGTGTCACAGCGACCCCTCTCCCTATGTACAGCACACTGCCATAACCCCGGTACATGTATACACTATACACAATATCCTATTCCAGCCACTACGCACTGTCACAGCTACCCCTGTTCCTATGTACAGCACACTGCCATAGCCCCGGTACATGTATACCCTATACACAATATCCTATTCCAGCCACTACGCACTGTGTCAAAGCGACCCCTGTCCCTATGTACAGCACACTGCCATAGCCCCGGTACATGTATACACTATACACAATATCCTATTCCAGCCCCTACGCACTGTGTCACAGCGACCCCTCTCCCTATGTACAGCACACTGCCATAGCCCTGGTTCATGTATACACTATACACAATATCCTATTCCAGCCACTACGCACTGTGTCAAAGCGACCCCTGTCCCTATGTACAGCACACTGCCATAGCCCCGGTACATGTATACACTATACACAATATCCTATTCCAGCCACTACGCACTGTGTCACAGCGACCCCTGTCCCTATGTACAGCACACTGCCATAGCCCCGGTACATGTATACACTATACACAATATCCTATTCCAGCCCCTACGCACTGTGTCACAGCTACCCCTGTTCCTATGTACAGGACACTGCCATAGCCCCGGTACATGTATACCCTATACACAATATCCTATTCCAGCCACTACACTCTGTGTCACAGCTACCCCTGTTCCTATGTACAGCACACTGCCATAGCCCCGGTACATGTATACACTATACACAATATCCTATTCCAGCCACTACGCACTGTGTCACAGCGACCCCTGTCCCTATGTACAGCACACTGCCATAGCCCCGGTACATGTATACACTATACACAATATCCTATTCCAGCCACTACGCTCTGTGTCACAGCTACCCCTGTTCCTATGTACAGCACACTGCCATAGCCCCGGTACATGTATACACTATACACAATATCCTATTCAAGCCACTACGCACTGTGTCAAAGCGACCCCTGTCCCTATGTACAGCACACTGCCATAGCCCCGGTACATGTATACACTATACACAATATCCTATTCCAGCCCCTACGCACTGTGTCACAGCGACCCCTCTCCCTATGTACAGCACACTGCCATAGCCCTGGTTCATGTATACACTATACACAATATCCTATTCCAGCCACTACGCACTGTGTCAAAGCGACCCCTGTCCCTATGTACAGCACACTGCCATAGCCCCGGTACATGTATACACTATACACAATATCCTATTCCAGCCCCTACGCACTGTGTCACAGCGACCCCTGTCCCTATGTACAGCACACTGCCATAGCTCCGGTACATGTATACACTATACACAATATCCTATTCCAGCCACTACGCACTGTGTCACAGCGACCCCTGTCCCTATGTACAGCACACTGCCATAACCCCGGTACATGTATACACTATACACAATATCCTATTCCAGCCACTACGCACTGTGTCACAGCGACCCCTGTCCCTATGTACAGCACACTGCCATAGCCCCGGTACATGTATACACTATACACAATATCCTATTCCAGCCACTACGCACTGGGTCACAGCGACCCCTGTTCCTATGTACAGCACACTGCCATAGCCCCGGTACATGTATACACTATACACAATATCCTATTCCAGCCACTACGCACTGTGTCACAGCGACCCCTGTCCCTATGTACAGCACACTGCCATAGCCCCTGTACATGTATACCCTATACACAATATGTTCTATTCCAGCCCCTACGCACTGTGTCACAGCGACCCCTGTTCCTATGTACAGCACACTGCCATAGCCCCGGTACATGTATACCCTATACACAATATCCTATTCCAGCCACTACACTCTGTGTCACAGCTACCCCTGTTCCTATGTACAGCACACTGCCATAGCCCCGGTACATGTATACACTATACACAATATCCTATTCCAGCCACTACGCACTGTGTCACAGCGACCCCTGTCCCTATGTACAGCACACTGCCATAGCCCCGGTACATGTATACACTATACACAATATCCTATTCCAGCCTCTACGCACTGTGTCACAGCGACCCCTGTCCCTATGTACAGGACACTGCCATAGCCCCGGTACATGTATACACAATATCCTATTCCAGCCACTACGCACTGGGTCACAGCGACCCCTCTCCCTATGTACGGCACACTGCCATAACCCCGGTACATGTATACACTATACACAATATCCTATTCCAGCCACTACGCATTGTCACAGCGACCCCTGTCCCTATGTACAGCACACTGCCATAGCCCCGGTACATGTATACACTATACACAATATCCTATTCCAGCCACTACGCACTGTCACAGCGACCCCTGTCCCTATGTACAGCACACTGCCATAGCCCCGGTACATGTATACACTATACACAATATCCTATTCCAGCCACTACGCACTGTGTCACAGCGACCCCTGTCCCTATGTACAGCACACTGCCATAGCCCTGGTACATGTATACACTATACACAATATCCTATTACAGCCACTACGCACTGTGTCACAGCGACCCCTGTTCCTATGTACAGGACACTGCCATAGCCCCGGTACATGTATACACTATACACAATATCCTATTCCAGCCACTACGCACTGTGTCACAGCGACCCCTCTCCCTATGTACAGGACACTGCCATAGCCCCGGTACATGTATACACTATACACAATATCCTATTCCAGCCACTACGCACTGTGTCACAGCGACCCCTGTCCCTATGTACAGGACACTGCCATAGCCCCGGTACATGTATACACTATACACAATATCCTATTCCAGCCACTACACTCTGTGTCACAGCTACCCCTGTTCCTATGTACAGGACACTGCCATAGCCCCGGTACATGTATACACTATACACAATATCCTATTCCAGCCACTACGCACTGTGTCACTGCTACCCCTGTTCCTATGTACAGCACACTGCCATAGCCCCGGTTCATGTATACACTATACACAATATCCTATTCCAGCCACTACGCAATGTGTCACAGCGACCCCTGTTCCTATGTACAGCACACTGCCATAGCCCCGGTACATGTATACACTATACACAATATCCTATTCCAGCCACTACACTCTGTGTCACAGCTACCCCTGTTCCTATGTACAGGACACTGCCATAGCCCCGGTACATGTATACACAATATCTGTGTACATGATGTGTAATATATACAATGTGACAGTAACACTGGTTACACTACCACTAGCTGGAAGGCGATCTCCCCAATGATGCTCGAATTGAGAACAATGTTCTGACCCTACCATCTGTAAAGCCAGAGGATGCCGGCACATACGTGTGCACCGCGGCCAACCGCCAGGGCAGAGTCACCGCATTCTCTATGCTGAAGGTTCGAGGTGAGATCTTGTTCTGACATTTTGCTTTATTACTTAATTTCATCATTCTGATCCTGTACACTGATCAGCTGTCCCATCCTGCTATAACCGGACTCTAGGACACTCATCTATATAAACGACCCACCTTTCCTTTCAAAATAGTTTCTAAAAACATTCATGTCAGCCCCTATGGCCCGCAATGTCCGCTGTTACCCCATCACAGCTGGTAAGGTCAGCGAGCCAGTAATGGCATCTGTTACACCAGCACAGCAGAGTCAGTAATTAAGCTTAGAGCGTTACACCAGCGTAGTCAGTAATGTCACTTTGTCAGTGAGGACATCCGTTTCACCATCACAGCCAGTTGTGTACAGCCGTTTCACCATCACAGTCAGTTGAGGATAGCCGTTTCACCATCAGTTAGTTGCATACAGCCGTTTCTCCAGCACAGTTGGTGAGGACAGCCGTTTTACCAGCACAGTTGGTGAGGACAGCCGTTTCACCAGCACATTTGGTGAGGACAGCCGTTTCACCAGCACATTTGGTGAGGACAGCCGTTTCACCAGCACATTTGGTGAGGACAGCTGTTTCTCCAGCACAGTTGGTGAGGACAGCCGTTTCTCCAGCACAGTTGGTGAGGACAGCCGTTTCTCCAGCACAGTTGGTGAGGACAGCCGTTTCTCCAGCACAGTTGGTGAGGACAGCCGTTTCACCAGCACAGTTGGTGAGGACAGCCGTTTCACCATCACAGCCAGTTGAGGACAGCCGTTTCACCATCACATTCAGTAATTAAGCTCAGCTGTTTCATCATCACAATCAGGAATTAAGCTCAGCCGTTTCACCAGCACAGTCAGTAATATCCCTTTACTGAGACTGGAAGGACAGCCGTTTCACCAGCACAGTCAGTTTAGGACAGCTATTTCACCATCATAGTCAGTTGAGGATAGCCGTTTCACCAGCACAGTTAGTGAGGATAGCCGTTTCACCAGCACAGTTAGTGAGGATAGCCGTTTTACCATCACAGCCAGTTGAGGACAGCCGTTTCAACATCACATTTAGTTGAGGACAGTTTTTTCACCATCACAGTCAGTTGAGGACAGCCGTTTCACCAGCACAGTTAGTGAGGATAGCCGTTTCACCATCACAGTCAGTTGTGGACAGCTGTTTCACCATCACAGTCAGTTGTGGACAGCTGTTTCACCATCACAGCCAATTGTGGACAGCTGTTTCACCATCACAGTCAGTTGAGGACAGCCGTTTCACCATCACAGTCAGTTGAGGACAACCGATTCACTATCACAGTCAGTTGAGGACAGCTGTTTCACCATCACAGTTAATAATTAAGTGCAGCCATTTCACCATCACAGCCAATTGTGAACAGCCTTTTTACCATCACAGTCAGTTGAGGACAGCTGTTTCACCAACAGTTAGTGAGGATAGCCATTTCACCATTGGGGAAAGCTGTTTCACCATCACAGCCAGTTGTGGACAGCTGTTTCACCATCCCAGTCAGTTGAGGACAGCCGTTTCACCATCCCAGTCAGTTGAGGACAGCCGTTTCACCATCACAGCCAATTCTAGACAGCCGTTTCAACATCACAGCCAGTTGTGGACAGCTGTTTCACCATCACAGTCAGTTAAGGACAGCTGTTTCACCAACAGTTAGTGAGGATAGCCATTTCACCATTGAGGAAAGCCGTTTGACCATCACAGCCAGTTGTGGACAGCCGTTTCACCAGCATAGGCACAGAGGATAGTCGTTTCACCAACACATTCAGCAAGGACAGCCATACCACAGTCAACAAGGACAGCCGTACCACAGTCAACAAGGACAGCTGTATCACCACCACAGTCTGTGCTGTTAATGTGGCACTACGGTTAGTAGTGCTTACTGAAAGTTTCAGGAACATGTGTTTAATTCCAACAATGGCCCAGGGTGTGCAGTTTGGTTGTTCTCCCGGTGATTGCATGTGTTTCCTCCTGGTTATGTGTTTTCCCCAATATACTAGTAGGTTAATCAGTGGTGGATTTTACCCCCTCCCCCAGTACAGTCTGTGACTGGCAGTGATGTTCTATGTATTTGGACTAAGCTGTAATGATCAGGGACTGATGTGAATAATTACATGTTACCTGAACAGAGCTGCCTATTATGGTGGCACCATATACAGTAACAGATAGTGTGGCCAGATGACATGTCCCTCTCTCTGTTTCTGTATTTTCAGAGCGGGTTATGCCCTATTTCACTGGCCGCCCCCAGTCCTACCTCACTCTGCCCAGCATGAAAGACGCCCACAAGAAGTTTGAGCTGAAGATAACTTTCCGTCCTGACATCGCTGATGGTAAGATCCGGAAAGCTGCGTTCTCCTCTGCTGGGAGCGCTTCCTGCACACCTCGCCCTGTAGCACCTGATGTGCCCTCTTCCTCTGGCCATACACTATTTATATTATTGTAGGAATACATGAAACATGTCTAATAGTTGGTCTCAGTTCCAGATGTGCTCCAGGATCCCTAGTAAGATTGTGCCCAGCACCTTGTAGAGATCTAGTGACCATCTCCCTTTATTACATTATATCTGCTCTCCTGCCTACGCGATCTGCTCTCCTGCCTACGCGATCTGCTCTCCTGCCTACGCGATCTGCTCTCCTGCCTACGCGATCTGCTCTCCTGCCTACGCCATCTGCTCTCCTTCCTACGCCATCTGCTCTCCCCCCTACGCCATCTGCTCTCCTCCCTATGCCATCTGCTCTCCCCCCTATGCCATCTGCTCTCCTCCCTACGCCATCTGCTCTCCCCCCTATGCCATCTGCTCTCCCCCCTATGCCATCTGCTCTCCCCCATATGCCATCTGCTCTCCCCCCTATGCAATCTGCTCTCCCCCCTATGCAATCTGCTCTCTTCCCTACGCCATCTGCTCTCCTCCCTATGCCATCTGCTCTCCCGCCTATGCCATCTGCTCTCCCCCATACGCCATCTGCTCTCCCCCCTATGCCATCTGCTCTCCCCCCTATGCCATCTGCTCTCCCCCATATGCCATCTGCTCTCCCCCCTATTTCATCTGCTCTCCCGCCTACGCCATGTGCTCTCCCGCCCAACGCCATCTGCTCTCCTCCCTACGCCATCTGCTCTCCCCCTATGCCATCTGCTCTCCCCCCTATGCCATCTGCTCTCCCCCCTATGCCATCTGCTCTCCCCCCTACGCCATCTTCTCTCCCGCCTACGCCATCTGCTCTCCCGCCCAACGTCATCTGCTCTCCCCCCAACGCCATCTGCTCTCCCCCCAACGCCATCTGCTCTCCCCCCCACGCCATCTGCTCTCCTGCCTACGCCATCTGCTCTCCTGCCTACGCTATCTGCTCTCCTGCCTACGCTATCTGCTCTCCTGCCTACTCTATCTGCTCTCCTGCCTACGCCATCTGCTCTCTTCCCTACGCCATCTGCTCTCTTCCCTACGCCATCTGCTCTCCCCCCTACGCCATCTGCTCTCCCCCTACGCCATCTGCTCCCCCCCCCCTACGCCATCAGCTCTCCCCCCTACGCCATCAGCTCTCCCCCCTACGCCATCTGCTCTCCCCCCTACGCCATCTGCTCTCCTCCCTACGCCATCTGCTCTCCCCCCCCCTCCGCCATCCCGCCTACGCAATCTGCTCTCCTCCCTACGTGATCTGCTCCCCCCCCCCTCAGCCATCCCGCCTTCGCAATCTCTCCTCCCTACGTGATCTGCTCTCCTCCCTATGCCATCTGCTCTCCCCCCTCCGCCGTCCTGCCTACGCCATCTGCTCTCCTCCCTACGCCATCTGCTCTCCGCCATCCCGCCTACGCAATCTTTCCTCCCTACGCCATCTTCTCTCCCCCCTACGCCATCTTCTCTCCCCCCTACGCCATCTGCTCTTCCCCCCCCTCTGCCATCCCGCCTACGCGATCTGCTCTCCTCCCTACGCCATCTGCTCTCCCCCCTACGCCATCTGCTCTCCGCCATCCCGCCTACGCAATCTCTCCTCCCTACGCCATCTGCTCTCCCCTCTACGCCATCTGCTCTCCACCCTACGCGATCTGCTCTCCTTCCTACGCGATCTGCTCTCCTTCCTACGCGATCTGCTCTCCTTCCTACGCGATCTGCTCTCCTTCCTACGCGATCTGCTCTCCTTCCTACGCGATCTGCTCTCCTCCCTACGTGATCTGCTCCCCCCCACGCGATCTGCTCCCACCCTACATGATCTGCTCCCCCCCCACGCGATCTGCTCCCCCCCCCTACGTGATCTGCTCCCCCCCTACGCGATCTGCTCCCCCCCCCCTACGTGATCTGCTCCCCCCCCTACGTGATCTGCTCCCCTCCCTACGCGATCTGCTCTCCTCCCTACGCGATCTGCTCTCCTCCCTATGTGATCTGCTCCCCCCCTACGCGATCTGCACCCCCCCTACGCGATCTGCTCCCCCCCCCTACGTGATCTGCTCCCCCCCACACGTGATCTGCTCCCCCCCACACGTGATCTGCTCCCCCCCACACGTGATCTGCTCCCCCCCACGCGATCTGCTCCCCTCCCCCCCTACGTGATCTGCTCCCTCCCTACGCGATCTGCTCTCCTCCATACGCGATCTGCTCTCCTCCCTACGCGACCATATCCCCCCCCCTACGCGATCTGCTCCCCCCCTACGCGATCTGCTCCCCCCCCCTTACGTGATCTGCTCCCCCCCTACGCGATCTGCTCCCCCCCTACGCGATCTGCTCCCCCCCCTTACGTGATCTGCTCCCCCCCACGCGATCTGCTCCCCTCCCCCCCTACGTGATCTGCTCCCTCCCTACGCGATCTGCTCTCCTCCATACGCGATCTGCTCTCCTCCCTACGCGACCATATCCCCCCCCCTACGCGATCTGCTCCCCCCCTACGCGATCTGCTCCCCCCCCTTACGTGATCTGCTCCCCCCCTACGCGATCTGCTCCCCCCCCCCTACGCGATCTGCTCCCCCCATACGCGATCTGCTCCCCCCATACGCGATCTGCTCCCCCCCTATGTAATGAATTCTTATCATGTCCCGGGAATGTGAGCGTACTCTGTACTCAGTTACCCTTCTCTCTCTCTCTCTCTCTGTCGTACCTTCTTACCTCTCACTATTTGCCCCATCCTTCCTCTCTCTAGCTCTCGTTGTGTACTCCGGTAAGTGCTCGCTCCCTGCATGTTCTCCAGATTGCATAACCCAGAGAAGTGTGTCCCCAGCAATGCAGCCTGCTCCCCAATGTGTTGCAATCACTGTACCCCATTATGCCTCCAGTGCAGATATCTCCAATGTCTACCACTGTAACTCATCCCCAGACAGGCTCCTGCTGTATCTAATACCGGTGTGTGGCTGTGCAGTGTTCTCCAGTGTGTGCATTGCCATGTATTGTACACTCACTACTTTGTGTGTGCCAGGCTGTTGTAGAGCCTCCACAAAGTCACTGACTCTCCTAATGTGCATCCAGTGGCTCTGACTGCTCCGATATTATCACATAGGCCCTTATTCTGATCTGGAAAGAAAATGGGCAAAACCATGTGCACTGCAGGTGGGGCAGATGTAACATGTGCAGAGAGTTACATTTGGGTGGGGTGTGTTGAAACTGAAATCTAAATTGCAGTGTAAAAATAATGCAGCCAGTATTTACCCTGCACAGAAACAAAATAACTCTAACAAATCTAACTCTCTCTATACATGTTACATCTGCCCCACCTGCAGTGCACATGGTTTTGCCCATTTTGAAAACAAATTTGTACTGCGATCAGATCTGAATAAGGGCCATAGTGTAATTCCAGCTGCTCCGCCAGTGTCACATAGTGTAATTCCAGCTGCTCCACCAGTGTCACATAGTGTAATTCCAGCTACTCCGCCAGTGTCACATAGTGTAACTCCAGCTGCTCCGCCAGTATCACATAGTGTAACTCCAGCTGCTCCGCCAGTGTCACAGTGTAATTCCAGCTGCTCCGCCAGTATCACATAGTGTAATTCCAGCTGCTCCACCAGTATCACATAGTGTAATTCCAGCTGCTCCGCCAGTGTCACATAGTGTAACTCCAGCTGCTCCGCCAGTGTCACATAGTGTAACTCCAGCTGCTCCACCAGTATCACATAGTGTAACTCCAGCTGCTCCACCAGTATCACATAGTGTAATTCCAGCTGCTCCGCCAGTGTCACATAGTGTAACTCCAGCTGCTCCGCCAGTATCACATAGTGTAATTCCAGCTGCTCCGCCAGTATCACATAGTGTAACTCCAGCTGCTCCGCCAGTGTCACAGTGTAATTCCAGCTACTCCTCCAGTGTCACATAGTGTAATTCCAGCTGCTCTGCCAGTATCACATAGTGTAATTCCAGCTGCTCCGCCAGTGTCACATAGTGTAACTCCAGCTGCTCCGCCAGTGTCACATAGTGTAACTCCAGCTGCTCCGCCAGTGTCACATAGTGTAATTCCAGCTGCTCCGCCAGTATCACATAGTGTAATTCCAGCTGCTCCACCAGTATCACATAGTGTAATTCCAGCTGCTCCGCCAGTGTCACATAGTGTAACTCCAGCTGCTCCGCCAGTGTCACATAGTGTAATTCCAGCTACTCCTCCAGTGTCACATAGTGTAATTCCAGCTGCTCCTCCAGTGTCACATAGTGTAATTCCAGCTGCTCCACCAGTATCACATAGTGTAATTCCAGCTGCTCCGCCAGTATCACATAGTGTAATTCCAGCTGCTCCGCCAGTATCACATAGTGTAACTACAGCTGCTCCGCCAGTGTCACATAGTGTAACTCCAGCTGCTCCGCCAGTATCACATAGTGTAATTCCAGCTGCTCCGCCAGTGTCACAAAGTGTAACTCCAGCTGCTCCGCCAGTGTCACACAGTGTAACTCCAGCTGCTCCGCCAGTGTCACATAGTGTAACTCCAGCTGCTCCGCCAGTATCACATAGTGTAATTCCAGCTGCTCCGCCAGTGTCACAAAGTGTAACTCCAGCTGCTCCGCCAGTGTCACACAGTGTAACTCCAGCTGCTCCGCCAGTGTCACATAGTGTAACTCCAGCTGCTCCGCCAGTGTCACATAGTGTAACTCCAGCTGCTCCGCCAGTATCACATAGTGTAATTCCAGCTGCTCCGTCAGTATCACATAGTGTAACTCCAGCTGCTCCGCCAGTGTCACATAGTGTAATTCCAGCTGCTCCACCAGTGTCACATAGTGTAACTCCAGCTGCTCCACCAGTGTCACATAGTGTAATTCCAGGGGCACCACCTGTTCCTCTTACCCAGCACCATCGAGTTCCAAGAGGCACTTATATTGGGCAGTGGGGTGAGTGGGCCACACACAGAGCTACGATAGGTCACTAGGAATCACGGCTACTTGCTCATTGACATTCAGCCTGAGTGAGATTTGCATATTGATGTGTTGTACTAACTGCCTGTAATCTGCTGTAAGTCTCCTCCTCAGTGTAACTCTGTGATGTATTACAGGAATGCTGGTGCCGGTCTCCTGCTCAGTGTAACTCTGCAATGTATTACAGGAATGCTGGTGCCGGTCTCCTGCTCAGTATGACTCTAATGTATTACAGGAAGGCTGGTGCCGGTCTCCTGCTCAGTATGACTCTGTAATGTGTTACAGAAATGCTGGTGCCGGTCTCCTCCTCAGTGTAACTCTGTGATGTATTACAGGAATGCTGGTGCCGGTCTCCTGCTCAGTATGACTCTGTAATGTATTACAGGAATGCCGGTGCCGGTCTCCTGCTCAGTATGACTCTGTAATGTATTACAGGAATGCCGGTGCCGGTCTCCTGCTCAGTGTAACTCTGCAATGTATTACAGGAATGCTGGAGCTGGTCTCCTGCTCAGTGTAACTCTGCAATGTATTACAGGAATGCTGGGGCTGGTCTCCTGCTCAGTGTAACTCTGTAATGTATTCTAGGAATGCTGGAGCTGGTCTCCTGCTCAGTGTAACTCTGTGACTTCTAGGAATGCTGGTGCCAGTCTCCTGCTCAGTATGACTCTGTAATGTATTACAGGAATGATGGTGCTGGTCTCCTGCTCAGTGTAACTCTGTGACTTCTAGGAATGCTGGTGCCGGTCTCCTGCTCAGTGTAACTCTGATTTCTTTTAGGATTGCTGGAGCCAGTCTCCTGCTCAGTGTAACTCTGTGATGTCTTCTAGGAATGCTGGAGCCGGTCTCCTGCTCAGTGTGACTCTGTAATGTGGTACAGGAATGCTGGTGCCGGTCTCCTGCTCAGTATGACTCTGTGATGTGTTACAGAAATGCTGGTGCCGGTCTCCTGCTCAGTATGACTCTGTAATGTATTATAGGAATGCTGGAGCCGGTCTCCTGCTCAGTATGACTCTGTAATGTATTACAGGAATGCTGGAGCCGGTCTCCTGCTTAGTGTGACTCTGTAATGTATTACAGGAATGCTGGTGCCGGTCTCCTGCTCAGTGTAACTCTGTAATGTATTATAGGAATGCTGGTGCCGGTCTCCTGCTCAGTGTAACTCTGTGACTTCTAGGAATGCTGGTGCCGGTCTCCTGCTCAGTGTGACTCTGTAATGTATTATAGGAATGCTGGTGCCGGTCTCCTGCTCATTGTAACTCTGTGATTTCTTCTAGGAATGCTGGTGCCGGTCTCCTGCTCAGTGTAACTCTGTGATTTCTTCTAGGAATGCTGGTGCCGGTCTCCTGCTCAGTGTAACTCTGTGATTTCTTCTAGGAATGCTGGAGCCGGTCTCCTGCTCAGTGTAACTCTGTGATTTCTTCTAGGAATGCTGGTGCCGGTCTCCTGCTCAGTGTAACTCTGTGATTTCTTCTAGGAATGCTGGTGCCGGTCTCCTGCTCAGTGTAACTCTGTGATTTCTTCTAGGAATGCTGGTGCCGGTCTCCTGCTCAGTGTAACTCTGTGATTTCTTCTAGGAATGCTGGTGCCGGTCTCCTGCTCAGTGTAACTCTGTGATTTCTTCTAGGAATGCTGGTGCCGGTCTCCTGCTCAGTGTAACTCTGTGATTTCTTCTAGGAATGCTGGTGCCGGTCTCCTGCTCAGTGTAACTCTGTGATTTCTTCTAGGAATGCTGGAGCCGGTCTCCTGCTCAGTGTAACTCTGTGATTTCTTCTAGGAATGCTGGTGCCGGTCTCCTGCTCAGTGTAACTCTGTGATTTCTTCTAGGAATGCTGGTGCCGGTCTCCTGCTCAGTGTAACTCTGTGATTTCTTCTAGGAATGCTGGTGCCGGTCTCCTGCTCAGTGTGACTCTGTAATGTATTACAGGAATGCTGGTGCCGGTCTCCTGCTCAGTGTGACTCTGTAATGTATTACAGGAATGCTGGTGCCGGTCTCCTGCTCAGTATGACTCTGTAATGTATTACAGGAATGCTGGTGCCGGTCTCCTGCTCAGTGTAACTCTGTGATTTCTTCTAGGAATGCTGGAGCCGGTATCCTGCTCAGTGTAACTCTGTGATTTCTTCTAGGAATGCTGGAGCCGGTCTCCTGCTCAGTGTAACTCTGTGATTTCTTCTAGGAATGCTGGAGCCGGTCTCCTGCTCAGTGTAACTCTGTGATTTCTTCTAGGAATGCTGGTTTACAGTGGACAGAAGAAGAGCAGTGGAGCAGACTTTATGTCTTTCGGCCTAGTTGGAGGACGCCCAGAATTCAGGTTCGGTTCCTCTACCAACCCTACGATGTACTGTAGTTGTAGAGATGGGCTGTGATTGGTCCTTAGTGTGGTGGTGTCTTATAATGACTCGCTCCTATATGATTACAGGTTTGATGCTGGCTCAGGAATGGCTACCATCCGTTACCCCCTGGCCATCAGCCTTGGAGAGTTCCATACGGTGACCCTGTACAGGCACCTTAACCAGGGATCAATGGTGGTGGATAACCAGATGCCGGTGAACGGGAGCTCCCAGGTACTTCTGCATGTGACACGTGTTACCGTGTATCGTATGTGAGCACAGAACATGCTAAGTGTCTATTATCTGCTCTTCAGGGCAAATTCCAAGGTCTAGACCTGAACGAGGAGCTGTTCCTTGGGGGGTACCCAGACTATGAGGCCATCTCCAAAACTGGCCTGACCAAAGGCTTCGTAGGTAGGTATTAATCTGTTATTCTTCTGCTCGCTGTGTTCCGCGGACACGTGTGTCCCCCCCCAATCTATCTCACCTCTGCTGTCCCTGCTCCTAGGCTGTGTCCGCCAGCTGATTACACAGGGAGAAGAGGTCATCTTCAAGGACTTGGATCTGAGGTCACACGGTATCTCCAACTGCCCGACGTGCCGGGACCGGCCATGCAAGGTATACAGAGCCATCATGTCCTCTGTACTGCACTGTAAGGGGAACAGGCGCTCGCTCTAGGGGTTTCCTCCGTGTGTCTGACCTCCCTGTCTCGGACATCCGCCATGTTTCCGGCTTAGGCCAGTATTCAATGCTCCCGATTCACCGTTTTTCCGGGGAATCGGGCAGTTTTCACTCCTTGCAGTGAATCTTTTTCACTGAAAATCTGATTCACCCTATTCAATGTTCACTGCTCGCCGAAAGCGACGCCGGACAGTTCTCCGTTTCCTGCTTCACTGGGATTCGCCGAGAGTGTATTCAATGCTAGGATGGAGAACTACTTTCTCCCTGAGTTTCGCCACGATTCACCGTTTTGCATTTGACATCTTTTAAAGGTGAACTGGAAAGTGATCTTTTAAAATAAAGGTTTGGGGTTTTTTCGGTGTAAAACTGATTTTGTGTCTGTGAAGAGGCATGATATTTTTATTCATGTGCTAGAACCACATTAACATATATAAAAATTATTATTTTTTTCTGCATTTTAATTTTTTTACATTTTTTTTTTACACATTCACCAGCAGGGGGCCGGGAGCCACTCATTAGATATTCATATGGTCCTGGCTTGTTACGTGCGGGACCAGAGAAGCGGCTCCCTACCCCCTGTCCCGTTCCCACATTCCCGGGGGGCAGCCTCTGCTGCTTGTGTCCCTGGGAGCCCTCCCCCACAAATTCTGGGGCAGGCAGGGAGGCTTACATCTCCCTGCCTGCCTCCGTCCCCCGGCTCCCTGCTGCATTGAATAGGGTGACAGGGAGGGCTGGCAGCGAATGCTGCAGCCCTCCAGAACCCTGCGAATGTGCAGCGAATCCTAAACAGGATTTGCTGCCCATGGAGAATACAAGCATTGAATACTCCACTTTGTCTTACAGAATAGGGGCATCTGCCGAGATTCGGAAAGCAGTGGCTACGTGTGCGATTGTCCTCCCGGCTACGCAGGCAGCAACTGCGATCACTCCCAGGAGCTGCACTGTCACCCAGGTACGTGCCCAGGACTAGCGCCTGGCCGGCAGCTGCGGACATAGGGATACACCTGACCTCTCCGGTTACTCTCTGTCCTGTAGGAGCATGCGGACCGGACGCTACCTGCATCAACCGGGCTGATGGTCTGGGATACACCTGTCGCTGCCACCTGGGGAAGTCTGGAGAGAAGTGCATGGATGGTGGGTTGTGGTCTTTGTCTGGTTCTGTCCTGATAGCGGTTCCTGTATACACCATTATCATATCCATTGTCCTCTATGTCTGTGCGCAGGTGTCATGGTGAATACGCCCTCATTTAACGGGGAAACGTCCTACATCTCCTACCCATCTCTCACCAACATCCACAACGATCTGAGGGTGGACCTGGAGTTCAAGCCGCTCTCGCCAGACGGCCTGGTCTTCTTCAGTGGAGGGAAGGGAGCGCCGGTGGCAGACTTCGTGTCCCTCGCCATGGCTGGAGGACATATTGAATTCCGCTATGAATTGGGATCCGGTAAATAGTATACTCCACCTCGTTAAATATCGCTGTCCCGTCCCCCCCACCCCCAACATAGACCTACTGTATGATAGTGCCCTAGAAGATGGGTCCCAAGATCCCCACATAGAGAAGCGCGGTCTCTAAGCCTCTACCACGGAGCCACTACTACTCCTCCTAGTATCACGGTCTCCCCCATATGGCCCTGCAGCAATCCAGGGGCCACTATTGGAGAACCCAGGGAGCCACAGAACCGGAAACCTCCCCAATATACTGTACACCAGAGCACTATACATTGTGCCCATAGCACTTGGGGGAGGGAGAGACCCGACGCAGGGCGTTGTGTGTGATGTGGTTTTGTTCTCCTGCAGGATTGGCTATACTGCGCAGTGCTGATCCCGTATCGCTGTCGCACTGGCACAAGGTAACCGCAGAGCGAATCAATAAGGACGGGACTCTCCAGGTGGACAAGAACGCGCCCATTAAGAGGTCGTCTCCAGGAAAGAGCCAGGGCCTGAACCTGAAGACGCTGATGTACCTGGGGGGTGTGGACAGTTCAGTGGAGCTGCCACCGCTGGTCAATGTCACCCAGTCATTCCAGGGCTGCATCGGAGAAGTGAGTGTCTGCCCGTCACAGCGGTGTATGGTCATCCCTGGGTATTCTGAATATACCGACTATGTATCCGCCAATCGGAATATCACAGTGATACCACATCTCTAGGTCCCCCCCCCCCTCCGACCGTTATAATTAGGCCCAGGTGCATCTCTCCCTTCACCTGCAGCAGACCCAGATAATGAGGGTGATCTACGTCCCAGCAGTTCAGGGGTCCCGGGCATCCACTACTGGGAGATCTGCAGCTATAATAGGTACTTGTGTAATATCTGGGCGCCCGATTGTTTCATCGCATCACATGCAATATAGTGGCATACAATTCATGCAATGCGATTTTTTTATTGTAAAGACCCAATTTTTTATTGTATATTGTATGTTATGGTCTACATCCTTGCTGGCGGGTCGCCAGAACGTACGCGCTGGCGACCCGCCAGCAGCCTCGCCAGCGAGGAGACTGAGACGCGCGTGCGTCTCACGCGCACGCGCGTCTCAGTCTCCGTCGCTAGCGCGACGGAAACCCTGTCCGTCTCCGCCTCAGGGAGACGGACAGGGTTAGGGGGGGTTAGTGGGGGGTGCGGGCAGGCGGCGGGGACCCCGGGTTACCGCCGGCAAGCCGGCGGGGACCCGGGGAACTGATGGAAGCGCCGTCGGAAGGGGACGCGCGCGCCCTCTCGTGCGCGCGCGTCCCCTTCTCACCATCGCCATGGCGCTGGCGGGGGATGGCGGCTGGCGACGCCAGCGCCATCCCCTGCAAAGATGGGACCTGACCCATCTGTATAATACACTGTAGGGAATGATCTGCGGGCCCGACGCTTCAGCTATAATACACCATAGGGAATGATCTGCGGGCTGGACGCATCAGGTATAATACACCGTAGGGAATGATCTGCGCAGGACGCCTCAGCTATAATACAACGTAGGAAATGATCTGCGCAGGACGCCTCAGCTATAATACAACGTAGGGAATGATCTGCGGGCTGGACACACACATAGCGCAGGACGCCTCAGCTATAATACAACGTAGGAAATGATCCGCGCAGGACGCGTCACCTATAATACACCATAGGGAATGATCTGCGGGCTGGAAGCGTCAGCTATAATACACCATAGGGAATGATCTGCGGGCTGGAAGCGTCAGCTATAATACACCGTAGGGAATGATCTGCGGGCTGGAAGCGTCAGCTATAATACACCATAGGGAATGATCTGCGGGCTAGAAGCGTCAGCTATAATACACCGTAGGGAATGATCTGCGGGCTGGAAGCGTCAGCTATAATACACCATAGGGAATGATCTGCGGGCTGGAAGCGTCAGCTATAATACACCATAGGGAATGATCTGCGGGCTGGACGCTTCAGCTATAATACAACGTAGGGAATGATCTGCGGGCTGGACACACACATATCGCAGGACGCCTCAGCTATAATACAACGTAGGGAATGATCCGTGCAGGACGCGTCAGCTATAATACAACGTAGGGAATGATCTGCGCAGGACGCCTCAGCTATAATACAACGTAGGGAATGATCTGCGGGCTGGACGCACACATAGCGCAGGACACGTCAGCTATAATACACCGCAGGGAATGATCTGCACAGGACGTGTCAGCTATAATACACCGCAGGGAATGATCTGCACAGGACGTGTCAGCTATAATACACCCTAGGGAATGATCTGCGGGCTGGAAGCGTCAGCTATAATACACCATAGGGAATGATCTGCAGGCTGGACGCACACATAGCGCAGGACACGTCAGCTATAATATACCGTAGGGAATGATCTGCACAGGACGTGTCAGCTATAATACACCGCAGGGAATGATCCGCGCAGGACACGTCAGCTATAATACACCGCAGGGAATGATCCGCGCAGGACGCGTCAGCTATAATACACCCTAGGGAATGATCTGCGGGCTGGAAGCGTCAGCTATAATACACCATAGGGAATGATCTGCAGGCTGGACGCACACATAGCGCAGGACACGTCAGCTATAATATACCGTAGGGAATGATCTGCACAGGACGTGTCAGCTATAATACACTGTAGGGAATGATCCGTGCAGGATGCGTCAGCTATAATACACCCTAGGGAATGATCTGCGCAGGACGCGTCAGCTATAATACACTGTAGGGAATGATCTGCGCAGGACGCCTCAGCTATAATACAACGCAGGGAATGATCTGCGCAGGACGCGTCAGCTATAATACACCGTAGGGAATGATCCGCGCAGGACGCGTCACCTATAATACACCGTAGGGAATGATCTGCGGGCTGGAAGCGTCAGCTATAATACACCGTAGGGAATGATCTGTGGGCTGGACGCTTCAGCTATAATACACCATAGGGAATGATCTGCGGGCTGGACGCACACATAGCGCAGGACACGTCAGCTATAATACACAGCAGGGAATGATCCGCGCAGGACGCGTCAGCTCTGCGCCATCTGTAAGTTCCGGATCTTCTTTCTTGCAGGTGTCCATTAATGGCAAGCAGGTGGATATATCCTACAGCTTCATGGAGAGCCACACCATCAGTCCGTGCTACGACAGCTCACCGTGTGACCGCATGCCATGCCTACACGGCGGGCGCTGTATGCCGACGGGGGAGTACGAGTACCAGTGTCTGTGCGTCGATGGATTTAGAGGTGAGAAAGTCACAGAATGGCTGTAAGTCCACGGGACACAGGCAGCGGCTGCAGGTACTGGCGCCCTCAGCCCGGCCTGTCCTGAGAGTGGGCTGCTACGGCCTATACCTTGCCAGGACTGGTGCCATCCATGTTTTCTGCATCTCCTAGGTGACCGCTGTGAATCGCACGAGGATCGCTGCCAGATACAGAACCCCTGCATTAATGGTGGCATCTGCAAGGACAACCGATGCCACTGCCCGGAGGGCTTCTCCGGGACACTATGCGAGCAAGGTGAGGAGTGCCTTCTGCGTACCCGGGTGGGTGTACATGGCAAACATATTGTATAGAAGATGGCACATTCCAACACTGCCAGTCCTATGTCCATCTCCTCCCATTACCCATCCCGCCCCCTGTGCCGGCAGCGTCCACATTCCTGTGTGGACAGTGTTCACCTTCCCGTCCCCTGTGTCGACAGCGTTCACCTTCCCGTCCCCTGTGTCGGCAGAGTCCACCTTCTTACCCCCTGTGTCGGCAGCATCCACCTTCCCGCCCCCTGTGTCGGCAGCATCCACCTTCCCATCCCCTGTGTCGGCAGCGTCCACCTTCCCGCCTCCTGTGCCTGCAGCATCCACCTTCCCGTCCCCTGTGTCGGCAGCGTCCACCTTCCCGTCCCCTGTGTCGGCAGCGTCCACCTTCCCGTCCCCTTTGTCGGAAGCATCCACCTTCCCGTCCCCTGTGCCGGCAGCATCCACCTTCCCGCCCCTGTGTCGGCAGAGTCCACCTTCCCACCCCCTGTGTCAGAAGCGTCCACCTTCCCATCCCCTGTGCCGGCAGCGTCCACCTTCCCATCCCCTTTGTCGGCAGCGTCCACCTTCCCGCCTCCTGTGCCTGCAGCATCCACCTTCCCGTCCCCGTGTCGGCAGCGTCCACCTTCCCGTCCCCTGTGTCGGCAGCGTCCACCTTCCCGTCCCCTGTGTCGGAAGCATCCACCTTCCCGTACCCTGTGCCGGCAGCATCCACCTTCCCGCCCCTGTGTCGGCAGAGTCCACCTTCCCACCCCCTGTGTCAGCAGCGTCCACCTTCCCATCCCCTGTGCCGGCAGCGTCCACCTTCCCATCCCCTTTGTCGGCAGCGTCCACCTTCCCGTCCCCTGTGTCGGCAGCGTCCACCTTCCCGTCCCCTGTGTCGGAAGCATCCACCTTCCCGTCCCCTGTGCCGGCAGCATCCACCTTCCCGTCCCCTGTGCCGGCAGCATCCACCTTCCCGTCCCCTGTGCCGGCAGCATCCACCTTCCCGCCCCCTATGTTGGCAGTGCGCTCCGTTACTGTGTCCGCAGTGTGTTTTGTAGTTTAGCCGCTTGGCCACGTTTGTGTTGTGTTATAACCAGCTTATTTGCACTTGTACAGGCGCGGCAGCTGCCAATCTGGATGACGGCCATGAAGGGAGTGGGGGGAATGGTACTGTATACACAACTTCTGTTATCTTACCTCTCTCTCTTTATCTCTCTCTGTGTCCTATATCTACCACTAGGCAGTGATTTGGGTTATTCTGGCCTCTTAGATTAATCTATATGGCGACCCAATGTCAGATAATACTGTAATTAGCCGTTATTTCCTGCCATGGAATGTGTTATCCCTCTTTTCCCCCATCTGGGATCGCCTAGTAAGCCTTGCCATGTGGACTCTGTACTCACTGAATCATTAGGGTGCCATTCTCATGCTCCAGCCAATCAGCTTCTCTTCTCCATGTCTGATTTATAATACAGACTCACCAGGAGTTTACGGATCGTACTTCTCCGATGATTCTTACATCGCGCTCCCGAGACAGATGTTTCCTAGGAGGTAGGAACACCGTGTATACAGATACATATACAGTGCGGATGTGCCGCGTCCAGCAGCTGCAGTAATAGTCACTATGCTCTCTTATTTCAGTCGCCCGGACTCTCCGGAAACCATTGAGCTGGAGCTCCGCACCTCCTCTACAGACGGTGTGATCCTGTGGCAGGGAATGGTGAGTGTTCCTGGCCGGCTTCCTCTGCTCACAATGGGCCTGGCGCAATAATACAATCCATGCGGGTCTCAGCTGCACATGTAGGGTATGCGGACTATACTGAGGTCCAGCGGGGGGTGGTGTTACTGATAGCAGATGGGTAGAGGCCGCCATGTCAGGTTACAGCCGGATATACACATACTAATAAAGCCTCCTGTGTCCCACATTCCGATCCGCTCCATTCCCTGTCTAGTCTCTATGGTCCAGCGTATATATCGGCCAGTTCCCGCAGTGACCTCGGCC
Organism: Crinia signifera; assembly: GCF_055691185.1. Taxonomy (NCBI): domain Eukaryota; kingdom Metazoa; phylum Chordata; class Amphibia; order Anura; family Myobatrachidae; genus Crinia; species Crinia signifera. The sequence continues at coordinate 2,435,910 of NC_139226.1, forward strand.
TCTTCTGTAATTGCCGGCTGCTGGCTGATTGTCTTTTAATTTTGGCAGGAGGAAAAGGAGCAAGGCAGAGAGACGGACTTCATCAGCCTCGGGTTGAAGGGCGGCCATCTTGTCTTCAGGTGAATGTTACCTGTATGGAGTAGAATTTTAGCCACGCCCACGCTGCACACCTGTCTAACCTTCTCTGTTCCCCTCAGCTACCAGCTGGGCAGTGGCGAGGCCAACATCATCACGGAGGACCCCATCAATGATGGGGAATGGCACAAAGTCACAGCCGTCCGGTGAGAGGCAGCGGGTTGCCATCTGCTTTCTGGGTGTGGCGCGGGGTCTGGCGGTGGGTCCTTCGCAGTCTCTTGCCATAGTTATATCTGCGTAGTATGGTAGTAACCTGGGATTCCCCAGAGAGAAGAGCAATGTGCCGGCACAGGAGAGACGATGAGCGTCAGATGCCAATACAAACTCCCCATATAGTCATTTACGCGGAGCAGTAATCGCCAACAACCGTCTTATGGTAGAAGTCTTGTCCCATAGTTGGGATCAGAATATGAAGACCCATCGCTGGTCACTCCAGACCAGGGGGAGGTGGGGTCCTGGGCTGCGGGAGGTGGGGTCCTGGGCTGCGGGAGGTGGGGTCTTAAGCTGCGGGAGGTGGGGTCCTGGGCTGTGTGAGGTGGGGTCCTGGGCTGTGTGAGGTGGAGTCCTGGGCCGCGGGAGGTGGGGTCCTGGGCCGCGGGAGGTGGGGTCCTGGGCCGCGGGAGGTGGGGTCCTGGGCTGTGGGTGGTGGGGTCCTGGGCTGTGGGTGGTGGGGTCCTGGGCTGTGGGTGGTGGGGTCCTGGGCTGTGTGAGGTGGGGTCCTGGGCTTGTGTGAGGTGGGGTCCTGGGCTTGTGTGAGGTGGGGTCCTGGGCTTGTGTGAGGTGGGGTCCTGGGCTTGTGTGAGGTGGGGTCCTGGGCTTGTGTGAGGTGGGGTCCTGGGCTTGTGTGAGGTGGGGTCCTGGGCTGTGTGAGTTGGGGTGCTGGGCTGTGTGAGTTGGGGTGCTGGGCTGTGTGAGTTGGGGTCCTGGGCTTGTGTGAGGTGGGGTCCTGGGCTTGTGTGAGTTGGGGTGCTGGGCTGTGTGAGTTGGGGTGCTGGGCTGTGTGAGGTGGGGTCCTGGGCTGTGTGAGGTGGGGTCCTGGGCTGAGGGAGGTGGGGTCCTGGGCTGCGGGAGGTGGGGTCCTGGGCTGCGGGAGGTGGGGTCCTGGGCCGTGTGAGGTGGGGTCCTGGGCTGTGGGAGGTGGGGTCCTGGGCTGCGGGAGGTGGGGTCCTGGGCCGTGTGAGGTGGGGTCCTGGGCCGTGTGAGGTGGGGTCCTGGGCCGTGGGAGGTGGGGTCCTGGGCTTCAGGAGGTGGGGTCCTGGGCTGTGGGTGGTGGGGTCCTGGGCCGCGGCAGGTGGGGTGCTGGACAGTTTACCTTGTGGCTTCCTTATAATATAATATTGTTTTCTTGCCAGGGAAGGGAAAGCCGGCTCTATTCAGGTTGATGGGGAGGAATTGGTCTCTGGGAGTTCACCTGGCAAACACATCATGGTGAACACAAAGGCTAAAGTATATCTGGGTAAGTTCCTCACAGAAGTCACAAAGGATAAATCCAGGTGTGATGAGAGTAACGGGACTGGTAAGTGGTCAGGATCCTTGTTACCTGTAATTCTATTGTTACATGTAACACAGACACGGACAGCAATGTGCCGACTACCACCTAGAGGCCGTTATGGTGCAGTGCACACTGATGGAGCCTAAAGCTAAATCTCACCCTTCATTCACCTGTAATGATGCAACCCCAAACCTAGATCAATGTGGTGGCTAGCGTACAAGGCTGGGGTCAGCCAGGTGGCTAGCGTACAACGCTGGGGTCAGCATGGTGGTTAGCATACAAAGCTGGGGTCAGCCGGGGGAACTAGTGTACAAAGCTGGGGTCAGCCGGGGGGACTAGTGTACAAAGCTGGGGTCAGCCGGGGGGACTAGTGTACAAAGCTGGGGTCAGCCGGGGGGCCTAGTGTACAAAGCTGGGGTCAGCCGGTGGGCTAGTGTACACAGCTGAGGTCAGCCGGGGGGCTAGTGTACAAAGCTGGAGTCAGCATGGTGGTTAGCGTACAAAGCTGGGGTCAGCATGGTGGCTAGCGTACAACGCTGGGGTCAGCCAGGGGGCTAGTGTACAAAGCTGGGGTCAGCCGGGGGGCTAGCGTACAATGCTGGGGTCAATTGCGTGGATAGCATACAAAGCTGGGGTCAGCCGGTGGGTTAGTGTACAAAGCTGGGGTCAGCTGGGGGGCTAGTGTACAAAGCTGGGGTCAGCCGGTGGGTTAGTGTACACAGCTGAGGTCAGCCGGGGGGCTAGTGTACAAAGCTGGGGTCAGCCGGGGGGGCTAGTGTACAAAGCTGGGGTCAGCCGGGGGGCTAGTGTACAAAGCTGGGGTCAGCGGAGGACTAGTGTACAAAGCTAGGGTCAGCCGAGGGGCTAGCGTACAATGCTGGGGTCAATTGCGTGGATAGCATACAAAGCTGGGGTCAGCCGGTGGGTTAGTGTACACAGCTGAGGTCAGCCGGGGGCTAGTGTACAAAGCTGGGGTCAGCCAGTGGGTTAGTGTACACAGCTGAGGTCAGCCGGTGGGTTAGTGTACACAGCTGAGGTCAGCCGGTGGGTTAGTGTACACAGCTGAGGTCAGCCGGGGGGCTAGTGTACACAGCTGAGGTCAGCCGGGGGGCTAGTGTACAAAGCTGGGGTCAGCCGGGGGGCTAGTGTACACAGCTGAGGTCAGCCGGGGGGCTAGCATACACAGTGTATCATGACACAGCAGCTATTCCCCATGTGTAATGCTGCGTTACTGATTGCTGCCTTCTTACAGGGGGCGTGCCTGACGTACAGGCGGAGACTGGAGGCAAGTTCCTCACTGGGATTACTGGATGCATTAAGAACTTGGTGCTGGTAAATGCAAGGCCGTCTCACCAAGTGCAGCAGCCCATCGACTTGCAGCATAACGCAGAGACGGGTCACAACACCAAAGAGTGCCCATCGTAGGTGGGAGCAGTGCCACCCTACCACCAATGCCACGGCAAGCCAGAGACTTTGGGTTTTTTTTACAATAAAATAAAAGACAGCGACGAAACAGAGAATCAGTATAAATGGTGCTTTTGCTGCTACCAGAAAGAGCGCTGGTGCTAAGGACGGATCGGGCTGCACATTCTGTATTACCGGAGCAGGATTTCTGCCTATCATTATTATTAAGTCTTCAGATTTCCACGTTTTACTGCTGGATGAAGGAAATTTCTATGTGTTGAACCAGATGTATGTTTTTTTTGTATTTTTAAATGATCCCCTAACCAAAATCGCCACCAATCCAGATGTGTAACGTAACCGCTGTGGTGAGAGGCCGGCGCATACTCTGTATCTGTTATGGTTATTGTGTGTGTATATATACAGTATATATATATATAGACCTGGAGATGTTTCGGGCCCAACGTACTGGGGGGAGTTGAACAATGGGAATATTTGCCCTCGCTGCCGCAGAAGACAATGTGTCCCAGCCTTCTAGATAACATAACTTCTGTACCTCTGATCTATATACTGACCGCACGGTATTCTGGGATGGCGATAGGTCAGAGGTTATATAGTGCGTCTCATCTCTCCGTATACACAGGCAGGATACTCCTCACTCTATATAGGGGTAAGGGGCAGCTGGGGAGGGGGGACTACATTGCAGGGGGTAAGGGGCAGCTGCTGGCCAAATAGGAGGGGGGACACACAATAATGCAGGGGATTAGGGGCAGCTGCCGCCAAGATAGAGTGGGGTCTAATTTTGTTTTGTAGAGGGCTCCCTGTGTTTTCGGCGTCTCACTGATCGCACATCTCATGAGTTACTTTGCCGTCGGAGCCCCCCAAATCTCCGACCGCCTTGTTTCTGTATTATTTATGTTATTATCTAACACACTTGAGTATATTATAAAGGTGCATGAACTCTTCGTTCGGGTCAGAATTACTTTTTCCAATAAAATCATTCCTCTCCGACCGCCTGCTCATTCCCGCTAATGTTCATTTGCCACGTTCTGTCCCGCCTGCTCGGGGACCAACATAAACAATGCGTCCCTTTATGTTCTATAACGTTATTAATGAGAAGTGATCATAAGTTTTACTTATTGTTCTGTGCACAGCCGCCTGCTGGAACTGACGCCGCACATACCGGCAGCTCACATAACGTTACCATTACACTTGGCCCGAATGTCAAGTGCAGCGTTCCTGCCTATACCTGTTCCAGGGAACCTGTGGATATTTCAGGGCTAAGGCCTTGGCAGGAACCAGTCCTGTGTCCCGGGTCCCATAGGGATGGTGGCCCCGGAGTTAGTGTGGCTGGTTATATAACATGGAGGAACCACTGTAGATGGGGCTGTACTCCATACATCTACTAGGAGAGGCTTCCAGCCTAGTCACCTGTACCTTACAGAGACTGAGCGGTACTGGAACCTACATCGTGCACACTTACAGAGATGTCCTAGTGCCTGATAGGAGCAGTACTGGAACCTACCTCGTGCACACTTACAGAGATATCCTAGTGCCTGATGTGAGCAGTACTGGAACCTACCTCGTGCACACTTACAGAGATATCCTAGTGCCTGATGTGAGCGGTACTGTAACCTACATCGTGCACACTTACAGGGATGTCCTAGTGCCTGATGTGAGCAGTACTGGAACCTACATCGTGCACACTTACAGAGATGTCCTAGTGCCTGATGTGAGCGGTACTGTAACCTACATCGTGCACACTTACAGGGATGTCCTAGTGCCTGATGTGAGCAGTACTGGAACCTACATCGTGCACACTTACAGAGATGTCCTAGTGCCTGATGTGAGCAGTACTGGAACCTACATCGTGCACACTTACAGAGATATCCTAGTGCCTGATGTGAGCGGTACTGTAACCTACCTCGTGCACACTTACAGAGATGTCCTAGTGCCTGATGTAAGCAGTACTGTAACCTACATCGTGCACACTTACAGATATATACTAGTGCCTGATGTGAGCAGTACTGGAACCTACCTCGTGCACACTTACAGAGATGTCCTAGTGCCTGATGTGAGCAGTACTGGAACCTACATCGTGCACACTTACAGAGATGTCCTAGTGCCTGATGTGAGCGGTACTGGAACCTACATCGTGCACACTTACAGAGATGTCCTAGTGCCTGATGTGAGCGGTACTGTAACCTACCTCGTGCACACTTACAGGGATGTCCTAGTGCCTGATGTAAGCAGTACTGGAACCTACGTCGTGCACACTTACATGGATGTCCTAGTGCCTGATGTTACCGGTACTGGAACCTACCTCGTGCACACTTACAGAGATATCCTAGTGCCTGATGTGAGCGGTACTGGAACCCACGTGCACACTTACAGAGCTGTCCTAGTGCCTAATGTGAGCAATACTGGAACCTACCTTGTGCACACTTACAGAGATGTCCTAGTGCCTAATGTGAGCAGTACTGTAACCTACCTTGTGCACACTTACAGAGATGTCCTAGTGCCTAATGTGAGCAGTACTGTAACCCACGTCGTGCACACTTACAGAGATGTCCTAGTGCCTAATGTCACCAGTACTGGAACCTACCGCGTGCACACTTACAGAGATATCCTAGCACCTGATGTGAGCGGCACTGGAACCTATGTCGTGCACACTTACAGAGATATCCTAGTGCCTGATGTGAGCGGTACTGGAATTTACGTTGTGCACACTTACAGAGATGTCCTTGTGCCTGATGTGAGCGGTACTGTAACCCACGTCATGTACACTTACAGAGATATCCTAGTGCCTGATGTGAGCGGTACTGTAACCCACGTCATGCACACTTACAGAGATGTCCTTGTGCCTGATGTGAGCGGTACTGTAACCCACGTCATGTACACTTACAGAGATATCCTAGTGCCTGATGTGAGCGGTACTGTAACCCACGTCATGCACACTTACAGAGATGTCCTAGTGCCTCATGTGAGCAGTACTGGACCTACATCATGCACACTTACGGGGATCTCCTAGTGCCTGATGTGAGCGGTAATGGAACCTACCGCGTGCACATTTACAGAGATGTCCTAGTGCCTGATGTGAGCAGTACTGGAACCGACATCGTGCACACTTACAGAGATATCCTAGCGCCTGATGTGAGCGGTACTGGAACCTACGTCGTGCACACTTACAGAAATATTCTAGTGCCTGATGTGAGCGGTACTGAAATTTACGTTGTGCATACTTAGAGATGTCCTAGTGCCTGATGTGAGCGGTACTGTAACCTACGTTGTGTATACTTACAGGGATGTTCTAGTGCCTGATGTGAGCGGTACTGTAACCTACGTTGTGCACACTTAGAGATGTCCTAGCGCCTGATGTGAGCAGTACTGGAACCTATGTCGTGCACATTTACAGGGATGTCCTAGTGCCTGATGTGAGCGGTAATGGAACCTACATCGTGCACACTTACATGGATATCCTAGTGCAAAAACAAGTGACAGTAGATAAGTGGCGCAATGCTGCCTTAAATCACAATCCCTGAAGGTACACCTTTACTTCAAAATACAAATTGGAAAAGAATGGGATATAGACAAAATGGCGCACATAAAGAAATACTTGAAGTTATTCTGTTCGGACTCCTCTTTCCATAAGATGAGGTTGTTCTCAAGTGAATATTGGTTACCAGGCCGTATTCGTGAAAAAACAAAAAGAAAACAATAATTAAAATCCGTGTATGTGTTTTATTATAAACACTCCACTGAGTGGTATAATAAATGCTGAGATAAGTTGAGTTCCGCAAGGCGTACCAAAACTCACGTTGCTTTTAGATGTTGTCCCTCTTATAAAGGTTTCTTTAGGCACAATCTTGGGGAGCTCAGCCTCTCAGCATCAATGGGCATGTTCTCATTAGTGACGTAATTTCACACGTGCACAAAAGAAGGGAATAAAATGGTGTCTCAGATAGCAAAGTGACTATTTAATTGAGTAAGTTGGGGACTGTACAAAAATAGTATATCTTGACAGCGTACCTCACTTACATTTTAATCAGATAGAATACACATATAGAGGTTTCTTTATACTGAATTTAGTGAAAGAGTACCCCTACTCACGGTGTGTTTTGGGGTTTTCAAACCTATAAAGGTTTCTTTATACCGGTGTAACAGGTTAGATGCTTGTGAAAACCAGATGTGTGTCTGCTGGCCCGGTAACTCCAATGTTTCAAGGTATATAAAACATAAAAGGTTTTGCCAATGTAATTGGGTATAACAAGTTATGCCTTATACAACAGGTCTTTTCACCATGCAGTAATGGCGTACCTTACTCACCCCTTATAGAGGAGGGCAAAAGCCCGTAGCGGTTTCTTTTCCTATTGATTATCAATCGATGAGGTTTAACAGGAATAGAGCCAGAGATTCGATTGGATAAAAAAAATCCTCCACAAAGTTTAATCCATATAAAAATATTTTACATATGTCCCATGAACAGACCATGCAGACATAAAAAAATCAAAACCAAAAGTGTCCAATAGGATCAAAAAGACTTTAAAAACATGAATAAAAACATACATACATACAGGAGTGTGGCTGCTCACTTTCCTCTGACAGGATCTACGCGTTTCGGTCCAACTGACCTTTATCAAGACATCTTGATAAAGGTCAGTTGGACCGAAAAATGGTGAATAGACCTGTTGTATAAGGCATAACGGTACTTATGTAGTATCTGGACGCCCAATAAAAAAAACGGGTCCATCGCATCGATCGTATGCGATGCGATGGACCCGATTTTTTCATCGGATTCAATGTCAAAATGGAGTCCATTTTAACATAGGATTCTATGGGAAAATGGGCCCATTTCATTTCCCCACTATCCAAGTGGGCATGGAGTTGGATACGCTCGCCACCGAGCCCGAAGCATGGCGAGCGAACGCAGATTTCTTAAACAGTATCCTGTGTCCCCTCGCGGGGCTCGCTTCGCTCGACACGCTTCGGGCTCGGTGGCTCGCTACGCTCGCCACAGGTTTATATCCAACTCCATGCCTACTTGGATAGTGGGGAAATGAAATAGGCCCATTTTCCTATAGAATCCTATGTTAAAATGGACTCCATTTTAACATTGAATCCGATGAAAAAATCGGGTCCATCGCATACGATCGATCGATCGATGCGATGGACCCGATTTTTTTATCGGGTGTCCAGATACTACATAAGTACCGGCATAACTTGTTATACCCATTTACATTGGCAAAACCTTTTATGTTTTATATACCTTGAAACATTGGAGTTACCGGGCCAGCAGACACACATCTGGTTTTCACAAGCATCTAACCTGTTACACCGGTATAAAGAAACCTTTATAGGTTTGAAAACCCCAAAACACACCGTGAGTAGGGGTACGCTTTCACTAAATTCAGTATAAAGAAACCTCTATATGTGTATTTTATCTGATTAAAATGTAAGTGAGGTACGCTGTCAAGATATACTATTTTTGTACAGCCCCCCACTTACTCAATTAAATAAATATCTGAGACACCATTTTCATTCCCTTCTTTTGAGCACGTGTGAAATTACGTCACTAATGAGAACATGCCCATTGATTTTGAGAGGCTGAGCTCTCCAAGATTGTGCCTAAAGAAACCTTTATAAGAGGGACAACATCTAAAACCAACGTGAGTTCTTGGTACGCCTTGCGGAACTCAACTTATCTCAGCATTTATGATGCCACTCACTGGAGTGTTTATAATAAAACACATACACGGATTTTAATTATTGTTTATTCTTTTTGTTTTTTTCCACGAATTAATACGGCCTGGTAACCAATATTCACTTGAGAACAACCTCATCTTATGGAAAGAGGAGTCCAAACAGAATAACTTCAAGTATTTGTTTATTTGCCCCATTTTGTCTATATCCCATTCTTTTCCAAGAGATATCCTAGTGCCTGATGTGAGCGGTAATGGAACCTACGTCGTGCACACTTACAGAGATGTCCTAGTGTCTGATGTGAGCGGTACTGGAATTCATGTCGTGCACACTTACAGAGATATCCTAGTGCCTAATGTGAGCAGTAATGGAACCTACCTCGTGCACACTTACAGAGATGTCCTATTGCCTGATGTGAGCGGTACTGTAACCTACCTTGTGCACACTTACAGATATGTCCTAGTGCTGTGGTAGCCAACTCCAGTCCTCGAGAGCTACCAACAGTGCATGTTTTGCAGGTCCCCTCACAGAATCACAAGTGAGCTAATTAGCTCCATCTGTGGATCTTTTAAAATGTGTCAGTGATTAATGAGTGCAGCTGTGCAGCAGCTAGGTTGTCTGGAAAATGTGAACTGTTGGTAGCTCTCATAGGCTAGGGTTGGCTACCACTGTCCTAGTGCCTAATGTGAGCAGTACTGGAACCAACATCGTGCACACTTACAGGGATGTCCTAGTGCCTGATGTGAGCGGTACTGTAACTTACATTGTGCACACTTACAGAATTATCCTAGCGCCTGATGTGAGCGGTACTGTAACCTATGTTGTGCATACTTACAGGGATGTCCTAGTGCCTGATGTCAGCGGTATCGGAACCTACCTCGTGCACACTTACAGAGATGTCCTAGTGCCTGATGTAAGCAGTACTGGAACCTACGTCATGCACACTTACAGAGATGTCCTAGTGCCTAATGTGAGCAGTACTGGAACCGACATCGTGCACACTTACAGGGATGTCCTAGTGCCTGATGTGAGCGGTACTGTAACTTACATTGTGCACACTTACAGAATTATCCTAGCGCCTGATGTGAGCGGTACTGTAACCTATGTTGTGCATAGTTACAGGGATGTCCTAGTGCCTGATGTCAGCGGTATCGGAACCTACGTCGTGCACACTTAGAGATGTCCTAGTGCCTGATGTGAGCGGTACTGGAATTTACGTAGTGCACACTTAGAGATGTCCTAGTGCCTGATGTGAGCGGTACTGTAACCTACGTTGTGCACACTTACAGGAGGAGTTGGCCTGGTCACTGTTTTAGTCTTGAGGATTGTGGAACTACTCCGGAGTAGGGGAAACCAGTACTACAGGTAGATAGAGGTTTCTTGTACTGTGTAGGCTTTGTCCTAGACCAAGGGTTCCCAAACTTTTTTGTTTGGCTGTATACGTATGATGAGGGCTGTATGTCCATTGGGTGATTCTACAAACCATTTTGTTATATTCCACCTCCAGTGTCGCCACTAGCCAATAAACAAGGTGCTAGAACATGGAACGTTGTCGCTAGGGTGACCAATCCTGGGATTTGGCCCCAAAAATGCTGGGATTTCAATCTCGGGATTGACTCGCTCAGATGCTGCCCAGCTGTTCCCAATGCCCTGCCTGCAGCTCTGCACAACATTGGTCAAAGGTCACACTGCACGGGCCGAACAGCTGCTCCGGCTGCCCACAGCCACACTGCATTGCTCCCGGCCTGGCTCCCAGCTGCCCCTCCAGCTCCCCGGCCTGGCTACCAGCTGCCCCTCCAGCTCCCCGGCCTGGCTCCCAGCTGCGCCTCCAGCTCCCCGGCCTGGCTCCCAGCTGCCCCTCCAGCTCCCGGCCTGGCACCCAGCTCCCCGGCCTGACTCCCAGCTGCCCCTCCAGCTCCCCGCCTGGCTCCCAGCTGCCCCTTCAGCTCCCGGCCTGGCTCCCAGCTCCCCGGCCTGGCTCCCAGCTGCCTCTCCAGCTCCCCAGCCTGGCTCCCAGCTGCCCCTCCAGCTCCCCGGCCTGGCTACCAGCTGCCCCTCCAGCTCCCGGCCTGGCTACCAGCTGCCTCTCCAGCTCCCCGGCCTGGCTCCCAGCTGCCGCTCCAGCTCCCCGGCCTGGCTCCCAGCTGCCCCTCCAGCTCCCCGGCCTGGCTCCCAGCTGCCCCTCCAGCTCCCCGGCCTGGCTCCCAGCTGCCCCTCCACCTCCCCGGCCTGGCTCCCAGCTGCCCCTCCAGCTCCCCGGCCTGGCTCCCAGCTGCCCCTCCAGCTCCCGGCCTGGCTCCCAGCTCCCCGGCCTGGTACCCAGCTCCCCGGCCTGACTCCCAGCTGCCCCTCCAGCTCCCCGGCCTGGCTCCCAGCTGCCCCTCCAGCTCCCTGGCCTGGCTCCCAGCTGCCCCACCAGCTCCCTGGCCTGGCTTCCAGCTGCCTCTCCAGCTCCCCGGCCTGGCTCCCAGCTGCCCCTCCAGCTCCCCGGCCTGGCTCCCAGCTGCCCCTCCAGCTCCCCGGCCTGGCTCCCAGCTGCCTCTCCAGCTCCCCAGCCTAGCTCCCAGCTGCCCCTCCAGCTCCCCGGCCTGGCTACCAGCTGCCCCTCCAGCTCCCGGCCTGGCTCCCAGCTCCCCGGCCTGGCTCCCAGCTGCCTCTCCAGCTCCCCAGCCTGGCTTCCAGCAGCATAGCGTCACTCACCGGCCTGGCTCCCAGCTGCCCTCCAGCTCCCCGGCCTGGCTTCCAGCAGCACAGCACCACTCCCCGGCCTGGCTACCAGCTGCCCCTCCAGCTCCCGGCCTGGCTCCCAGCTCCCCGGCCTGGCTCCCAGCTGCCCCTCCAGCTCCCCGGCCTGGCTCCCAGCTGCCCGGCCTGGCTTCCAGCAGCACAGCACCACTCCCCGGCCTGGCTCCTAGCTGCCCGCCCACTCAGCTCCCAGCTTGTTTTTTTGTTAATACTGTGAACTGAGTGTAGGCTGCAGTTAGGGAATCCGAGGATTGGCATACCAGTTGTCGCCTTGTCCCGTCATTGGCACAATGGTCAGGGGCATTGGAAATACAACCAATAATCATGCCTGGCTTCCAGCAGCACAGCACCACTCCCCGGCCTGGCTCCCAGCTGCCCCTCCAGCTCCCTGGCCTGGCTCCCAGCTGCCCCTCCAGCTCCCTGGCCTGGCTCCCAGCTGCCCCACCAGCTCCCTGGCCTGGCTCCCAGCTGCCTCTCCAGCTCCCCGGCCTGGCTCCCAGCTGCCCCTCCAGCTCCCCGGCCTGGCTCCCAGCTCCCGGCCTGGATTCCAGCTCCCCGACCTGGCTCCCAGCTGCCTCTCCAGCTCCCCAGCCTAGCTCCCAGCTGCCCCTCCAGCTCCCCGGCCTGGCTACCAGCTGCCCCTCCAGCTCCCGGCCTGGGTCCCAGCTCCCCGGCCTGGCTCCCAGCTGCCTCTCCAGCTCCCCGGCCTGGCTTCCAGCAGCATAGCGTCACTCCCCGGCCTGGCTCCCAGCTGCCCCTCCAGCTCCCCGGCCTGACTCCCAGCTGCCCCTCCAGCTCCCCGGCCTGGCTCCCAGCTGCCCCTCCAGCTCCCCGGCCTGGCTTCCAGCAGCATAGCATAACTCCCCGGCCTGGCTCCCAGCTGCCCCTCCAGCTCCCCGGCCTGGCTTCCAGCAGCACAGCACCACTCCCCGGCCTGGCTCCCAGCTGCCCCTCCAGCTCCGCGGCCTGGCTCCCAGCTGCCCCTCCAGCTCCCCAGCCTGTCTCCCAGCTCCCCGGCCTGGCTTCCAGCAGCATAGCATCACTCCCCGGCCTGGCTCCCAGCTGCCCTCCAGCTCCCCGGCCTGGCTTCCAGCAGCATAGCATAACTCCCCGGCATGGCTCCCAGCTGCCCCTCCAGCTCCCTGGCCTGGCTCCCAGCTGCCCCTCCAGCTCCCTGGCCTGGCTCCCAGCTGCCCCACCAGCTCCCTGGCCTGGCTCCCAGCTGCCTCTCCAGCTCCCCGGCCTGGCTCCCAGCTGCCCCTCCAGCTCCCCGGCCTGGCTCCCAGCTGCCCCTCCAGCTCCCGGCCTGGATTCCAGCTCCCCGACCTGGCTCCCAGCTGCCTCTCCAGCTCCCCAGCCTAGCTCCCAGCTGCCCCTCCAGCTCCCCGGCCTGGCTACCAGCTGCCCCTCCAGCTCCCGGCCTGGGTCCCAGCTCCCCTGTCTGGCTCCCAGCTGCCTCTCCAGCTCCCCGGCCTGGCTTCCAGCAGCATAGCGTCACTCCCCGGCCTGGCTCACAGCTGCCCTCCAGCTCCCCGGCCTGGCTTCCAGCAGCACAGCTCCACTCCCCGGCCTGGCTACCAGCTGCCCCTCCAGCTCCCCAGCCTGTCTCCCAGCTCCCCAGCCTGGCTTCCAGCAGCATAGCATCACTCCCCGGCCTGGCTCCCAGCTGCCCCTCCAACTCCCCGGCCTGGCTCCCAGCTGCCCCTCCAGCTCCCCGGTCTGGCTCCCAGCTGCCTCTCCAGCTCCCCGGCCTGGCTCCTAGATTGCCCCTCCAGCTCCCCGGCCTGGCTCCCAGCTGCCCCTCCAGCTCCCGGCCTGGCTCCCAGCTGCCCCTCCAGCTCCCCGGCCTGGCTCCCAGCTGCCCGGCCTGGCTTCCAGCAGCACAGCACCACTCCCCAGCCTGGCTCCTAGCTGCCCGCCCACTCAGCTCCCGGCTTGTTTTTTTGTTAATACTTTGAACTGAGTGTAGGCTGCAGTTAGGGAATCTGGGGATTGGCATACCAGTTGTCGCCTTGTCCCGTCATTAGCACAATGGTCAGGGGCATTGGAAATACAACCAATAATCATGCCTGGCTTCCAGCAGCACAGCACCACTCCCCGGCCTGGCTCCCAGCTGCCCCTCCAGCTCCCCGGCCTGACTCCCAGCTGCCCCTCCAGCTCCCCGGCCTGGCTCCCAGCTGCCCCTCCAGCTCCCCGGCCTGGCTTCCAGCAGCATAGCATAACTCCCCGGCCTGGCTCCCAGCTGCCCCTCCAGCTCCCCGGCCTGGCTTCCAGCAGCACAGCACCACTCCCCGGCCTGGCTCCCAGCTGCCCCTCCAGCTCCGCGGCCTGGCTCCCAGCTGCCCCTCCAGCTCCCCAGCCTGTCTCCCAGCTCCCCGGCCTGGCTTCCAGCAGCATAGCATCACTCCCCGGCCTGGCTCCCAGCTGCCCTCCAGCTCCCCGGCCTGGCTTCCAGCAGCATAGCATAACTCCCCGGCATGGCTCCCAGCTGCCCCTCCAGCTCCCCGGTCTGGCTCCCAGCTGCCTCTCCAGCTCCCCGGCCTGGCTCCTAGATTGCCCCTCCAGCTCCCCGGCCTGGCTCCCAGCTGCCCCTCCAGCTCCGCGGCCTGGCTCCCAGCTGCCCCTCCAGCTCCCCGGCCTGGCTCCCAGCTGCCCCTCCAGCTCCCGGCCTGGATTCCAGCTCCCCGGCCTGGCTCCCAGCTGCCTCTCTAGCTCCCCAGCCTAGCTCCCAGCTGCCCCTCCAGCTCCCCGGCCTGGCTACCAGCTGCCCCTCCAGCTCCCGGCCTGGCTCCCAGCTGCCTCTCCAGCTCCCCGGCCTGGCTTCCAGCAGCATAGCGTCACTCCCCGGCCTGGCTCCCAGCTGCCCTCCAGCTCCCCGGCCTGGCTCCCAGCTGCCCTCCAGCTCCCCGGCCTGGCTTCCAGCAGCACAGCACCACTCCCCGGCCTGGCTACCAGCTGCCCCTCCAGCTCCCCAGCCTGTCTCCCAGCTCCCCGGCCTGGCTTCCAGCAGCATAGCATCACTCCCCGGCCTGGCTCCCAGCTGCCCCTCCAACTCCCCGGCCTGGATCCCAGCTGCCCCTCCAACTCCCCGGCCTGGCTTCCAGCAGCATAGCATAACTCCCCGGCCTGGCTCCCAGCTGCCCCTCCAGCTCCCCGGCCTGGCTTCCAGCAGCACAGCACCACTCCCCGGCCTGGCTCCCAGCTGCCCCTCCAGCTCCCTGGCCTGGCTCCCAGCTGCCCCTCCAGCTCCCCGGCCTGGCTCCCAGCTGCCCCTCCAGCTCCCCGGCCTGGCTTCCAGCAGCATAGCATAACTCCCCGGCCTGGCTCCCAGCTGCCCCTCCAGCTCCCCAGCCTGGCTCCCAGCTGCCCCTCCAGCTCCCCGGCCTGGCTACCAGCTGCCCCTCCAGCTCCCGGCCTGGCTACCAGCTGCCTCTCCAGCTCCCCGGCCTGGCTCCCAGCTGCCGCTCCAGCTCCCCGGCCTGGCTCCCAGCTGCCCCTCCAGCTCCCCGGCCTGGCTCCCAGCTGCCCCTCCAGCTCCCCGGCCTGGCTCCCAGCTGCCCCTCCACCTCCCCGGCCTGGCTCCCAGCTGCCCCTCCAGCTCCCCGGCCTGGCTCCCAGCTGCCCCTCCAGCTCCCGGCCTGGCTCCCAGCTCCCCGGCCTGGTACCCAGCTCCCCGGCCTGACTCCCAGCTGCCCCTCCAGCTCCCCGGCCTGGCTCCCAGCTGCCCCTCCAGCTCCCTGGCCTGGCTCCCAGCTGCCCCACCAGCTCCCTGGCCTGGCTTCCAGCTGCCTCTCCAGCTCCCCGGCCTGGCTCCCAGCTGCCCCTCCAGCTCCCCGGCCTGGCTCCCAGCTGCCCCTCCAGCTCCCCGGCCTGGCTCCCAGCTGCCTCTCCAGCTCCCCAGCCTAGCTCCCAGCTGCCCCTCCAGCTCCCCGGCCTGGCTACCAGCTGCCCCTCCAGCTCCCGGCCTGGCTCCCAGCTCCCCGGCCTGGCTCCCAGCTGCCTCTCCAGCTCCCCAGCCTGGCTTCCAGCAGCATAGCGTCACTCACCGGCCTGGCTCCCAGCTGCCCTCCAGCTCCCCGGCCTGGCTTCCAGCAGCACAGCACCACTCCCCGGCCTGGCTACCAGCTGCCCCTCCAGCTCCCGGCCTGGCTCCCAGCTCCCCGGCCTGGCTCCCAGCTGCCCCTCCAGCTCCCCGGCCTGGCTCCCAGCTGCCCGGCCTGGCTTCCAGCAGCACAGCACCACTCCCCGGCCTGGCTCCTAGCTGCCCGCCCACTCAGCTCCCAGCTTGTTTTTTTGTTAATACTGTGAACTGAGTGTAGGCTGCAGTTAGGGAATCCGAGGATTGGCATACCAGTTGTCGCCTTGTCCCGTCATTGGCACAATGGTCAGGGGCATTGGAAATACAACCAATAATCATGCCTGGCTTCCAGCAGCACAGCACCACTCCCCGGCCTGGCTCCCAGCTGCCCCTCCAGCTCCCTGGCCTGGCTCCCAGCTGCCCCTCCAGCTCCCTGGCCTGGCTCCCAGCTGCCCCACCAGCTCCCTGGCCTGGCTCCCAGCTGCCTCTCCAGCTCCCCGGCCTGGCTCCCAGCTGCCCCTCCAGCTCCCCGGCCTGGCTCCCAGCTCCCGGCCTGGATTCCAGCTCCCCGACCTGGCTCCCAGCTGCCTCTCCAGCTCCCCAGCCTAGCTCCCAGCTGCCCCTCCAGCTCCCCGGCCTGGCTACCAGCTGCCCCTCCAGCTCCCGGCCTGGGTCCCAGCTCCCCGGCCTGGCTCCCAGCTGCCTCTCCAGCTCCCCGGCCTGGCTTCCAGCAGCATAGCGTCACTCCCCGGCCTGGCTCCCAGCTGCCCCTCCAGCTCCCCGGCCTGACTCCCAGCTGCCCCTCCAGCTCCCCGGCCTGGCTCCCAGCTGCCCCTCCAGCTCCCCGGCCTGGCTTCCAGCAGCATAGCATAACTCCCCGGCCTGGCTCCCAGCTGCCCCTCCAGCTCCCCGGCCTGGCTTCCAGCAGCACAGCACCACTCCCCGGCCTGGCTCCCAGCTGCCCCTCCAGCTCCGCGGCCTGGCTCCCAGCTGCCCCTCCAGCTCCCCAGCCTGTCTCCCAGCTCCCCGGCCTGGCTTCCAGCAGCATAGCATCACTCCCCGGCCTGGCTCCCAGCTGCCCTCCAGCTCCCCGGCCTGGCTTCCAGCAGCATAGCATAACTCCCCGGCATGGCTCCCAGCTGCCCCTCCAGCTCCCTGGCCTGGCTCCCAGCTGCCCCTCCAGCTCCCTGGCCTGGCTCCCAGCTGCCCCACCAGCTCCCTGGCCTGGCTCCCAGCTGCCTCTCCAGCTCCCCGGCCTGGCTCCCAGCTGCCCCTCCAGCTCCCCGGCCTGGCTCCCAGCTGCCCCTCCAGCTCCCGGCCTGGATTCCAGCTCCCCGACCTGGCTCCCAGCTGCCTCTCCAGCTCCCCAGCCTAGCTCCCAGCTGCCCCTCCAGCTCCCCGGCCTGGCTACCAGCTGCCCCTCCAGCTCCCGGCCTGGGTCCCAGCTCCCCTGTCTGGCTCCCAGCTGCCTCTCCAGCTCCCCGGCCTGGCTTCCAGCAGCATAGCGTCACTCCCCGGCCTGGCTCACAGCTGCCCTCCAGCTCCCCGGCCTGGCTTCCAGCAGCACAGCTCCACTCCCCGGCCTGGCTACCAGCTGCCCCTCCAGCTCCCCAGCCTGTCTCCCAGCTCCCCAGCCTGGCTTCCAGCAGCATAGCATCACTCCCCGGCCTGGCTCCCAGCTGCCCCTCCAACTCCCCGGCCTGGCTCCCAGCTGCCCCTCCAGCTCCCCGGTCTGGCTCCCAGCTGCCTCTCCAGCTCCCCGGCCTGGCTCCTAGATTGCCCCTCCAGCTCCCCGGCCTGGCTCCCAGCTGCCCCTCCAGCTCCCGGCCTGGCTCCCAGCTGCCCCTCCAGCTCCCCGGCCTGGCTCCCAGCTGCCCGGCCTGGCTTCCAGCAGCACAGCACCACTCCCCAGCCTGGCTCCTAGCTGCCCGCCCACTCAGCTCCCGGCTTGTTTTTTTGTTAATACTTTGAACTGAGTGTAGGCTGCAGTTAGGGAATCTGGGGATTGGCATACCAGTTGTCGCCTTGTCCCGTCATTGGCACAATGGTCAGGGGCATTGGAAATACAACCAATAATCATGCCTGGCTTCCAGCAGCACAGCACCACTCCCCGGCCTGGCTCCCAGCTGCCCCTCCAGCTCCCCGGCCTGACTCCCAGCTGCCCCTCCAGCTCCCCGGCCTGGCTCCCAGCTGCCCCTCCAGCTCCCCGGCCTGGCTTCCAGCAGCATAGCATAACTCCCCGGCCTGGCTCCCAGCTGCCCCTCCAGCTCCCCGGCCTGGCTTCCAGCAGCACAGCACCACTCCCCGGCCTGGCTCCCAGCTGCCCCTCCAGCTCCGCGGCCTGGCTCCCAGCTGCCCCTCCAGCTCCCCAGCCTGTCTCCCAGCTCCCCGGCCTGGCTTCCAGCAGCATAGCATCACTCCCCGGCCTGGCTCCCAGCTGCCCTCCAGCTCCCCGGCCTGGCTTCCAGCAGCATAGCATAACTCCCCGGCATGGCTCCCAGCTGCCCCTCCAGCTCCCCGGTCTGGCTCCCAGCTGCCTCTCCAGCTCCCCGGCCTGGCTCCTAGATTGCCCCTCCAGCTCCCCGGCCTGGCTCCCAGCTGCCCCTCCAGCTCCGCGGCCTGGCTCCCAGCTGCCCCTCCAGCTCCCCGGCCTGGCTCCCAGCTGCCCCTCCAGCTCCCGGCCTGGATTCCAGCTCCCCGGCCTGGCTCCCAGCTGCCTCTCTAGCTCCCCAGCCTAGCTCCCAGCTGCCCCTCCAGCTCCCCGGCCTGGCTACCAGCTGCCCCTCCAGCTCCCGGCCTGGCTCCCAGCTGCCTCTCCAGCTCCCCGGCCTGGCTTCCAGCAGCATAGCGTCACTCCCCGGCCTGGCTCCCAGCTGCCCTCCAGCTCCCCGGCCTGGCTCCCAGCTGCCCTCCAGCTCCCCGGCCTGGCTTCCAGCAGCACAGCACCACTCCCCGGCCTGGCTACCAGCTGCCCCTCCAGCTCCCCAGCCTGTCTCCCAGCTCCCCGGCCTGGCTTCCAGCAGCATAGCATCACTCCCCGGCCTGGCTCCCAGCTGCCCCTCCAACTCCCCGGCCTGGATCCCAGCTGCCCCTCCAACTCCCCGGCCTGGCTTCCAGCAGCATAGCATAACTCCCCGGCCTGGCTCCCAGCTGCCCCTCCAGCTCCCCGGCCTGGCTTCCAGCAGCACAGCACCACTCCCCGGCCTGGCTCCCAGCTGCCCCTCCAGCTCCCTGGCCTGGCTCCCAGCTGCCCCTCCAGCTCCCCGGCCTGGCTCCCAGCTGCCCCTCCAGCTCCCCGGCCTGGCTTCCAGCAGCATAGCATAACTCCCCGGCCTGGCTCCCAGCTGCCCCTCCAGCTCCCCGGCCTGGCTTCCAGCAGCACAGCACCACTCCCCGGCCTGGCTCCCAGCTGCCCCTCCAGCTCCCCAGCCTGTCTCCCAGCTCCCCGGCCTGGCTTCCAGCAGCATAGCATCACTCCCCGGCCTGGCTCCCAGCTGCCCCTCCAGCTCCCCGGCCTGGCTTCCAGCAGCACAGCACCACTCCCCGGCCTGGCTCCCAGCTGCCCCTCCAGCTCCGCGGCCTGGCTCCCAGCTGCCCCTCCAGCTCCCTGACCTGTCTCCCAGCTCCCCGGCCTGGCTTCCAGCAGCATAGCATCACTCCCCGGCCTGGCTCCCAGCTGCCCCTCCAGCTCCGCGGCCTGGCTCCCAGCTGCCCCTCCAGCTCCCCAGCCTGTCTCCCAGCTCCCCGGCCTGGCTCCCAGCTGCCCCTCCAGCTCCCCGGCCTGGCTCCCAGCTGCCCCTCCAGCTCCCCAGCCTGGCTCCCAGCTGCCCTCCAGCTCCCCGGCCTGGCTTCCAGCAGCACAGCACCACTCCCCGGCCTGGCTCCCAGCTGCCCCTCCAGCTCCGCGGCCTGGCTTCCAGCAGCACAGCACCACTCCCAGCTGCCCCTCCAGCTCCGCGGCCTGGCTCCCAGCTGCCCCTCCAGCTCCCCGGCCTGGCTTCCAGCAGCACAGCACCACTCCCCGGCCTGGCTCCCAGCTGCCCCTCCAGCTCCGCGGCCTGGCTCCCAGCTGCCCCTCCAGCTCCCCGACCTGTCTCCCAGCTCCCCGGCCTGGCTTCCAGCAGCATAGCATCACTCCCCGGCCTGGCTCCCAGCTGCCCCTCCAGCTCCCCGGCCTGGCTTCCAGCAGCACAGCACCACTCCCAGCTGCCCCTCCAGCTCCCCGGCCTGGCTCCCAGCTGCCCCTCCAGCTCCCCGGCCTGGCTCCTAGCTGCCCGCCCACTCAGCTCCCGGCTTGTTTTTTTGTTAATACTGTGTACTGAGTGTAGGCTGCAGTTAGGGAATCCGGGGATTGGCATACCAGTTGTCGCCTTGTCCCATCATTGGCACAATGGTCAGGGGCATTGGAAATACAACCAATAATCATGCAGGCATTGTGCACTGCTTATAGAGAGGCAGCGGAACATTTAATAGGTGCAGAAGGCTAATAAATATAAGATACATCCTGCTGCCTGGCCTATACATGGGAGTTCACAGATGACCGTGTCCCCGGCAGCCACAGGGTGGGAATGAGGTAGAAGTGTACTCGCAGTGCTGGTAAGATGCCCAGAGCCTGCCCAGTCCATCCATAGATAATAGCGGCCAGTATCACACTGGCACAGTCGGCGCTGTGATCTCGGGGGTCACCTTGCTCGGTCGGCTTTTCTCCTTGAGAACGCAGCTTCGGGTGCAGAGGTGGCAGGAGGCACAGAAGGAGTTACAGCAGGGAAGGAAGCGGCAGGCACTGATTCTCCAGATGAACCAGCCAGGGGACCAGCAGCACCAGAATAGCAGCGCCACGCCTATCGCCAGCCCCAGGATTACATACAGGTAAAGAAAGGAGGTGGAAGGTCTCCTGTCTGAAGCAATGGAAAATGCATTAGGCGGATGTAGAAAACACACCATGTACTTCACATAGACACTCATATATATATATATATATAGTAGAAGGAAATAGAGGTGGGCGATCAGTGGCACAAGACCAGATGGTTTGGATGGTGACTCTATATATGTGTAGTATATATGGACCCTTGGTACTTGTTTAGTTTCACGGCGGCAGCATAGGTGCGCATCTGAGTCCCACGCTACTGGCTCAGTGGCTCACTACACTATCTAAAATCAACTCCATGCCAACGTGTATAGTGGGGGTATGAACTATCCACGTTGGCATGGAGTTTATTTTAGAAAGTTTGGCAAGCGCCGAACCCGGAAGTAGCGCGCGGCCATGCTGCCGCCGTAAAACGAAACAAGTACCGGACCCCCTTATTTTCTCTCACTTTCTAATAGTATTATTGAGGATATTATTGGGGTGTGCTACCACTGGACAATATTTAGACAAGCATCATATGGAAAGGGGAAGATGTGTCACAGTGTGGTGCACCACAGAGAAAAACTCCTAAAATATAACTTTTATTAACTAATAATATAAAAAGCAAAATATAAAAACAAACAAATACAGAAATGAGTGGGACAAACACCAAAGTTTAAAAAGGCTGCGTAGGTGTATCACTGCAGTGAATAATACATTTATTACATACAGTAATCTTTAGCTTCTCTTTATTAATATTTCACAAAACATGTAAACCTAATTATTTTTACTTTCCAGCAAATTCATGAGTACATCTGATTGTCAAACCAGATTTTGGGCCCCATTTACCATTGATTGCATTTACAATGCGATCTGGGCGGAATATTACCGCTCAGGATCGCATTGTAAAATGCAATCATTTCACCCGAATGTATTACCGGCCAGGGGGCAGGGACAGGGCTCCGAAAAGAGCCCGTCTCTGCGATGCCGGAAGCCAGGTGGTCAGCGCATGCGCGGTTACGCGCCGACCCCCAACACCCCCCCCCACACACACACACTGACCGCACTGTCCCTCTGGCAGTGCGATGTGTAGCCATAGGCTGCAATGGGTTATCGCCATATCAGAATGGCGATAGCCCAGGGGTGCGATGCCGGGCTGCCAGGTGTTGATACATCGGGTAGCTTTGCATCCCCCATAGAAACCTAGAGGATGTGGCTGGCGGCGCTGCAGGGGGGGGGGGAGATCGCAGCAGGGATCGGAGATACTTAGGGGGATACTTAATATTTGCAGTTAACCCCCGAAAACGGGTGTTTTCGGGGATTTAGCCGCAAATTTTAGTTGATAAATGCGGCCCTGAGTCTCAGAAGGATAAGGAGACATCTAGAAACCAACCGAGTGATTTAACCTCTGAGGTTCAAAGCCTCACTAGAGCCTTGGCTCCAGGGCAATCTGAACCTCACCCTTCCTCTGCGACGAACCCTCCCCCTTTTACAAAGGAAAAGGGCCCCTCCACAAAATGTGGACTCCCCTGATTCTGATGACATGCCAGAATTAGAAGAGGGTGAATTTGCACCCCCAGGTGAGGAGGAGGTTGAGGAAGTGCTGGCTTTTGATACACAGGAGCCTGCACAGGCCTCTCAGGGGATAGAGGATTTAATTCAAATGGTGAAGGTTGCTTGTAATGTGACGGACGGAGTGGATACTCCTGCCCGACTCTCCCTTTTTGGGAAAAAGCAAAAAAACAATCATCCATCTTTCCCCCGGCGGAGGAATCGGATGACCATGTTACGGAGCCCTGGAGTCATCCATACAAACAAGTGGACTCATCAGTGTCATGGCTGTCTAAAAAGACGGTCCTCTGAGTTCCTGAGGCCACCACCCTTAAGGACATATCTGACCGCAAGTTGGAGTTAACTCTTAAAAAAAAATTCAGCTTCTGGGGTTGTACAGCGTCCGGCACAGGTTGGATGCTGGGTAAATAAGGCCATAGGTGTGTGGGCCTCATAATTCTCAAAGGAGATATGTGACGGTTCTGACCCTGCAATTATCATGCAGCTGTCAGAGCAGATTCAGGAAGCCTCAACATTTCTGATGGAGGCGTCCTCGGACATCTGTATAGTTGCGGCTAGAATTTCTGCGCTATCTATTTCTGCTCGTAGAGCCCTTTGGCTGCACCAGTGGCAGGCGGACGCCGAGTCCAAGAGAGCAGTGGAGGCCTTGGCCTTCAATGGGGAGGTCCTGTTCGGCCCTGAGCTGGATAAATGGATATCCCAGGCGACAGGAGGTAAGTCTCACTTCCTCCCTTTGGCAGCACCGCCTCCTTCTCGCAGGACCACACAGGTTCCTTCCTTTTGCTCCTCAGGTTTAGGGGTCGTTCCAGAGGTGGTGCACCATCACACCGAGGTTCCAGAGGTCGCGGCAGAGGCGCCTCTACAACCACACTGGATCCCAAGACCACCAAGCCCACAGCATGACAGTCTTCCGTCCCATCTGGGGGATCCCAGGGTGGGAGTTCGACTAAAGAACTTCAGTCACGTCTGGCTCCAGTCCTGTCAGGACTCATGGGTAAGGGATCTTGTGGCCCTAGGCTACAAGATTCATTTCAGTCTTCTCCCCCAAACAGGTTTTTTAAGACAGGGCTGCTGGTTCCTCCAGAGAAGGGGCAACTATTATTGGCAGCCATTGCCAAATTGAGAAACACAGGAGTGGTGGTTCCGGTACCTGCGGAGCAGCGTACTCACGGCTACTACTCAAGTATTTTTCTTGTGCAAAAGCCGAACGGCTCGGTACGCCCCATTCTATATTTAAAGGATTTGAACCCATACTTGCAAGTAGTCAAATTCAAAATGGAGTCCCTGCAGTCGGTGATACAAGGGTTGGAACAGGGAGAGTTCTTGGTATATATCGATATCAAGGATGCGCCTGGCCACCTCACCAAGTGTTCCTTCGGTTCGCGGTGCAGAATCATCACTGGCAGTTCCAGGCACTGCCATTTGGCCACTCATCGGCACATCGAATCTTCACCAAGGTTATGGCAGTGATGATGTAGGTTCTCCGTACCCAAGGTGTGACAAGTATACCTTATCTGGATGACCTTCTGCTGAAGAGTCCTGTTGGAGAACATTCTTCTCACCCAGAGAACCCTCATAAGTCACAGGTGAATCCTCAACTTCCAGAAGTCGCAGCTTCAACCAGCTCAGTGTCTTTTACTGTATTTTTAGGAATGATCCTGGACACTGTCCAGATGAAGGTCTTTTTACCAACTGACAAGATCCAATCATCCAATCCCTACAGGCCTTAGTCAGGCTAGTCCTGCATCGCAGACAGGTGTCTGTACATCTTTGCACCAGGCTCCTGGGGAAGATGGTGTCCATTTTCGAGGCGATCCAGTACGGGCGTTTCCACTCTTGCCCATTTCAGCTGTCCATGGTTGGGATCACACCTTTACCTACTGCAGATTGTGACCCTATCCCCTCAAGCTTGTCTCTCCTTAATGTGGTGGCTGAACACCACCAATCTCCAGCAAGAAAAACGATTTGGGATTGGACCCTCCTCACAACAGATGCCAGCCTCCGGGGTTGGGGAGCGGTCACCTTGGAACACCAGTTCCAGGGGTTATGGACAAGACAGGAGAGTCTCCTCTCAATCAGCATTCTGGAACTAAGAGACGTCTATTATACCCTCCTCCAGACGAAACATCTTCTTCAGTGCAAGGTCATCCGTGTCCAGTTCGACAACTCCATGGCCGTGGCGTATATCAATAAGCAGGGAGGCACCCGCAGTTGCACGGCCATGAAGGAGGTCAGCAGAATCCTGCTTTGGGCGCAGACTCACGCTCTAGCCCTGTCGGCCATTTTTATACCAAGAGTAGAAAAGTGGGAGGCCGATTTTCTCAGCAGGATGTACATCAGGGAGAATGGTGCTTACAACCTCAGATATTTTAGAGGTTGATCCATTGGTTGGGCCGTCCTCAGGTGGACCTGCCACAACTTTCAACTCCCCAGGTACTTTGCTCGAACGCAAGACCCACAAGCAGAAGGGGTGGACGTGCTGGTCGCTCCATGGCCTTTTCAGTTTGTGTACCTCTTTCCACTGTTGATACCTCGAGTTCTTCAACGCATCCGGAAAGAAGAGTCACGGCTCTGTTGATCACACCAGACTGGCCATGTCGGTCGTGGTACACCAACATGACAACACTACTGACAGAGGAGCTGTGGCCCCTGCCTCTTCAGTGTGACCTTCTCAGCCAGGGACCTTTCATCTTTCCAGATTTAGGTAATCTTCATTTGACAGTGTGGCTGCTGAAAGGACCATCCTGAGGCGTGCTGGTATTCAAGGGGCAGTGATACCCACTATGCTACGGACAAGGAAAGAGGTCACCTCAGCACACTATCACTGCATATGGCATTCCTATGTGGCTTGGTGTGAGCGGTGTGGAGTTTCCACAACCCTGCTTAAAAAGAAAAACAAGGATTCATAACAGCGCACTCAACCAGATCGGTGGGTCCCTCTTGGGTGGCTGCCCGAGGGGTCTCGCTACAGCAAGTCTGCTGAGCTGTTACATGGTCGGCCAGTAGAACCTTTGTTAGGTTTTACAGGTTTTAGATCTTTGCGGCTCCAGCTTCATTGTTTGGCCGCACGGTACTACAGGGTTCTCAGCGCTCGCCCGCCCGGGTTGGAGGCTCTGGGACGTCCCCAGTGTAACTCCAGTGGATGAAGGAGAAAGAGGGATTTTGTTCTTACATAATCCTTTTCTCTGAGTCCACAGGTGTCACTAGACGCCCGCCTCAGTGCTGTTCTCTCCTTAGCCCTAGGGCAAGTTACCTGTCAGGGTGGTTACCTTGGAGTTTTCCCCATTTCGGTTACAACTGTATGTTATGATGTTACATTGTCTGTTGACTCTGTATGTGTTGATTTTTAGTGTTTTTCTCACTGTTTTCTTCTCTACCTTATGTTTTGAATGTTGGCATGTGTGCCAACATTCACCTCTTCGGAAGTGTGTTTATCTTCCTGCTCCCTTACGGGCATAATCTTTAGGACTGCCTGAGAGGGGAAGTAGAAGGGGAGGAGTTGGCCACACAAATTTTAGCCTGTGACCGGCGTATGCTTCGCTGATGCTTCATCAGGTGTTTTGTGAAATATTAATAGATGCTAAAGATTGGGAATAATCAATGTATTACTAAATCAATCAATGGGAGATGGCCCCGTGCTCAGTGGAACCACCCCAGACACATCAGATGCTACATTTTCCCATATGAGGCATGGATCCACCACCATGTAGTATTTCTCTGCTCTGTCTGGCTTTCCGACGTGTGTGGGGCTAGACACCACGGATATGTGTGAGAGATGGTAGGTTGGCGGTAAGAGGTGCGACAGACCACCGTACTGACACTAATGTGTGTGGTAACCTCAGCCACGTTCTGTGGCAGGGGGATCACCACTGTGCTTGTGGGAGAAGGTTACTGCTCAGGGTTAGGGTGTCAGACTGCAGCCTGCCTGAGGCCTTCACCCCTTGGACTAAGTTTGGTGCTGAAGGATGGGGGATATAGAGGGGAGGGTGACCCAGCTGCTGTCTCCACTTCTACCCCCCAGGGTGATAGGGTCCCCAATGTGTATAAGAGAAATACAGAACCAAACCGGACAATTACAAGATGCAAGAACTAGTCTCCTAAAGAAGCTTGGCCATGTGTATGTTAGGGGTTATGTAATAGGTTAGAGTGTAGGGAACTGCTGGATTTTCTGCCAGGTCCCCTCTACATGTATACCAATTACCTATAGGTCAGGAGCAGCGGCCCTACAGACAACACGCTGGGCCCATGAGCTCGGAACCTGACCCCCTATAGGACACAGTGGTGGTAACCCGATGGCACCTGAACCTTTATATTCATGGTATAGAAAGACTAGAACTATTATACATGTCCCAATATAATAAAACTGTCCAGGTGCTGGAAACAGAGGGGGCAATACCTGTGTCTGATCCGTGAAGATGGACGTTGTCTGGAGCAAGCAGCTGGTGATCGCCTTTGTTCTTGCAGCTCAGATTTAGCGCAGTTGCTGTGAGGTCTGGCAGAGTAGCCGTGCTGGTGGCAGGTAGGTCGGTGGGAGTCCCTGGCAATGTACATATGACACGTGGTCAGTCACAGTGTGGCATGTAGGATCAATGCTCCCCTGGGGGTGGCTCTAGGGGTACGCAGGTCTGCCCCCACTGCACTGTGACCCCAATTCTGCCCCTGCGCTGCACCGTGACTCCAGTTCTGCCCCCGCTGCACTGTGATCCCAATTCTGCCCCCCCCTGCTGCACTGTGACCAGGATTCTGCCCCCCCTGCACAGTGACCCCGATTCTGCCCCTGCTGCACAGTGACCCCGATTCTGCCCCCCATTGCCCTGTGATTCAGATTCTGCCCCCGTTGCACTGTGACCCCGATTCTACCCCGCTGGACTGTGACCCCGATTCTGCCCCCGCTGCACTGTGACCACGATTCCGCCCCCGCTGCACTGTGACCCCGATTCTGCCCCCCCCCCCCCTGCTGCACTGTGACCTCGATTCTGCCCCCCCCCCCCCCACTGTGACCCCGAACCTGGCCCGGTGCTCTGTGACCCCGATTCTGCCCTGTTGCACTGTGACCCCGATTCTGCCCCGCTGCACAGTGACCCCGATTCTGCCCCCACTGAATAAGGTTGACATGCATTAGGTCAACATAGTTGTTTCTACTTTCCCATCGCAGTGGTAATAGACGGAGAACATAATGGCGGGCGCATTGAGGGGCCGCAGTACACTTATACAGTCTCCATGTCAACCTAGACACCAAAGAACTCACATCGACCTTTTCCCATGTTGACCAATAATGGGCGACCTAGTTACTGTCCACCTAATGTCCTATGCCCATGGAGGCAGGATATAATAGCCGGAGGGGTACCTGGGGTGTTACCTCTGCTGGAGACGCAGTTTGCAGGGGGGCTGGCAGACTGATCACTCCCATCTCCACAATTATCAATGCTGCGCTCGTCGCACACCAGGCTGGACGGGATGCATTTCCCATTGTGGCAGCTGAAGTACGGCTCCGAGCGGCACTCCGAGGTGTTGAAGCCTGTAATGTTGAGACATCAGATACACAGCAGGTTAGATATGTAGAAGGTTAGATACGCAGCAGGTTAGATACGCAGCAGGTTAGATATGTAGAAGGTTAGATATGCAGCAGGTTAGATACGCAGCAGGTTAGATACGCAGCAGGTTAGATACGCAGCAGGTTAGATACGCAGCAGGTTAGATACGCAGCAGGTTAGATACGTAGAAGGTTAGATACGCAGCAGGTTAGATACGCAGCAGGTTAGATACGCAGCAGGTTAGATACGCAGCAGGTTAGAGGCGCAGGGGAGGGCAGCAGGTTAGAGGCACAGGGGAGGGCAGCAGGTTAGAGGCACAGGGGAGGGCAGCAGGTTAGAGGCACAGGGGAGGGCAGCAGGTTAGAGGCGCAGGGGAGGGCAGCAGGTTAGAGGCGCAGGGGAGGGCAGCAGGTTAGATGCGCAGGGGAGGGCAGCAGGTTAGATGCGCAGGGGAGGGCAGCAGGTTAGAGGCGCAGGGGACGGCAGCAGGTTAGAGGCGCAGGGGAGGGCAGCAGGTTAGAGGCGCAGGGGAGGGCAGCAGGTTAGATGCGTAGGGGAGGGCAGCAGGTTAGAGGCGCAGGGGAGGGCAGCAGGTTAGAGGCGCAGGGGAGGGCAGCAGGTTAGAGGCGCAGGGGACGGCAGCAGGTTAGAGGCGCAGGGGAGGGCAGCAGGTTAGATGCGCAGGGGAGGGCAGCAGGTTAGAGGCGCAGGGGACGGCAGCAGGTTAGATGCGCAGGGGAGGGCAGCAGGTTAGATGCGTAGGGGAGGGCAGCAGGTTAGAGGCGCAGGGGAGGGCAGCAGGTTAGAGGCGCTGGGGAGGGCAGCAGGTTAGAGGCGCAGGGGACGGCAGCAGGTTAGAGGCGCAGGGGAGGGCAGCAGGATAGATGTGCAGGGGAGGGCAGCAGGTTAGATGCACAGGGGAGGGCAGCAGGTTAGAGGCGCAGGGGACGGCAGCAGGTTAGATACGCAGGGGAGGGCAGCAGGTTAGATGCGCAGGGGAGGGCAGCAGGTTAAAGGCGCAGGGGAGGGCAGCAGGTTAAAGGCGCAGGGGAGGGCAGCAGGTTAGATGCGCAGGGGAGGGCAGCAGGTTAGATGCGTAGGGGAGGGCAGCAGGTTAGAGGCGCAGGGGAGGGCAG
Organism: Crinia signifera; assembly: GCF_055691185.1. NCBI lineage: Eukaryota > Metazoa > Chordata > Amphibia > Anura > Myobatrachidae > Crinia > Crinia signifera. The sequence goes on from NC_139226.1 coordinate 2,464,549, forward strand.
CAGGTTAGAGGCGCAGGGGAGGGCAGCAGGTTAGAGGCGCAGGGGAGGGCAGCAGGTTAGAGGCGCAGGGGAGGGCAGCAGGTTAGATGCGCAGGGGAGGGCAGCAGGTTAGATGCGCAGGGGAGGGCAGCAGGTTAGAGGCGCAGGGGAGGGCAGCAGGTTAGAGGCGCAGGGGAGGGCAGCAGGTTAGAGGTGCAGGGGAGGGCAGCAGGTTAGAGGTGCAGGGGAGGGCAGCAGGTTAGAGGCGCAGGGGAGGGCAGCAGGTTAGAGGCGCAGGGGAGGGCAGCAGGTTAGATGCGCAGGGGAGGGCAGCAGGTTAGAGGCGCAGGGGAGGGCAGCAGGTTAGAGGCGCAGGGGAGGGCAGCAGGTTAGAGGCGCAGGGGAGGTCAGCAGGTTAGAGGCGCAGGGGAGGGCAGCAGGTTAGAGGCGCAGGGGAGGTCAGCAGGTTAGAGGCGCAGGGGAGGGCAGCAGGTTAGATGCGCAGGGGAGGGCAGCAGGTTAGAGGCGCAGGGGAGGGCAGCAGGTTAGATACACAGTGAGACTTAGGGGTAATAGTACAGTAGATTGATTATAGAAAAAGAACGCTTATGATTATATGTTAATTGTAAAAAGTGAGTGGTACCTGTAAAGGAAATATTTGTTAAAATACTGTTTACACCCTTTTGGGGAATAGGTGAGGGTTTTAAGAACAAATTTGCACAAACCGGTAATCCGCCCCTATCTTACCCTATGTGAGCTCTGTACCGTATCTCCAGGATGACATTAGATGGTATTGAGGATAGGAGTCCCTGTTTCCAAGAAGTCACACACATTCGTGGCAGCCGCTACGCTGATCCTCCGTCGGAGCCGATACCCAGAAGTTCGGGCGGCAGTTCCCTCGGGCGGTTCACAGCGGGCAGTGGGGTTAACCCTAATACGCGTGCTGGTGTAGGTGGATGCTGTTTGTAGTCCCCAACAGGTTTCATGCGTCTAAGCGCACTTTTTCAAGGATGATGGCTCTGCACACAGTTTGTGCTTTTATAGATGAAAAACTTTATTAGTCGCGGACAGGAAGTTGTCTTCAGGAAGTAATAAAAATGGTGGGAAACACACGTTTCCATCCTTCAATGGATTTCTTCATATTTGCATGATTTTATTTATTGACTTAAGAATTTTAATAAAATAAATGGGATAAAAGGATTAGTAATAGGTACCACTCATTAAAATACAGTTCTAAAAAGATTCTATTTTAATTCTAGATCTATGTTTAGACCTCTCGGCACTAAAGTCTTCATATCATAGATCCATTTTGTCTCTGTTCGCCTCAGCTGTGTCACCAGATCTCCTCCACGCCAATTTTCTTTTACTTTCTGAATTACCGTGCATTGGAGCCCTGCTGGATTTTTATTATGATTTTCCAGAAAGTGATTTGAGACACTATGGGGTTTTAAGCCCTTTAGTATATTATATATGTATTTGGCAAATCTCACTTTTGCTTTTCGCTTTGTCTGTCAGATATATTGTCCGCACTGGAACTCCAATAGGTAAATGACTCCCTCTTAGTCTCAGGAAAGGTGATCATTGATTTTGTATTCTTTACCAGTTTGGTTTGATTTGAAGCTGTTTATTGGTTTTGTGGTTTTTTTTCTATTTGTGCAAGCTTTACAGTTTAAGCATTTGAAGTATCCTTTGTTTTGTATGGATATGTTTTGTGTCTGGCTTTTAGTAAAGCTAGAGACCAGATGTTTGATATTTTTTGCTTTCCTGTAAATTATTTTCGGTTTGTCAGGTAATGCCGGCTGTAATGTCTCGTCTAGTTTCAATATGTCCCAATGTTTTTGGTACATATTTTCTACTATTGAGGATTTACTAGTATATTGCGTGAAAAAAGTGAAGACGTCTTGAATTTTCTCTTTTTTTCTTGTAAGTTATGAGGTCTTTTCTTTGCAAAGTATTTATTTCTGAAAGTTGTTTATCAAGCAATTCCTCATTGTAGCCTTTCACTAGGAAATTGTTTTTAATTTCTTCACTTTGTTTTTGAAATACCTGGTCGTCTGTACAATTACATTTCACACGCCGAAATTGGCCAACTGGAATGTTTGATATCCATTTTTTTGTAATGGTTACTAGTTGATGGCAGGATGTTATTACCATGTTCTTCTTTTGTGTGTGTTCGTGTTTTCAGTTGTTCTTCCTCCAAGTAGGATTTCCAGATCTAGATAGACGACTTTTTGTCTGCTTGAGGTTGTTGTAAACTCGAGGTTCAAATTATTTGAGTTTATATATACTGTAAATTGGTTTAGATGTTCCTCAGTGCCCTGCCAGATGAAAAAAACATAGTCTATGTAGCGATGCCAACTGACAAGATGTTCGCTATGTTGGTTTGGGTGCCAGATGGAATCGTCCTCCCATTTCGCTACAAATAGATTTGCGTAGCTGGGGGCCAGGGGTGTCCCCATGGCTGTCCCACATTTCTGCAGGTAAAATGTCTCATCATGCCAGAAATAATTGACAGAATGAAATGTATGTTCTCTATAATAACGTTAATTTGCAAATTCTTTAAAGATGGATCTGATGAAAGAAAGTGCCTTACGTGGTCGCATCCTTTATCATGCTCGATACAAGTATAAAGGGACTTGACATCTGCTGTACACAAGATATAGTCATTCTTCCATTTGGGTTGGTCGAGGATTTGAAGTATACTTGTTGTGTCTTTTAAGTAACTTCGCTGTTGGGTTAGGAAAAAAATTTAAGTACTTGGAAATATTTGAAGTAATAGAATATATACCAGAAATGATTGGTCTTCCTGGTGGATTGGTGATGCTTTTGTGTATCTTTAGCAAAAAATAAAAATTTGGAATCTTTGGATGTTTCTGAAAAATAAAATCCAATAATTGTTTTGAGAAGGTTTCTGTGGGATCTGAACTTAAGATCTCATAGATCACGGAATCTGACAACAGTTTTGTTGCTTCGTTTTAGTACATGTCAAGTGACATCAACACCATGCCTCCGCCTTTGTCGGCGGGTTTGATGACGAGGTCAGTGTCCTTTCTCAGTTCTTTTAGTGCTATTTTTTCTTCTTTTGATAGGTTGTGTCTGTTTCTGTTAATCAGGGATCATGTCAATTTCTTTTTCCAGAAGTTTTTGGAAAGTGCTTATATGGGGTCCCTTTACATGGGCTGGATTGAAGGTTGATCTTGGTTTAAAATGTGTATGTTCAAACTCAGAGTTTTCCAGATTGGTTGCATTGGGAGTATTCACAAATAACTTTTTATACACAATTTTCTTATATATTTCTGCACATCCATACATGTCGCATTACTTGACACTAATAGTACAGCAGGTTAGATACACAGTGACACTGTGGGGTAATGGCCCTCAGAACAGTAGGTTAGATACACAGTGAGACTTAGGGGCAATGGTACAGAAGGTTAGATACACAGTAAGACTGAGGGGTAATGGTACAAGAGGTTAGATACACAGTAAGGGGATTATTCTGGTTCACTCGCAATGGCAAATTCCCTCTCAGATGGACAAAACCATGTGCACTGCAGGTGGGGCAGAGAGAGAGAGTTGCACTTGAATGGGGTGTGTACTTCAAACTGATATCTATTTTGCAGTGTAAAAATAAAGCAGTCAGTATTTACCTTGCACAGAAACAACATCACCCAAATCTAACTCTCTCTGCACATGTTACATCTACCCACCTGCAGTGCACATGGTTTTGTGCATCTGAGAGTGAAACAACAATGGCAGTGGAGATATATCTGCTCCAAACCTGACTGCAGCAGAGTGTCACACCTGGGGATACCAACCCTCAAATCCAAATACACACAACACACAAGCGGTGGACACAGTTGCGCTGTCTTTCTATTAAGGATGTTTAATTCACTCCTCTTTCATTGAGGTATTGTTCCTTCACGGATACCAGTTCATAACAGGATAAGAGATGTGAGAAAAGGTGCGGTGAGTTGTGGGTATAATACAATCAATCAACAGGTTCCAAAGACGATCCCTTCTTACTGACCTGTATTACAGCTTTATCTTCTGTGTCTCTCAGTTTATTTCTCAGATACTTCTGCATAGCCCCAGAGACTGCACCAACCCCTCCAAGTGTAGGCTCACCTTAGGGACATGCCCTATTTTCATCAAAAGGTATCTTTAATCCCAGATTAGATTACAAATTGTCAATCCCGAGAAGTCTGGGCCATGTCTTTTCAATTGTTTTTGTAAACCTTGCTGCTGAAGGGGTACTAGGTAACCAGGGTCACATCTTGAAAAAGGACCAATATAGGTCCGAAACGCGTTGGTGGTTTGTGGAGCCAGGAGCCCAGCATTACAGACCCTCTGCTTTCCATCAGAAGGACATTTATCCCCCCTCAGATCCTGTGCGAGTGGTGGTGCCAGATGTAAAGTAGTGACTGGAGTATCATCATATTGCCGATCTGGGATTAAAGATACCTTTTGATGAAAATAGGGCATGTCCCTGAGGTGAGCCTACACTTGGAGGGGTTGGTGCAGTCTCTGCGGCTATGCAGAAGTATCTTTGAAATAACCTGAGAGACACAGAAGATAGGGCCTGTAATACAGGTCAGTAAGAAGGGATCGGCTTTGGAACCTGTTGGTTGATTGATTGTATTATACCAACAACTCACCGCACCTTTTCTCTCATCTCTTATCCTGTTATGAACTGGTATCCGTGAAGGAACAATACCTCAATGAAAGAGGAGTGAATTAAACATCCTTAATAGAAAGACAGCGCAACTGTGTCCAGTGCTTGCATCTGAGAGTGAATTTGCCTTTGTGAGTGAACCAGAACAACCCCCTAAGTGTGAGGGGTAATACTCCATGGACCTGGTTGGCTTTGCCGTGTACATGAACCCTACATTAGAACATCAGGAAGGCTGTCCTTATTCTATGTACAGTAGGACACAATATCTGGGAAGCAGAACATCATTACCCCATAACAGGAATTGTAACGTTACAGCAGAGTTTAATACATTTCTAATTAGATGGAGAAATTATCAGACACTCGCAAAGGTAAATTCCCTCTCAAATGTACAAAACCATGTGCACTGCAGGTGGGGCAGATGTAACATGTGCAGAGAGCATTACATTTGGTTATTTTTGTTTCTGTGCAGGGTGAATACTGGCTGCTTTATTTCTACACTGCAATATAGATATCACTTTGAAGTAAAACCCCACCCAAATCTAACTCTCTCTGCACAAGTTACATCTGCCCCCATGCAGCGCGAAGGAATTTGCCTTATAGGCCCTTATTCTGGTTGACTCGCACGCACGGCCACCTTATGGATGATTTGCATAATCATCCATTTGCAGCCTTGGGGGTGGGAGAGAAATCATTGGACGGTCAGCAACTATGGAAAGATTTCCTCAGCACCCTGTCTGACACACCACTATGCTGTCTCAGACCTGCGGGCGCCCTGTGCAAGGACAGGGTGGGCAGCTTACGTCACCAGGGCGCACTATCGGGCAATTTGCATGGGAATGCCCAGCGTTCTCACGGGAACGTCCATGAAACCCTGCCCATTCCCATATTCAAATTGCCTGACCCGCTGCCCCCCCCTGCCCCCGTCCAGACTTTTGTGCGCGAGCTGCACATGCACATAAAAACCTTTGCACAGTCACAAACTATGGCCTCCCCCGGTGAGCCCCGACCTGTGGGAGGAGGAATGGCCCTTACCGATTCTGAAAGAGGTAAAATCTCCCACAAAGTCTACTCTGGGCTGCTGGCCGCGGGTAACCAGACGTAGGGTCAGATAGCTGCCAGTGGACAGGACTGGCCTGGGGATGGTCTTCCCACATAGAGGAGTGCTTAGAGCTTCTGAGTAATGGTCTTTGCCATCATAGAACTGTACGTATGAGCCAGCATTACAGGGGTCGCTGAGAGCGTCTGCGCCCATTCCAGCTGATGATGCGTTTCGCAGACTGCCGATCACACCTGGCCCGGATGTCTGGCTCTGGATGTTGGACATGCGCAGGAGGCTGTAGACCAGGAAGAAGCGAAACTGGAACTGGACCTTGTCCTTCGGGGTAGCGGCTTGCATGGTCAGTCGGCAGTCTGTTCCAATAGACACAAAGTAGTATTTCCTGGAGTCCCCATGTGAGTTCACAATCATTCCATCACCTCTGACCGTCTGACCGCAGAAGTCCACCATGCTCACTATGGGGGCAGGAAAACAGTAAACGGTTAGACAGATGTAACCACACAGACAGAAGTTATACCGGGTACATACAGCGATGGGAGGCGGGAGTTATACCGGGTACATACAGCGATGGGAGGTGGAGTTATACCGGGTACGTACAGCGATGGGAGGTGGAGTTATACCGGATACGTACAGCGATGGGAGGCGGGAGTTATACCGGGTACGTACAGCGATGGGAGGTGGAGTTATACCGGGTACGTACAGCAATGGAAGGCGGGAGTTATACCAGGTACATACAGCGATGGGAGGCGGGAGTTATACCGGGTACATACAGCGATGGGAGGCGGGAGTTATACCAGGTACATACAGCGATGGGAGGCGGGAGTTATACCGTGTACATACAGCGATGGGAGGCGGGAGTTATACCAGGTACATACAGCGATGGGAGGCGGGAGTTATACCAGGTACATACAGCGATTGGAGGCGGGAGTTATACCGGGTACATAAAGTGAGGGGAGGCGGGAGTTATACCCCATACATACAGCGATGGGAGGCGGGAGTTATACCCGGTACATACAGCGATGGGAGGCGGGAGTTATACCTGGTACATACAACGTTGGGAGGTGGAGTTATACCGTGTACATACAGCGATGGGATGCGGGAGTTATACCGGGTACATACAGCGATGGGAGGCGGGAGTTATACCGGGTACGTACAGCGAAGGGAGGCGGGAGTTATACCGGGTACATACAGCGATGGGAGGCGGGAGTTATACCGGGTACATACAGCGATGGGAGGCGGGAGTTATACCAGGTACATACAGCGATGGGAGGCGGGAGTTATACCGGGTATGTACAGCGAAGGGAGGCGGGAGTTATATAGGGTACATACAGCGATGTGAGGCGGGAGTTATACCAGGTACATACAGCGATGGGAGGCGGGAGTTATACCGGGTACATACAGCGATGGGAGGCGGGAGTTATATAGGGTACATACAGCGATGGTAGGCGGGAATTATACCAGGTACATACAGCGATGGGAGGCGGGAGTTATACCGGGTACGTACAGCGAAGGGAGGCGGGAGTTATATAGGGTACATACAGCGATGGTAGGCGGGAATTATACCAGGTACATACAGCGATGGGAGGCGGGAGTTATACCGGGTACATACAGCGATGGGAGGCGGGAGTTATACCGGGTACATACAGGCATGGGAGGTGGGAGTCATACCGGGTACATACAGCGATGTGAGGCAGGAGTTATACCCGGTATATACAGCAATGGGAGGCGGGAGTTAAACCAGGTACATACAGTGATGGGAGGCAGGAGTTTTACAGGGTACATACATAGAATTTGACGGCAGATAAGAACCACTTGGCCCATCTAGTCTGCCCCTTTTTTAAACATGTTACCTCAAACCATGTTTGATCCTTATTTTTTTGTAAGGATATCAATATGCCTATCCCAAGCATGTTTAAATTGTACTACTGTATTTGCGTCTACCACCTCTGATGGTAGGCTATTCCACTTATCTACTACTCTTTCTGTGAAGTAATTCTTCCTCACATTTCCCCTGTACCTTCCTCCCTCTAGTGCATGTCCTCGTGTTCTGCTGCTCCTCTTCCTGTGACTAATGTCTCCCACCTGTACCTTCCTCCCTCTAGTTTCAGTGCATGTCCTCGTGTTCTGTTGCTCCTCTACCTGTGAAGAATGTCTCCCACCTGTACCTTCCTCCCCCTAGTGTCAGTGCATGTCCTCGTGTTCTGCTGCTCCCCTTCCTGTGACGAATGTCTCCCACCTGTACCTTCCTCCCCCTAGTGTCAGTGCGTGTCCTCGTGTTCTGCTGCTCCTCTTCCTGTGACTAATGTCTCCCACCTGTACCTTCCTCCCCCTAGTGTCAGTGCATGTCCTCGTGTTCTGCTGCTCCTCTTCCTGTGACGAATGTCTCCCACCTGTACCTTCCTCCCTCTAGTGTCAGTGCATGTCCTTGTGTTCTGCTGCTCCTCTTCCTGTGACTAATGTCTCCCACCTGTACCTTCCTCCCCCTAGTGTCAGTGCATGTCCTCGTGTTCTGCTGCTCCTCTTCCTGTGAAGAATGTCTCCCACCTGTACCTTCCTCCCTCTAGTGTCAGTGCATGTCCTCGTGTTCTGCTGCTCCTCTACCTGACGAATGTCTCCCACCTGTACCTTCCTCCCTCTAGTGTCAGTGCATGTTCTTGTGTTCTGCTGCTCCTCTTCCTGTGACTAATGTCTCCCACCTGTACCTTCCTCCCTCTAGTGTCAGTGCATGTCCTCGTGTTCTGCTGCTCCTCTTCCTGTGACTAATGTCTCCCACCTGCACCTTCCCCCCCCCTAGTGTCAGTGCATGTCCTCGTGTTCTGCTGCTCTTCTTCCTGTGACTAATGTCTCCCACCTGTACCTTCCTCCCTCTAGTTTCAGTGCATGTCCTCGTGTTCTGTTGCTCCTCTACCTGTGAAGAATGTCTCCCACCTGTACCTTCCTCCCCCTAGTGTCAGTGCATGTCCTCGTGTTCTGCTGCTCCTCTTCCTGTGACGAATGTCTCCCACCTGTACCTTCCTCCCCCTAGTGTCAGTGCGTGTCCTCGTGTTCTGCTGCTCCTCTTCCTGTGACTACTGTCTCCCACCTGTACCTTCCTCCCCCTAGTGTCGGTGCATGTCCTCGTGTTCTGCTGCTCCTCTTCCTGTGACGAATGTCTCCCACCTGTACCTTCCTCCCTCTAGTGTCAGTGCATGTCCTCGTGTTCTGCTGCTCCTCTTCCTGTGACTAATGTCTCCCACCTGTACCTTCCTCCCCCTAGTGTCAGTGCATGACCTCGTGTTCTGCTGCTCCTCTTCCTGTGAAGAATGTCTCCCACCTGTACCTTCCTCCCCCTAGTGTCAGTGCATGTCCTCGTGTTCTGTTGCTCCTCTTCCTGTGACTAATGTCTCCCACCTGTACCTTCCTCCCTCTAGTGTCAGTGCATGTCCTCGTGTTCTGCTGCTCCTCTTCCTGTGACTAATGTCTCCCACCTGCACCTTCCTCCCCCTAGTGTCAGTGCATGTCCTCGTGTTCTGCTGCTCTTCTTCCTGTGACTAATGTCTCCCACCTGTACCTTCCTCCCTCTAGTGTCAGTGCATGTCCTCGTGTTCTGCTGCTCCTCTTCCTGTGACTAATGTCTCCCACCTGCACCTTCCTCCCCCTAGTGTCAGTGCATGTCCTCATGTTCTGCTGCTCTTCTTCCTGTGACTAATGTCTCCCACCTGTACCTTCCTCCCTCTAGTTTCAGTGCATGTCCTCATGTTCTGTTGCTCCTCTACCTGTGAAGAATGTCTCCCACCTGTACCTTCCTCCCCCTAGTGTCAGTGCCTGTCCTCGTGTTCTGCTGCTCCTCTTCCTGTGACGAATGTCTCCCACCTGTACCTTCCTCCCCCTAGTGTCAGTGCGTGTCCTCGTGTTCTGCTGCTCCTCTTCCTGTGACTAATGTCTCCCACCTGTACCTTCCTCCCTCTAGTGTCAGTGCATGTCCTCGTGTTCTGCTGCTCCTCTTCCTGTGACGAATGTCTCCCACCTGTACCTTCCTCCCCCTAGTGTCAGTGCATGTCCTCGTGTTCTGCTGCTCCTCTTCCTGTGACGAATGTCTCCCACCTGTACCTTCCTCCCTCTAGTGTCAGTGCATGTCCTCGTGTTCTGCTGCTCCTCTTCCTGTGACTAATGTCTCCCACCTGTACCTTCCTCCCCCTAGTGTCAGTGCATGTCCTCGTGTTCTGCTGCTCCTCTTCCTGTGAAGAATGTCTCCCACCTGTACCTTCCTCCCTCTAGTGTCAGTGCATGTCCTCGTGTTCTGCTGCTCCTCTTCCTGTGACGAATGTCTCCCACCTGTACCTTCCTCCCTCTAGTGTCAGTGCATGTTCTTGTGTTCTGCTGCTCCTCTTCCTGTGACTAATGTCTCCCACCTGTACCTTCCTCCCTCTAGTGTCAGTGCATGTCCTCGTGTTCTGCTGCTCTTCTTCCTGTGACTAATGTCTCCCACCTGTACCTTCCTCCCTCTAGTTTCAGTGCATGTCCTCGTGTTCTGTTGCTCCTCTACCTGTGAAGAATGTCTCCCACCTGTACCTTCCTCCCCCTAGTGTCAGTGCATGTCCTCGTGTTCTGTTGCTCCTCTACCTGTGAAGAATGTCTCCCACCTGTACCTTCCTCCCTCTAGTGTCAGTGCATGTCCTCGTGTTCTGTTGCTCCTCTACCTATGAAGAATGTCTCCCACCTGTACCTTCCTCCCTCTAGTGTTAGTGCATGTCCTTGTGTTCTGTTGCTCCTCTACCTGTGAAGAATGTCTCCCACCTGTACCTTCCTCCCCCTAGTGTCAGTGCATGTCCTCGTGTTCTGCTGCTCCTCTTCCTGTGACGAATGTCTCCCACCTGTACCTTCCTCCCTCTAGTGTCAGTGCATGTCCTCGTGTTCTGCTGCTCCTCTTCCTGTGACTAATGTCTCCCACCTGTACCTTCCTCCCCCTAGTGTCAGTGCATGTTCTTGTGTTCTGCTGCTCCTCTTCCTGTGACTAATGTCTCCCACCTGTACCTTCCTCCCTCTAGTGTCAGTGCATGTCCTCGTGTTCTGCTGCTCTTCTTCCTGTGACTAATGTCTCCCACCTGTACTTTCCTCCCTCTAGTTTCAGTGCATGTCCTCGTGTTCTGTTGCTCCTCTACCTGTGAAGAATGTCTCCCACCTGTACCTTCCTCCCCCTAGTGTCAGTGCATGTCCTCGTGTTCTGTTGCTCCTCTACCTGTGAAGAATGTCTCCCACCTGTACCTTCCTCCCTCTAGTGTCAGTGCATGTCCTCGTGTTCTGTTGCTCCTCTACCTATGAAGAATGTCTCCCACCTGTACCTTCCTCCCTCTAGTGTTAGTGCATGTCCTCGTGTTCTGTTGCTCCTCTACCTGTGAAGAATGTCTCCCACCTGTACCTTCCTCCCTCTAGTTTCAGTGCATGTCCTCGTGTTCTGCTGCTCCTCTACCTGTGAAGAATGTCTCCCACCTGTACCTTCCTCCCCCTAGTGTCAGTGCGTGTCCTCGTGTTCTGTTGCTCCTCTACCTGTGAAGAATGTCTCCCACCTGTACCTTCCTCCCTCTAGTGTCAGTGCGTGTCCTCGTGTTCTGCTGCTCCTCTTCCTGTGTCCTTGTTAAAACCCTTGATATATTTGAAAGTTTCTATCATGTCCCCCCTTTCCCTTCTCTGCTCTAAAGTATACATATTAAGATCTTTTAGTCTTTCCTGGGTCGTTTTGTGATGTAGGCTGTAAGGATACGAGTTCTTCACTCACTAAGACACCGAGCAGATGAAACCAAAATATGGTTTATTTTTATCACAGCACACAAAAGTAGATGAAGACAGGAAAAAGGTTCAAATGGTAGCATAAAAACATCCGGGTAGCAAAGTCCTTGTAGCATCACAGTCCAAATAACGAAACTATCACTTATTCCACACAGCAGTGACAGCAGAAACCTGTGCGAATCCACACAGCACCGGACGCTCCACACCAGAGCTTACGTAGGATGCCCCCCCCCCCCAGGCAAACGATGCGCTCACAAGGTCCAGTGGCAGAGTATGACCTCTTAGCCAGGATTGCGACTAACATTCAGAGCTGGCAGGTGTACAAGTCATTTTAAAAACTTCCAATTTCCCACGGGGCTTAAACTGCCAGGGGGCCGGTACTTACATAGTTACATAGTAGGTAAGGCTGAAAAAAGACTTGCGTCCATCTAGTTCAACCTGGTATAGATATCCATTGCTGATTTGGTAGGTTCTGGTATTTTACAGTCAAATTATATTTCTTATTTGTACCCATGGATGTTTTTCTCCAGTAAATGTTTGTCCAACTTTGCCTTGAACGCATTTAATGAGCCAGCCATTACCACCTCTCTGGGAAGAGAGTTTCAGAGTTTGACTGTTCTGACCGTAAAGAAATTCTTTCTACTAGCTGAATGAAATCTTTTTTCTTCTAATCTATACTCATGCCCTCGCGTCCTAGATTCCTTTCTAGTAGAAAATAGGGTTTGTGACAGTTCCTTATATTGGCCCTTGATATACTTGTACATGTTGAGCATGTCCCCCCTTAAACGTCTCTTTTCTAATGTAAATAGTCCCAAATTGCTTAATCTCTCCCCGTAGCTTAAATTCTCCATTCCCCTAATAAGCTTTGTTGCTCGCCTTTGGACTTTTTCTAATTCTATGATGTCCTTTTTATAGTGTGGGGCCCAGAACTGTACTCCATACTCTAGGTGAGGTCTCACCAATGCTTTATATAGTGGCATAATTACCCTTGAGTCCCTAGTTTCCATTCCCCTCTTAATACATGCCAGAATTTTGTTGGCCTTTTTTGTAGCTACATTACAATGGGCACTACATCCTAGATTGCTGTCTATTTGGACTCCTAGATCCTTTTCAAGTATGGAATTACCCAGTTCCTCTCCGCTAAGGTTGTAACTTGCACACTGGTTGTGTCTCCCAAGGTGCATAACCTTACATTTATCTACATTGAACCTCATCTTCCATTTTTTAGCCCACTCATCTAGAATTGCAAGATCATTTTGAAGCATGGTGACATCTTCTGGTGATTTGATGACTTTGCTAAGTTTTGTATCGTCCGCAAAGATGGATACATTGCTGAGTAACCCTATCCCAATATCGTTAATAAAAATGTTAAACAAAATGGGCCCCAAAACCGAGCCCTGGGGCACTCCACTTAGTACCGGTATCATATCTGATACGGCACCATTCACAACCACTCTTTGTTCTCTATTACATAGCCAATTCCCTACCCATCTGCAGATATTTTCACCCAATCCTAGGTTCTCCATTTTATTAATCAATCTCTTGTGTGGGACAGTATCAAATGCTTTAGCGAAATCTAGGAAAATCACATCTACAGCATTTCCATTATCGAGGTTTTTGCTAACCTCTTCATAGAACCCTAGTAGATTAGTTTGGCATGAACGATTTTTCACGAACCCATGTTGGTTAGTACTGAGTAGACGGTGATGATCTAAATATTCCTGGATACCATCCCTTAAAAATCCTTCAAATAGTTTACCCACAATTGATGTTAAACTAACGGGTCTGTAATTAGCGGGATCTTCCTTTTTTCCTTTTTTGAATATTGGCACTACCTCTGCTATTCTCCAATCTTTTGGTACTATACCTGACGATAGTGACTTGCTAAAGATATAATGTAGGGGGGTAGCTAGTTCATCCCTTAATTCCATTAATACCCTCGGATGAATCCCATCTGGCCCTGGTGACTTATTTGTTTTGAGTTTGCTTAGCCTCAGTATTATTTCCTTCGGCGTGAAATCCACAATGAGATCTGGCTTATTTGTCCCGTTTGTGGTAAATGTTCGTTCCACAGTCTGCTCTCCCTTAGTAAATACTGATGAGAAGAACTCATTTAACAGTTTTGCTTTTCCCTTGTCCTCAGTAACACTTTTTCCACTAGTATCAGTTAGTGGGCTTATGTTTTCCTTAATTAAACGTTTACTATTTATGTATTTAAAAAACTTCTTTGGGTTGGTTTTGCTTTCAGTGGCTATGCACTCTTCATATAATATTTTAGCTGCTTTGATTACCCCTTTACAAGTTTTGTTTGATTCTTTGTATTTTGCGAACGCCTCCTCATTCAAGTTATTTTTATAGAATTTAAAGGCTCTGGTTTTATTGTTGATAGCTGACCTGACTTGGTTCGGATTGGTGGACCCAAGAGTCAGGTAATATCCAGCTGGCCATCTGCTGCTGCCCCCCTGCTGGGTCTGGTTCCAGAAAGTCTGGCCAGAGATATGCAGAGAAGTGTCAACACAAGATACAATACCCAGCTGATTACGTTGTGTGGTGGTCACCCCCTGTGGACAACCTTCCTGTTGATAGCAGGGGAATTGGATCACCCCCTGTGGACATAACATATGGGTGAATCCATGCAATGTTCTTTCCTGGCTATTTCCTGTCAGACTATATTTAGGCAAGAGCGATCTGATCTGGAAATACACGCAGCTATGGGGAATATAGACATATATGGAGAACAAGAGGGTACCGACGGACTAAAAAGTACATTAATCACTACACCTAATAAAATATAATAATTACAGTCTTACAGTGAGTCTGATAACTTCACATAGGCCATGCACCATTTTAGTTGCCCTTCTTTGTACAGTCTCTAATGTATTTATATCCTTCTGGAGATATGGCCTCCAGAACTGAACACAGTACTCTAGATGAGGTCGTACCAATGACCTATAAAGTGGCATTATTACTTCTTTCTTTCTACTGCTGATACCTCTCCCTATGCAACCAAGCATCTGACTTGCCTTCTTCATTGCTTTGTTACATTGCCTACCTGCTTGTAAGTACCCGGGAGTTATACTGGGTACATACAGCGATGGGAGGCGGGAGTTATACCGGGTACATACAATGATGGGGGGCGGGAGTTATACCGGGTACATACAATGATGGGGGGCGGGAGTTATACCGGGTACATACAATGATGGGGGGCGGGAGTTATACCGGCTACATACAATGATGGGGGGCGGGAGTTATACCGGGTACATACAATGATGGGAGGCAGGAGTTATACCGGCTACATACAATGATGGGGGGTGGGAGTTATACCGGGTACATACAATGATGGGAGGCGGGAGTTATACCGGGTACATACAGCGATGGGAGGCGGGAGTTATACCGGGTACATACAGCGAAGGGAGGCGGGAGTTATACCGGGTACATACAATGATGGGAGGCAGGAGTTATACCCGGTGTATACAGCGACAGGAAGTGGGACATTGGCTTATTGGGAGGTTACATTATCACCCAGATGAGGCAGTCATTGCGTTTATACACACACAATGTCATTATGTAGGCCTCAGGTGGCCGGCGGGAAGAGGTGAGAGAGTTTAATCTCTGGTGAAAATTGTGTTGGGGCTGTTATGGGCTGATGCCATCTGAAGTTAGCGGTACTGTAGCTAATTGGGCAAGCTGCAAAGAGATTGTTAATTCTCACCAATAGCAGCGGACTTGTGTGATCGAAAATGGGGGACTGTAGCATGAGTCTCTCCATCACCTGCTACTGCCCCCCCCCCCCATTCCTCCCCAGAAAATGGCCACCTACAAGCATGGTGTGGCCCAGGAACTAAACCTCAGACAGCCTCTATCACGGTACTGACACCATCTGGAAAAGATTTACAGCCCCCAAACATTTACAGCCTCTGTCTCCAGGGTGATGCGTCCCCCGGAATCTCTCTGTGCACTGTGAAGGTGCCCACAGACGCATCAATTATCGAATGCGTTTTGTACTTTTTAAGCACAAATTGCATCTTATGTACAATTATTGGATGGTGTTTATGTTCCCGGGAGCCCGATATTGTATGTCTAAAAAAGTATGTGCTGCACGTACTTTTTAGACTACATCTGAAATTTAACATTACAAACATGGATTCATCACATGCATCCAAGTGCACATCTCATAGCAAGCTGGAAGAAAAATTGTATAGAACCATTGTACAGTCAAAAACGCATAGCACAGTACAATTGAAGCGTCTGTGGGTACCTTGAGACCCAGCCAGATTCTGGGACATTATTGTCTGCCCATAATGAGATCTCATCTCTGCCTCGCACAAAGGGACGAAGCGACACATCCAATTACAACAAACATTTCAGGTTAGGCCAACAAAATAATAAGTATTTAGCAAACAATTAGGGACGACGTACACACGTGACCGCGAGGATACAAACACGCAAGCACAATGCAATGACATTACTGAGAGCAACGGTTCATGAGGCAGAAGACTGGGGTAACTCAGACGGACTGGCTACGAGTCAGGAACTCTCACCTGGGAGATTTACTAAACACAATAATCTGCAGAGTTTGCTCTAATACAACTGAAAATGACAGCAGAACACAAAGTACGAATCAGCAGGCCATCGGCCAAATGCGGCAGGACAACACGGACATTTACCAGCATTCACAGCAGCTTAGTAGATTTTGCCCTATACTGTATGTCTGGAAACAGCGGCTTTAAAGTGCTTTGTACTTCCTGGAACCCATAGAAAGTCAGCAGAACATGAGCGATTCCCTCATTAAAACATCTGCCTGCGGGGAACAGAGATCACACAGAGAAAAAGACACGTATAGATCCCTATCCTCTTCAGTAGTTCCCCTTATACCACCATTAATATATTTGCCTTTTGGGTTTTTGCATTTTTTGTCATTGAACTGTAATTTCCATGCTCCTAGTCATTCCTCTAATCTACCTAGATCATCAATAATTTGTGTTACCCCTGCTGGTGTGTCTGCCCTGCTGTATTCTTTTGTGTCCTCTGCATAAAGGTGCCCATACACGGAGGGATAACTCGCAATGGGCTAAAGCACCGTGTGGTTTGAACAACATGTGATGTAATCTAGTTCAGAAAGTACGTGCAGCACATACTTTTCGTTTTGAGCTGGGATGTGTGCGGGAGTGCACATCTAATTGCACACGGTAATTGTACCGTGTATGGGCACCTTAAGAAATACTTACCCTTCAATACCATTTGTAATGTCAACAAATGGTATTGAAGGTTAGGTATTTGATCTATACTTAAGTCACAGAATCAAAAAAGTCAGTAAGATTTGTGTGGCATGATCTCCCATCAGTAAATCCATGCTGTTTGGGATCCTGTTAATGGTTTGATTTACAGATGCAGTCGCGCTCATTTACTTTTCCTTTTACTGGTGTGAGGCTCACTGCGCAGTATTTGCTTGCCTCTTCGTTGCTTCCACTTTTGTGCAGTGGTACTACTTTAGCTCTTTTCCAGCATTACTGTAATTTGTGACTGGTTGAATACTTTCATTAATGGTGCTACGATCACATCTAATTTTAGTATCCTTGTATGTATCCCATCTGGCCCCATTGATTAATTTACTTTCAGTTTTGAGAGTCACACATACATACAATCACACACATAGTCACATAGACTGCACATCCTAGTTCAACACATTGTAACATGCTACCATGTTGAGATTTGTAGTGCCACACAGAAAAACAATAGAAAAGGTATCTAAACACGCTAAACACTAAAGCCCCAGGTTAAATTGGGGTTCTGGTTGTTCAGTAGACTATCTAGGTCAACATTGACAACATGCCCACAGAAGAAATAGATCAACATGGCAATGGTCAACACATGACATGAGTTTTTCACAATGTTTTTCCACCAAATGATTCGTTCATATAATCCGCATGGACTACAATCTTGTAAAAACAAATAACCATTCAGTTATGCTGTGCCATAGAAAGAGGAAAACCATCAACAAATTCATCCCAGGTGCCTGGAGGCAAGGTGGTGTTTGGTGCAAAGGGAAGACCGATATGGTGCATGTGTGTGTCTCAGCAGCCACCACTGCGTCACATCTCAGAGGAAGCTTCACCATTGCGTGCTGCAGTGCAGTGTGAGTGGTACTGGTGCTGCTAAACCTGAAGGTGCCCCTGCAGAGCTTGGTGCCTCCATTGTCCCTGACAAAAGCATTAGACATCAGCCACAAACCATCACTGATGTAGAGAGCACAGCAGGAAACTCCAGAGATTTTATATATAAAGCAGATTTGTGGTAAACAGAGCAGAAAACCTGGCCTGTATAAGTGATAGGGGAATACACAATAGCGTACTAGACCTTGTCAGATAACATACAGAGACAGGCCTGACGTGTGATTGATGAGGACACTGGTGTTTATCTGACCTCTCCTCCCCGCACATAAACTCTATCGGAGGCTGCCAGATGGCTCCACACGCTGTGTGGCAGACACGTGCCAGGGCGCTGTACTATCATGTGCTTTACATGTTCAGTGATGGCAGCACGCTCTGTACACGTATGCACGCTCGTCAGAGAACACGGCTCTGTGATTTCTGAATGATTTTTTTTCTATGCTTTATATTGTTACTAAATGGTGAGCGTTTGGCGTCGCTTCTTGCTATGTTATTTCTGTTGTCTTTTTTGGGGTATCAGATATGCACATGCGCAAAGCCTACAGTATACCATCAAACAAGATGGAACTGGTCCAAATTGGCCCCAATGTGAGGGGCCCCTTTCTCTCTCGGTAGCAGGCAGTGACTCTGGGGCGCATTTATCATTGGAATGTGATGCCGGCGAGGTGACATCGCCGGACATCGCATTGCGGTACCCTGCAATACCGCCGGGATGTATCATCTGGCAGGCGCAGGGCTCTGAAAAGAGCCCGTCCCTGCGATGCCCGGAGCAGGAAGCCGAGGGGTCTGCGCATGACCCCCCCCCCCCCGCTGACCACACTGCCGCTCGGGTGTAGCCATAGGCTGCAATGGGCTATCGCCACATTACAATGGCGATAGCCCAGGGGTGCGATGTTGATACATCGGGCAGCTTCGCATCCCCCATAGAAACCTATGGGGGATGCGGCTAGCGGCGCTGCAGGGGGGGAATCGCAGCAGGGATCGGAGATTCCTGCTGCGGTCCCACTTAATACATTTAGGGGGTACTTAATATTTGCGGTTAACCCCTGAAAACTGGTGTTTTCGGGGATTTAGCCGCAAATATTACTTGATAAATGGGCCCCTCTGAGCCCTAGCTGAGGCATGAGTGGGCACAGGCCGTGGCGGTCCTGACAGGTCAGTGTGTGCAGAGGGAGATGGGGCCTGTCACACATGCCAGTCGTTTAGTGTGCGCTTTTAGTTATCCCCTGTCCCAAACCTGACGTCACTGTAATTCCCACCCCCAAACCTACACAGCAGCGGCTCACGGAGTCAGTGCTTGTGAAAGGGACAACTGTCTGGTGATCTGGTCGAAACCAGTGTGTGTGAAATAGCCCTACGGCCTACCGAGTGCGCCATACGTACCCATCTTCAGAAACGTTACATGAGTGCGGCTGTTCGTACACCACAGAACCCGCAAATACCCTCATCCAATCAATGACAACTGACTGGCGACCATACACCATATTGGGAAGTGTGCAGACATAGTGACACATCCCCGGGTCGCACGCAGACTAAATACACAGCCATGCTGGGTCCACATACAGCCCTGGTCCCCGGCTCCCAGTCACCTACCTGTTTCTAGGGGGTAGGCTGCCGGCATCATTAAGGCCATGAGGACAAATAAGTTTGACAGAGGTTGTAAAGTAGTCTCCTTGTAGAGAAGCATATTGGCATTCCTTTCCGAGTGTCCCTGCGCCCGCAGCTGTGGTACCTTCGGTGTGAGAGTGTAACAGCTGTGGATCAGGCCCGGCTCACACCCTCCTCTTCCAGTAAGTAAACTTGGGATGTGACTCGTCAGCGAGCTGCCCAGGACACTTGTTTTATTAGGGTTTCCACCACAATGAGCCCTTGAGCTGAGCTTTTATCGGGTCCTAGAGGTCCTTTGTGCTCTGCATTTGTGTCTCTTGGTATCTATGACAACTATGGGAGTTTGATTGAGAAGCGGGTGAAAGGGGGTGGACTGGGCAGCACGGCACCTATGTAGGACGTCTGGGGAGACAGGCTATGTACAGGGGTGTGGACATCTGAGGGATGATACACTGTAGCGATACTGGGAATATAGAACGTCACACTCTACATTTCTTGTGAGAGCAGATGATGCCGACTGCTGTGCAATAGGGTGTGGGTGATGCACATGGACAGTAAGGGCGCAGGAGTCTGATAGGTGTCAGGCTGTTGAGGAATAAAGCATCAAAGTCCCATAGAAAAAGCATTGCAGCAAAGCCCCCGTCCAAATCTGTTTCTAAATTCAGTTGCCATAATGAATACTTTGTAACACTTTTGGGATATAGTATGGTTCCGGGATACTGTAACTTATCGGAATACAGTAACATATTTAATATTTTGGAATACTATAACGTATCAAGATACAGCAGCCTTTTCTGAGCGCACTGTAGAACACAATTTTTTATTTTTATTTTAAATCAGCGTGGTGGACTAGTCACAGTGGACTAGGTGGTGGTGTGCAGGCAGGAGTTAGCGTGCAGGCAGGGGGCAGCGGTGTGCAGTCAGGCGTTGTGCAGGCAGGAGTTAGCATGCAGGCAGGGGGTGGTGTATAGGCAGGGGGCAGCGGTGTGCAGTCAGGAGTTAGCGTGCAGTCAGGTGGTGTGCAGTCAGGTGGTGTGCAGGCAGGAGTTAGCATGCAGGCAGGGGGTGGTGTATAGGCAGGGGGCAGCGGTGTGCAGTCAGGAGTTAGCGTGCAGTCAGGTGGTGTGCAGTCAGGTGGTGTGCAGGCAGGAGTTAGCATGCAGGCAGGGGGTGGTGTATAGGCAGGGGGCAGCGGTGTGCAGTCAGGCGGTGTGCAGGCAGGAGTTAGCATGCAGGCAGGGGGTGGTATAGGCAGGGGGCAGCGGTGTGCAGTCAGGCGGTGTGCAGGCAGGAGTTAGCATGCAGGCAGGGGGTGGTGTATAGGCAGGGGGCAGCGGTGTGCAGTCAGGCGGTGTGCAGGCAGGAGTTAGCCTGCAGGCAGGGGGTGGTATAGGCAGGGGGCAGCGGTGTGCAGTCAGGTGGTGTGCAGGCAGGAGTTAGCATGCAGGCAGGGGGTGGTGTATAGGCAGGGGGCAGCGGTGTGCAGTCAGGTGGTGTGCAGGCAGGAGTTAGCGTGCAGGCAGGGGGTGGTGTATAGGCAGGGGGCAGCGGTGTGCAGTCAGGCGGTGTGCAGGCAGGAGTTAGCGTGCAGGCAGGGGGTGGTATAGGCAGGGGGCAGCGGTGTGCAGTCAGGCGGTGTGCAGGCAGGAGTTAGCGTGCAGGCAGGGGGTGGTGTATAGATTTAGGCAGGGGGCAGCGGTGTGCAGGCAGGGGGTGATGTATAGATATAGGCGGGGGCAGGGGGTGGTGTATAGATATAGGCGGGGGCAGCAGTGTGCAGGCAGGGGGTGGTGTATAGATTTAGGAAGGGGGCAGCGCTGTGCAGTCAGGTGGTGGGCAGGCAGGGGGTGGTGTATAGATATAGACGGGGGCAGCAGTGTGCAGGCAGGGGGTGGTGTATAGATTTAGGAAGGGTGCAGCGCTGTGCAGTCAGGTGATGGGCAGGCAGGGGGTGGTGTATAGATATAGGCAGGGGGCAGCGTTGTGCAGGCAGGCGGTGTGCAGGCAGGCGTTAGCGTGCAGGCAGGGGGTGGTGTATAGCTATAGGCAGGGGGCAGCGGTGTGCAGGCAGGCGGTGTGCAGGCAGGCGTTAGCGTGCAGGCAGGGGGTGGTGTATAGCTATAGGCAGGGGGCAGCGGTGTGCAGGCAGGCGGTGTGCAGGCAGGGGGTGGTGTATAGCT
Source organism: Crinia signifera (assembly GCF_055691185.1). Lineage (NCBI taxonomy): Eukaryota > Metazoa > Chordata > Amphibia > Anura > Myobatrachidae > Crinia > Crinia signifera. The sequence goes on from NC_139226.1 coordinate 2,485,981, forward strand.
ATAGGCAGGGGGCAGCGGTGTACAGGCAGGCGGTGTGCAGGCAGGGGGTGGTGTATAGATTTAGGCAGGGTGCAGCGCTGTGCAGTCAGGTGATGGGCAGGCAGGGGGTGGTGTATAGATATAGGCAGGGGGCAGCGTTGTGCAGGCAGGCGGTGTGCAGGCAGGGGGTGGTGTATAGCTATAGGCAGGGGGCAGCGGTGTGCAGGCAGGCGGTGTGCAGGCAGGCGTTAGCGTGCAGGCAGGGGGTGGTGTATAGCTATAGGCAGGGGGCAGCGGTGTGCAGGCAGGCGGTGTGCAGGCAGGGGGTGGTGTATAGATTTAGGCAGGGGGCAGCGGTGTGCAGTCAGGCGGCGGTGTATATATTTAGGCAGGGGGCAGCGGTGTGCAGGCACCCTCTGTGCCTCCCACTCCGCTCACTCTTTATTATGCCCCCTCTAAGCAGCATTGTAATGACAGTAGTGACCCAGATACTTTATAAACTTTGCAGTGCCTGCCTGTGACTCCCAGCAAAGGAATTGCACTGCGTGCAGCTGCCAGGCTGTTACCAGCCAGCCCCACTGCAGTCACATTATACCCATTCTCTTACCCACACAGTAATGTCCCGGACACAATATTATACCAGACACAGATAATGCCACTTGCACCATATTATGCCCCACAATGGAATGCCGGTACTTGTTTAGTTTCACGACGGCTGATATATCAGATGCGATATTGGCCGATATATCGGATGCAATATTGGCCGATATATCGGTCGATCTGATGCGATTTTTTACCTGTTCATAACCCCATTATCCACTACGCATGGAGTTGATTTTATATAGTGTGGCGAGCGCAGTAATCCGCGTACGCTCGCCACGCTTCCGGCTCGGTGGCTCGCTACACTATATAAAATCAACTCCATGCGTAGTGGATAGTGGGGTTATGAACAGGTAAAAAAATCGCATTGGATCACATCGGCTCGGCCGCCGTGAAACTAATATATCGGCCGCCGTGAAACTAAACAAGTACCGGAATGCCTGACATCATATTAACCCCTTTGGTGGTATGCCCGGAAATTTTCCGCCGCAGCAGGCTGTCCCGGAAACTTTGCAGGCATACCACTAACATAGAATAGGTCCAGGTGTGCACCACTGGCACAGCACCTCTAGCCCCCCCCCCCCATCACCTTTGCTCCGGCGTACGCTGGAGCTCCCCTGAACCAGCCACCAACTGCCACTCATGTTACAGCAGCAGTGACGTTGGCGGCAGGCTCGGGTATGTTCGGCGCGGCTCAGGAGCGCTCGGGCACCCAAGTCTTCCCGAGCCGCCACGGACATCCCCCAGCCTGCCGCCGACGTCACTGCTGAAATTGACAGGCGGCTAAGGCAGCTGCGTACAAACGCCGGAGCGGAGGGGGGGGGCGGGGACATCCAACGTCCTGTGGTGGGTTTTGCTGGGGCAGGACAAACCTGCCCTAGCAAAACCCACCACTCAAGGGGTTAATGTCACACAAATATGACCTTTAACAATTTTACCTAACTTATACCACTTTCAGACCTTTTCACACTGAGCCCGGGTTTAAATGCTGGGTTTGCTCGACCCGGGTTATTCTCTTCGGTGCCTTACTGCACCTCTGCGATATTCCGTATTATGTGTACAATGTGAAAAGGGTATTAGTAATGCCACTTACATTATGCTACACTACCTGCGTGTAGTCATGGAGTTCATGATAATGCTGCGGTCTGGGCTCTTTTCGTGCATGCCTCCTCAATCTAGTAAATGTCTCTCCCAATAACGCTACACCTCTTTCAGAATTGCCTGCTGCCATTTTGGACAGTATTCCATGGGGGCGGGCAGAACACATCGGCAGCCATGACGGCAGGCTCCCTGTACATATGTATGGCTCTCTGGGCCCTAGAAATTACCAAGCGATCAGTAAAGGCAATGTGATACCGCCCAATGTTATAGTCTGTACAAGTGGTACATTACAGTACAGTAGGAGCCTACAGGCAGTATAGTACAGTAATAGCCAGTAGTGGACAGCAGTCAGTACAGTATAGTACAGTAATAGCCAGTAGTAGACAGCAGTCAGTGCAGTATAGTACAGTAATAGCCAGTAGTGGACAGCAGTCAGTACAGTATAGTACAGTAATAGCCAGTAGTGGACAGCAGTCAGTACAGTATAGTACAGTAATAGCCAGTAGTGGACAGCAGTCAGTACAGTATAGTACAGTAATAGCCAGTAGTAGACAGCAGTCAGTGCAGTATATAGTACAGTAATAGCCAGTAGTGGACAGCAGTCAGTACAGTATAGTACAGTAATAGCCAGTAGTGGACAGCAGTCAGTACAGTATAGTACAGTAATAGCCAGTAGTGGACAGCAGTCAGTACAGTATAGTACAGTAATAGCCAGTAGTGGACAGCAGTCAGTACAGTATAGTACAGTAATAGCCAGTAGTGGACAGCAGTCAGTACAGTATAGTACAGTAATAGCCAGTAGTAGACAGCAGTCAGTGCAGTATAGTACAGTAATAGCCAGTAGTAGATAGCAGTCAGTGCAGTATAGTACAGTAATAGCCAGTAGTGGACAGCAGTCAGTACAGTATAGTACAGTAATAGCCAGTAGTAGACAGCAGTCAGTACAGTATAGTATAATACAGTAATAGCCAGTAGTAGACAGCAGTCAGTACAGTATAGTACAGTAATAGCCAGTAGTAGACAGCAGTCAGTACAGTATAGTACAGTAAAAGCCAGTAGTAGACAGCAGTCAGTGCAGTATAGTACAGTAATAGCCAGTAGTGGACAGCAGTCAGTACAGTATAGTACAGTAATAGCCAGTAGTAGACAGCAGTCAGTACAGTATAGTACAGTAATAGCCAGTAGTAGACAGCAGTCAGTGCAGTATAGTACAGTAATAGCCAGTAGTGGACAGCAGTCAGTGCAGTATAGTACAGTAATAGCCAGTAGTGGACAGCAGTCAGTACAGTATAGTACAGTAATAGCCAGTAGTAGACAGCAGTCAGTACAGTACAGTAATAGCCAGTAGTAGACAGCAGTCAGTACAGTATAGTACAGTAATAGCCAGTAGTAGACAGCAGTCAGTATAGTATAGTACAGTAAAAGCCAGTAGTAGCCAGCAGTCAGTGCAGTATAGTACAGTAATAGCCAGTAGTGGACAGCAGTCAGTACAGTATAGTACAGTAATAGCCAGTAGTGGACAGCAGTCAGTACAGTATAGTACAGTAATAGCCAGTAGTAGACAGCAGTCAGTACAGTATAGTACAGTATTAGCCAGTAGTAGACAGCAGTCAGTACAGTACAGGAATAGCCAGTAGTAGACAGCAGTCAGTACAGTATAGTACAGTAATAGTCAGTAGTAGACAGCAGTCAGTACAGTACAGTAATAGCCAGTAGTAGACAGCAGTCAGTACAGTACAGTAATAGCCAGTAGTAGACAGCAGTCAGTACAGTATATTACAGTAATAGCCAGTAGTAGACAGCAGTCATTACAGTATAGTACAGTAATAGCCAGTAGTAGACAGCAGTCAGTACAGTACAGTAATAGCCAGTAGTAGACAGCAGTCAGTACAGTACAATATAGTACAGTAATAGCCAGTAGTAGACAGCAGTCAGTACAGTATAGTATAATACAGTAATAGCCAGTAGTAGACAGCAGTCAGTACAGTATAGTATAATACAGTAATAGCCAGTAGTAGACAGCAGTCAGTACAGTATAGTACAGTAATAGCCAGTAGTAGTCAGCAGTCAGTACAGTATAGTTCAGTAATAGCCAGTAGTAGACAGCAGTCAGTACAGTTACATAGGGGGTTATTCTAGTTCACTCTTTCTGACAAAATCCTTCTTAAATGGAGAAAACCATGTGCACTGCAGGGGGGCAGATGTAAAATGTGTAGAGAGAATTAGATTTGGGTGAGTTATTTTGTTTCTGTGCAGGGAAAATACTGACTGCCTTATTTCTACACTGCAAAATAGATCTCACTTTGAAGTAAAACCCCACCCAAATCAAATTCTCTCTGCACAAGTAACATCTGCCCCACCTGCAGTGCACATGGTTTTGTCAGAAAGAGTGAACTAGTATAAGGCCCGTAGTTACATAGTAGGTGAGGCTGAATAAAGACTTGCGTCCATCTAGTTTAACCTATGTTTATAGTAGCTTATCCCTTGTTGTATAGTATGTTCTGATATACAGAATAGTACAGTAATAGCCAGTAGTAGACAGCAGTCAGTACAGTAATAGCCAGTAGTGCACAGCAGTCAGTACAGTATAGTACAGTAATAGCCAGTAGTGGACAGCAGTCAGTACAGTACAGTAATAGCCAGTAGTAGACAGCAGTCAGTACAGTATATTACAGTAATAGCCAGTAGTAGACAGCAGTCAGTACAGTATAGTACCGTAATAGCCAGTAGTAGACAGCAGTCAGTACAATATAGTACAGTAATAGCCAGTAGTAGACAGCAGTCAGTACAGTATAGTACAGTAAAAGCCAGTAGTGGACAGCAGTCAGTACAGTATAGTACAGTAATAGCCAGTAGTGGACAGCAGTCAGTACAGTATAGTACAATAATAGCCAGTAGTAGACAGCAGTCAGTACAGTATAGTACAGTAATAGCCAGTAGTAGACAGCAGTCAGTACAGTATAGTACAGTAATAGCCAGTAGTAGACAGCAGTCAGTACAGTATAGTACAGTAATAGCCAGTAGTGGACAGCAGTCAGTACAATATAGTACAATAATAGCCAGTAGTGGACAGCAGTGAGTACAGTAATAGCCAGTAGTAGACAGCAGTCAGTACAGTATAGTACAGTAATAGCCAGTAGTAGACAGCAGTCAGTACAGTATAGTATAATACAGTAATAGCCAGTAGTAGACAGCAGTCAGTACAGTATAGTACAGTACAGTAATAGCCAGTAGCAGACAGCAGCCAGTACAGTATAGTATAATACAGTAATAGCCAGTAGTAGACAGCAGTCAGTACAGTATAGTACAGTAATAGCCAGTAGTAGACAGCAGTCAGTACAGTATAGTATAATACAGTAATAGCCAGTAGTAGACAGCAGTCAGTACAGTATAGTATAATACAGTAATAGCCAGTAGTAGACAGCAGTCAGTACAGTACAGTATAATACAGTAATAGCCAGTAGTAGACAGCAGTCAGTACAGTATAGTACAGTAATAGCCAGTAGTAGACAGCAGTCAGTACAGTATAGTATAGTACAGTAATAGCCAGTAGTAGACAGCAGTCAGTACAGTATAATACAGTAATAGCCAGTAGTAGACAGCAGTCAGTACAGTATAGTACAGTAATAGCCAGTAGTAGACAGCAGTCAGTACAGTATAGTTCAGTAATAGCCAGTAGTAGACAGCAGTCAGTACAGTTACATAGGGGTTATTCTAGTTCACTCTTTCTGACAAAATCCTTCTTAAATGGAGAAAACCATGTGCACTGCAGGGGGGCAGATGTAAAATGTGTAGAGAGAATTAGATTTGGGTGAGTTATTTTGTTTCTGTGCAGGGAAAATACTGACTGCCTTATTTCTACACTGCAAAATAGATCTCACTTTGAAGTAAAACCCCACCCAAATCAAATTCTCTCTGCACAAGTAACATCTGCCCCACCTGCAGTGCACATGGTTTTGTCAGAAAGAGTGAACTAGTATAAGGCCCGTAGTTACATAGTAGGTGAGGCTGAATAAAGACTTGCGTCCATCTAGTTTAACCTATGTTTATAGTAGCTTATCCCTTGTTGTATAGTATGTTCTGATATACAGAATAGTACAGTAATAGCCAGTAGTAGACAGCAGTCAGTACAGTATAGTACAGTAATAGCCAGTAGTGCACAGCAGTCAGTACAGTATAGTACAGTAATAGCCAGTAGTGGACAGCAGTCAGTACAGTACAGTAATAGCCAGTAGTAGACAGCAGTCAGTACAGTATATTACAGTAATAGCCAGTAGTAGACAGCAGTCAGTACAGTATAGTACCGTAATAGCCAGTAGTAGACAGCAGTCAGTACAATATAGTACAGTAATAGCCAGTAGTAGACAGCAGTCAGTACAGTATAGTACAGTAAAAGCCAGTAGTGGACAGCAGTCAGTACAGTATAGTACAGTAATAGCCAGTAGTGGACAGCAGTCAGTACAGTATAGTACAATAATAGCCAGTAGTAGGCAGCAGTCAGTACAGTATAGTACAGTAATAGCCAGTAGTAGACAGCAGTCAGTACAGTATAGTACAGTAATAGCCAGTAGTAGACAGAAGTCAGTACAGTATAGTACAGTAATAGCCAGTAGTGGACAGCAGTCAGTACAATATAGTACAATAATAGCCAGTAGTGGACAGCAGTGAGTACAGTAATAGCCAGTAGTAGACAGCAGTCAGTACAGTATAGTACAGTAATAGCCAGTAGTAGACAGCAGTCAGTACAGTATAGTATAATACAGTAATAGCCAGTAGTAGACAGCAGTCAGTACAGTATAGTACAGTACAGTAATAGCCAGTAGCAGACAGCAGCCAGTACAGTATAGTATAATACAGTAATAGCCAGTAGTAGACAGCAGTCAGTACAGTATAGTACAGTAATAGCCAGTAGTAGACAGCAGTCAGTACAGTATAGTATAATACAGTAATAGCCAGTAGTAGACAGCAGTCAGTACAGTACAATACAGTAATAGCCAGTAGTAGACAGCAGTCAGTACAGTATAGTACAGTAATAGCCAGTAGTAGACAGCAGTCAGTACAGTATAGTATAATACAGTAATAGCCAGTAGTAGACAGCAGTCAGTACAGTATAGTATAGTACAGTAATAGCCAGTAGTAGACAGCAGTCAGTACAGTATAGTATAATACAGTAGTAGACAGCAGTCAGTACAGTATAATACAGTAATAGCCAGTAGTAGACAGCAGTCAGTACAGTATAGTACAGTAATAGCCAGTAGTAGACAGCAGTCAGTACAGTATAGTTCCATAGTAGTTGAAAAAAGACTGTAGTCCATCAAGTTCAACCTATATATGATTTCCTACCGTGATGACCCACATGAGGCTACTGCCTATCTGTTGTAATCTAGACTCCCAAATGACCCAAAAATAGCTGTCCTATTTTTAACTGATCCACTCTAGTTCATGATGAGGAATATAACCTTACCACACCTAACCTTGCTATTCTTTCCTCACAGCCCAATGTAACCATATCTATCCTGGCTAGCCGTTCCTCATAGCCCAATGTAACCACCCCTAACCTGGCTAGCCTTTCCTTATAGCCCAATGTAACCACATCTAATGTGGCTAGCCTTTCCTCATAGCCCAATGTAACCACACCTAACCTGGCTAGCCTTTCCTCATAGCCCAATGTAACCACACCTAACCTGGCTAGCCTTTCCTTATAGCCCAATGTAACCACCCCTAACCTGGCTAGCCTTTTCTCATATCCCAATGTTACCACCCCTAACCTGGCTAGCCTTTCCTCATAGCCCAATGTAACCACACCTAACCTGGCTAGCCTTTCCTCATAGCCCAATGTAACCACCCCTAATCTGGCTAGCCGTTCCTCATAGCCCAATGTAACCACCCCTAACCTGGCTAGCTTTTCCTCATAGCCCAATGTAACCACACCTAACCTGGCTAGCCTTTCCTCATATCCCAATGTAACCACACCTAACCTGGCTAGCCTTTCCTCATAGCACAATACAACCACACCTAACCTGGCTAGCCTATCCTCATAGCCCAATGTAATCACACCTAACCTGGCTAGCCTTTCCTCATAGCCCAATGTAACCACCACTAACCTGGCTAGCCTTTCCTCATAGCCCAATGTAACCACACCTGACCTGGCTAGCCGTTCCTCATAGCCCAATGTAACCACACCTGACCTGGCTAGCCGTTCCTCATAGCCCAATGTAACCACACCTGACCTGGCTAGTCGTTCCTCATAGCCCAATGTAACCACACCTAACCTGGCTAGCCGTTCCTCATAGCCCAATGTAACCACCCCTAACCTGGCTAGCCTTTCCTCATAGCCCAATGTAACCACCCCTAACCTGGCTAGCCTTTCCTCATAGCCCAATGTAACCACACCAGACCTTGCTAGTCTTTCCTCATAGCCCAATGTAACCACTCCTAACCTGGCTAGCCTATCCTCATAGCCCAATGTAATCACACCAGACCTCGCTAGTCTTTCCTCATAGTCCAATGTAACCACACCTAACCTGGCTAGCCTTTCCTCATAGCCCAATGTAACCACCCCTAACCTGGCTAGTCTTTCCTCACAGCCCAATGTAACCATATCTATCCTGGCTAGCCTTTCCTCGTAGCCCAATGTAACCATACCTAACCTGGCTAGTCATTCCTCACAGCCCAATGTAACCATAGCTATCCTGGCTAGCCTTTCCTCATAGCCCAATGTAACCATACCTGACCTGGCTAGCCTTTCATCATAGCCCAATGTAACCACACCTAACCTGGCTAGCCTCATATCACAATGAAACACCTAACCTGGCTAGCCTATCCTCATAGCCCAATGTAATCACACCAGACCTCGCTAGTCTTTCCTCATAGCCCAATGTAATCACACCAGACCTCGCTAGTCTTACCTCATAGCCCAATGTAACCACCCCTAATCTGGCTAGCCGTTCCTCATAGCCCAATGTAACCACCCCTAACCTGGCAAGCCTTTCCTCATAGCCCAATGTAACCACCCCTAACCTGGCTAGCCTTTCCTCATAGCCCAAAGTAACCACACCTGACCTGGCTAGTCGTTCTTCATAGCCCAATGTAACCACACCTAACCTGGCTAGCCTTTCCTCATAGCCCAATGTAACCACACCTAACCTGGCTAGCCTTTCCTCATAGCCCAATGTAACCACCCCTAACCTGGCTAGCCTATCCTCATAGCCACCAGATCTCGCTAGTCTTTCCTCATAGCCCAATGTAACCACTCCTAACCTGGCTAGCCTATCCTCATAGCCCAATGTAATCACACCAGACCTCGCTAGTCTTTCCTCATAGCCCAATGTAACCACTCCTAACCTGGCTAGCCTATCCTCATAGCCCAATGTAATCACACCAGACCTCGCTAGTCTTTCCTCATAGTCCAATGTAACCACACCTAACCTGGCTAGCCTTTCCTCATAGCCCAATGTAAACATATCTATCCTGGCTAGCCTTTCCTCGTAGCCCAATGTAACCATACCTCACCTGGCTAGTCATTCCTCACAGCCCAATGTAACCATAGCTATCCTGGCTAGCCTTTCCCCATAGCCCAATGTAACCATACCTGACCTGGCTAGCCTTTCATCATAGCCCAATGTAACCACACTTAACCTGGCTAGCCTTTCCTCATATCCCAATGGAACACCTAACCTGGCTAGCCTATCCTCATAGCACAATGTAATCACAACAGACCTCGCTAGTCTTTCCTCATAGCCCAATGTAACCACCCCTAACCTGGCTAGCCTTTCCTCATAGCCCAACGTAACCAACCTCTAACCTGGCTAGTCTTTCCTCACAGCCCAATGTAACCACCCCTAACCTGGCTAGCCTTTCCTCATAGCCCAATGTAATCACACCAGACCTCGCTAGTCTTTTCTCATAGCCCAATGTAACCACTCCTAACCTGGCTAGCCTATCCTCATAGCCCAATGTAATCACACCAGACCTCACTAGTCTTACCTCATAGCCCAATGTAACCACCCCTAACCTGGCTAGTCTTTCCTCGTAGCCCAATGTAACCACACCTAACCTGGCTAGTCTTTCCTCGTAGACCAATGTAACCACACCTAACCTGGCTAGTCTTTCCTCGTAGCCCAATGTAACCATAGCTATCCTGGCTAGCCTTTCCTCATAGCCCAATGTAGCCATACCTAACCTAGATAGCCTTTCCTCATAGCCCAATATTACCATACCTAACCTGGCTAGCCTTTCCTGACCTTTCTTCTAGATCCCCCATGGCAGTCATCACATGTGGGTAATACCCCAGCAGTTAATTCCCTGGGTGGGATATAACATATACTATACATACCAACAGAAATGAAGACGATCCATCTTTCTTTCCCCTTTTTCTTTTCATATTACAGCACTGAGAACTTTTCTCCCAAACCTGCCATCTGCTGATGATAGAACATAAATTGTATAGTGCTTGGTAAACGCATGAGCCGAAGCCCAACCCGCAGCTTTACATAAATCAGTGATCAATGCAGATCCTTTCTCTGCCCAGGAAGCTGCCATGGCCCTAGTCAAATGCGCATTCAACCTCTTTGGGGATTCTTGCTTATTCGTTTTAGAAGCCTCTGAAATACAAGTTATAATCCATCTAGCAATCATGACTTTTGACGCTCCATGCCCTTTTTTTTTGCCTTCTGTTAGCATGAACAACCTCTTTGTTTTCCTAACGACCTCCGATCTTTGTACATATACTCTCAGGGCCCTCACCGCATCAAGCTTATTCAGCCACTTTAAGATTGCTCGGATTTGCACAAAAGGAGATAGAACTATCTCCTGATTTATGTCAACATCCGACACAACTGCAAAAATTGAGGATTGGTACGCAGTACCACTTTAACATTAAGAAAATTCTGGAAGGGCTGTTCCGCCCACAACGCTTGCAACTCGGAAACCCTTCTCACCGACGTTACAGCGACTAAGAATACTACCTTCCACATCAGTAGCTTAAATGGAATGTCCCGTAATGGTCTGAAGGGCACATCTGCCCATTTATTATTTATTTAGTTTCTTATATAGCGCAGCAGTTTTCGTGGTACTCTTTACCTAGGAGGGCGCCCATCGCATGTACCAAAAAAATCGCATGCGATGCGACCGACGCGATTACCGCGATTTCCCATAGGGAACAATGTTAAATGTCCCAAATGACCCGATTTTCCATAGGGAACAATGTTAAATGGCCCACAGAGGCCAAATAGGCACCCTGAAGTGTGAAATGGCCCCCCCAATTGTTAACGCCACCCCACGATCAACGTCAACCCGAAGCGGTACGCGTCCTACGACCTTTTCATACCCCCACTATCCACGTCGGCGTGGAGTTGAGAATAGAAAGTGTGGCGAGCGCAGCGAGCCCGAAGTGTGGCGAGCACAGCGAGCCTCGCGAGGGGACGCGGACACCTGTGAAGCCCGCGAGGGGAGGCGTAAACCTGTGAAGGTGTCCGCCTCCGCTCGCCACACTTTCTATTCTCAACTCCACGCCGACCTGGATAGTGGGGTATGAAAAGGTCGTAGGACGCGTACCGCTGCGCTCGCCACGCTTCGGGTTGACGTTGATCGTGGGGTGGCGTTAACAATTGGGGGAGCCATTTCACACTTCAGGGTGCCTATTTGGCCTCTGTGGGCCATTTAACATTGTTGGTTACGGGTAGGTAGTGAGATTACTGCGCCACAGACCTATTATTCTGGATGTAGCAGCTGGGTGTACGGGTACACTACTTAATACCCGATAGACGTAAGTGTAGACAGGTGTGGGTGGGGCACCCTGCGCTTACTGACCAGAATATAATAGGAGATGGAAAGTACAAGTGAGATAAAAAGATTGAGAAATACGAAATTAAATTACCTTACACAAAGTGTGATAAAATAAAATAATAATTTATTCAAAAACTGATAATGTGCACAATTAGCACCACAAGGATATTCTAGTGGTTTAGCATATATAAAAAAGAGAGCTATTAAAACATCTAATACCGGTATACAAATGGACACAAGGGGACTGGGTAACATAGACAAAACAATACATGTAAAAGTCCAGTACCGGTATAGTCCTTGTTCAGCAGCAGCTGAATTTGGCTCCTTTATGTGGAGAGGTGTCAGAGTCAATAAAAATATGAGTACCTGGTATTCCAAAAATTGCAGGGGGTGTCTGCCGGCAGACTTACCCTTCTAAGCTGTGTGTGTACGACGGCAATATCAGGATATCCACAGCATCAACTAGTTTCGCCCACGGGCTTCTTCACCATCCTGAAGAAGCCCGTGGGCGAAACTAGTTGATGCTGTGGATACCCTGATATTGCCGTCGTACACACACGGCTTAGAAGGGTAAGTCTGCCGGCAGACACCCCCTGCAATTTTTGGAATACCAGGTACTCATATTTTTATTGACTCTGACACCTCTCCACATAAAGGAGCCAAATTCAGCTGCTGCTGAACAAGGACTATACCGGTACTGGACTTTTACATGTATTGTTTTGTCTATGTTACCCAGTCCCCTTGTGTCCATTTGTATACCGGTATTAGATGTTTTAATAGCTCTCTTTTTTATATATGCTAAACCACTAGAATATCCTTGTGGTGCTTATTGTGCACATTATCAGTTTTTGAATAAATTATTATTTTATTTTATCACACTTTGTGTAAGGTAATTTAATTTCGTATTTCTCAATCTTTTTATCTCACTTGTACTTTCCATCTCCTATTATATTCTGGTCAGTAAGCGCAGGGTGCCCCACCCACACCTGTCTACATTTAACATTGTTCCCTATGGAAAATTGGGTCAATTGCGTCGGTCGCATCGCATGCGATTTTTTTGGTCGCATGCGATGCGACCGACGCAATTTTTTTACCTTACGATGCCCAAGATCAAAATCGTGGGCACCCTTCTAGGTAAAGAGTACCGATTCCGTTGTGTTTTGTTGAGTAAAAACTTTGTAACAACAGACAGACTTGGAGGTAGGAGGGTCCTGCTGCAAGCTTACAATCTATAGGGACATACAGTAGGAGGGAAACACAAGGACAGGCACCAGTAATAGCATAGCAGTTACCAAGTCCAGAAGGGAAGCTATATAAGTGCCTCAGAGGGTTATGTGTGCGGTATATAAATATGATAGGCTTGCCTGAAGAGGTGAGTTTTCAGGGAACACTTGAAAGTTTGTAGGCTAGTGGAGAGTCTTATTGTGCGTGGAAGGGCATTCCATAGGATGGGAGCAGCCCGATGAAAGTCCTGTACTAGTGAATGGGAGCTAGTGATCCATGCAGAACAGAGAAGCCTTGCTAGGAAGATCAGCCAAGCAACAGCATTTAGAATAGATTGCAGTGGCGAAAGTCTGTTCTTGGGAAGACCAGTTAGGAGACTATTGCAATAATCAATGCGGGATAGAATGAGTGCATGGATAAGAGATTTAGTAGTGTATTGTGTGAAATAGGGTTGTATTTTGGATATACTTTTTAGATGCATGTAACATGATTTGGAGACCAATTGAATGTGGGGATAAAAGGACAGTTCAGAGTCGAGAATGACGGAGCAATGAGCTTGTGGGGTAGGGTAGATTGTCGAGTAGTCAACAGTGATAGAGATATTAGGTTAGTAACTGCTCTTGGTCGGTGGGAATATAAATAATTCCATTTTGGAAATCTTCAGTTTGAGGTGGCGAGAATACATCCAAGATGAGATGGCAGAGAGGCATTCAGAGACTCGGCCCAAGACCGCTGGTGACAACTCTGGGGATAGATTTGAGTATCGTCTGCATATAAGTGATACTGAAATCCGAAAGAGCTGATTAGTTTGCAAAGAGATGAGGTATAGATTCAGAAAAGCAGAGGACCTAAGACTGAGCCTTGAGGAACTCCAACTGACAGAGGTAGTGAAGAGGAAGTAGAGTCAGAGAAGCGAACAGTGAAAGAGCGATCAGATAGGTAAGATGATAACCAGGAAAGGGCTGTATAATTAATACGTAGGGAGTGCAGTGTGTGTAAGAGAAGAGTGTGATCCAGTGTCATACGCAGCAGAAAGATCTAGAAGAAGAAGTAGTAATGGCCTTGAGACTTGGCTGTTACCAGATCATTCACCACTTTAGTTAGTGCTGTCTCAGTGGAGTATTGGGAACGAAAGCCTGACTGAAGCGGGTCTAATAGGGTATGAGAGTTAAGAAAGTGTGTGAGGAGAGAGTAGACAAGTCTCTCTCGACTCTAGCTTGGAGAGGCATGGGAGCTGAGAGATAGAGGTTGTTTTGTTTTTCACTGTCTCTGGTCCTGTCCACTAGCACACCGTTTCTGGTCGAAAACATGCCGATTTGTCATGGAACACTTAGTAAATTATATACCTTTCAATGCAGAATGGGCTATATTTGGGATCATTCCCACAATTATTATTGGCAGTAAATGCTGTTGCTTGCTTAACTATATTACAGGGATGGATTTCTCCTCAACCCCCCTCTATTGCTCTCTTCAAAACTAAGCTTCACCACATCTCATTGGCTTAAAACGACTTTAGACAAATTAACCCCTAGATTCTTTGAAACCTGGGAGAGTTATATAGCCACCCTGCTCATAGAGTTTTGAAGGATTGAAGCCACACAGTATGGTATGAGAGGAGATTACTTGTAGGTGACCTCCCTATTATTTTGAATGGCTATTTTCGGTTTTTACTGATGGGCTTTTTAGACTCCGGACTCCCAGCTGTCACTGTTGTCATTATTGTTTATTACTGTAATCATCATAATACTATTTGTTTGATGTGCCTAATGAGGATCAAACAATAGATGAGTTTATTCAAGTTTTCACGCATTATTATTTGAAAATATGATTGTAGATCTACGCTTTGATTGTGTAACAAAAAATTTAATATTGTTCAAACAAATCTTACTAATGTTTATTGTTGAAAATGTGCAGTGTCTTGAATGAAACAATTATGGTGAGATAACTCTATACCTGCAATGCAACATTTCAATAAAAAGTTAATAAAAAAAAAAAGATTGCAGATATTAGTTAAGGTTGGGATAAGCACAGGAGATAGAGTTTTAGGGGGAAATTTACTAAGAATACGAATAAAAAAAAATTGTACTGGTATTCTTAATATGAATTAATACGACTGCATACCAGCCGTATGGTAAAAAATAATTCTTTTGAATGGTATTTTCTGTCGTATTCTATCGATGGTGTAATCATTCGTATTTGTAAATACAAATACCAATGTCCCATCAATACGAATACGTATACGCCAAAAAAATTGTATTTTCGTATCAAAATACAAATTTTTTTCTCAAATTTTTCTTAGTAAATTTCCCCCTTAATGACTTCCAGGTATAGGATCGAGGGGAGAGGTAGTAGAGTAGGAGGATAAGAAGAGTGTGGATACTCCTTTTTCAGTTGTGGGCTCAAATGAAGAGAAAGTGCCAGAGGGTTGAGGTGGGCAAAAAAGTGGATTAGAGGTTGTGGAAGATCATACTCGGATGTTATCAATCTTGTCCTTAAAGTAGGAGGCAAGTTCTTATGCACTGATGGTAGCCGGTGGGGGAGGAGCGGGAGGGTACAGAAGAGACTTAAATGTGTTAAAAAGTCGCTTAGGGTTGGTGGCATGAGAAGAGATAAGAGATTGGTAGTATGTTTGTTTGGCAGTGTCCAAAGCATTGCAGTAGGAGTGGTAGCTAGTCTTATATGTGAGGAAATCAGTTATATTATGAGATTTACGACATTGGCGTTCTATTTTACGTGACTGATTTCGTAGTTGTCTTGTTGTTTTGGAGTGCCACGGTTGGCATCTAAGCCTATGTGGGGTGTAATGGGTAGCTGGAGCCACTTCATCAAGGGCTGTTATAAGAGTCTGGTACAGGTGGGAAACAGCAGAGTCAGGAGAGGTAAATGTAGAAATTACAGAGAGCTGTTGTTGCAGGGAGGTGGAAAGTTGTGGAAAATTAATAGCATTAGTATTTCTGCAGGTTATAGTAGGCTTGCATGATTTCTTTGTCAGCAAGCTTGGGGTAATGGAGGAGAGTGAGAGGGTGATGAGATTATGATCAGAGAGAGGGAAGGGAGTGTTAGTAAAATCAGAGACTGAGCACAGCTTGGTGAAAACAAGGTCAAGCTCATGAGTAGAGGCGTCAGACCCCTGGGAGAGGCCAAGAGAGGAGGTTAGAGAGAGGAGTTTGGAAGCATGCAGAGATGGTGGACTGTCAATAGCGATATTGAAGTCACCCAGGATAATAGTGGAGATGTCAGAGGATAACAAATGGGGGAGCCAAGCAGAGAAATCTTCCAAGTTTTGGGAAGCCCAGGTGGGCGAAACATAGCAGCAACACGCAGAGAGAAAGGGGGGGGGGAATCCTAAAAGAGTGAACTTCAAATGATGTGAATGTGAGTGAAGGAACTGGTGGTAGAACTGAAGAATTGGGACAGTAAAATACCTACCCCACCTCCTTTACAGTCACCAGGTCTGGAGGTGTGAGTGAAGTGGAAACCACCATGTGACAGTGCTGCAGGCGAGGCCGTGTCTGACTGTGTGAGCCAGGTTTCTGTAATGGCCAGCAGGATAAAGTTGTGAGAGATGAAGAGGTCATGGCCATGCATTCAGCCCTAGATTCAAGTCCCATGGACTGAACAAACCAACGTATATATTCTAAGCTAGTATAGCAATATTCTAAGCTAGTATAGCTGCCAGGGCTGATATTTGTACCTTTAATGAACTTGACGATAAGTGTTTTTTCAGTCCAGATTGCAAAAAGTCTAAAGGTGCCCATACACTGCCTGCGACGTCTCGCAGCAGTGTACGGACACCCGATGGACTGCAAGCCGCCGGGACCTTTCCGGCGGCAGGGACACATGCGATCCGTTGTGATGGTCCAGGTGTAGAAACGGCCCTTGCTTTAACAAATCCGGTCAAAGATGAAGACGCCAAGAGTCCGTCGACAATCTCAGTATGTCGGAGTACCACGACCTCCTGGGCCAATCTGGTGCAATCAGAATAGCTTGCAGGCACTGGCCCTTCAGTACCCTCGGGATCATTGGAAATGGGGGAAATATGTAGACCTGGTTTAAACGCCAAGGAATCGTCATGGCATCCACTGCCCAAGCTGTCGGGTCCCTTGACCGGGAACAAAACCTTGGTACCTGACAGTTGCTCCTTGGCGCCGTTAGGTCTATCTCTGGTATACCCCAGCGGATTCACAATCTCCTGGAAAACTTCCTGATGAAGTGCCCATTCTCCCTCCAGCAGATCCACCCTTCTGAGGAAATCCGCTTCCACATTCCGGATCCCCGGAATGAATACAGCCGACTATTGGAATATTGATTTCTACCCAGTTGAAAATCTGCAATACCTCCTTCATTGCCATCTTACTGCGAGTTCCGCCCTGTTGATTCAGGTAAGCCACTGTTGTGGCATTGTCAGACTGTACTCGTAGCGGTGATCCTTTCAGAAATTCTTCCGCCTGTAGCAAAGCATTCCACACTGCCCGAAGTTCCAAGATATTGATAGGGAGATTGGATTCTTCCCTGGACCAGAGACCCTGTAACCGTAGGTGAAGAACTACCGCCCCCCAACCCCTGAGACTGGCATCAGTCGTAATGACCAGCCAATCCCAGGAGCAAAGGGAACGTCCCACTCTGCGTGGGTGTCCAATGAGACTTGGGGAGATTTAGCACCCACCCCTGATCTCGTAAGAATTGATGCTCAGATGTTCCTGAAGCTTCACGCTGACTCCGCCTTGAATAAAAGGTCGTCCAGATAAGGTATAATTATTATTCCTTTCAGTCTGAGGGCTGCAGCCATGACCGCCATCACTTTTGTGAATACCCTTGGAGCTGTTGCCAGACCAAACGGCAGAGCTTGAAACTGCCAATGGTTCTTATTGCAAACCAGAGTAGGGACTGATGTTTTTTGTAAATGGTTACATGGAGGTACGCATCTTGAATATCCACAGATGCCAGAAACTCTCCCGGCTCTATGCTTAAGAGCACTGAGCGCAGAGACTCCATGCGAAAACGATCCACCCATAGATGAAGACTTAAAGATTTCAAATTTAGAATAGGTCTGAAAGACCGGTCTGGTTTGGGGACTAAGAAAAGGATTGAATAAAATCCCTTGTTCCTTTCCTCCTGAGGTACCGGGACCACTACCCCATTCTCTTTGAGTAACAAAGCTGCCCCCAGAAGCGTGGACCTCAGAGATGCGGTCCATGGTAAAGTAGGAAGAGTAGGAAGAAATCTCTTTGGAGGGATGCCCCTGAGATTTATCCGGTAACCTTTGGAAACAATGGAATAAACCCAAGGATCCCCGGTGGAATCTTTCCACCTGCCCCGAAACTGCAGGAGGCAACCCCCACTCTGAGCCCAGAACGGGGAGCCTCCGCCCCATCATGCATAAGTACCCAATACGATAGTCAGTCAGTGTGGCACAGCATACAATACAACAGTCAGTCTGGCACAGCATACATACAGCACATAGTATGACAGCACAGCATACATACATAGTCAGTCAGTACGACACAGCATACAGTCAGTATGGCGCAGCATACATACAGTCAAGTCAGTCAGTGTGGCGCAGCATACATACATAGTCATTCAGTCCAGCACACATACATAGTCAGTCAGTACGGCACAGCATACAGTCGGTCAGTCAGTGTGGCGCAGCATACATACAGTCAGTTACTCAGTGTGGCGCAGCATACATACATACATAGTCAGTCAGTCCAGCACAGCATACATACATAGTCAGTCAGTACAGCATACAGTCAGTGTGGCGCAGCATACATCCATACATTCAGTCAGTCAGTGTGGCGCAGCATACATACATACAGTCAGTGTGGCGCAGCATACATACATAGTCCGTCCAGCACAGCATACATATATAGTCAGTCAGTACGGCACAGCATACAGTCAGTCAGTGTGGCGCAGCATACATAAAGTCAGTATGGCGCAGCATACATACACTGAAAAGGGTTGTCTAAGAAGGAAGACTAAAGGGAACCAGTAAGGTTTTTTGGGGCACGCTTATAATAAGCGTGCCCCAAAAAACCTTACCAGTTCCCTTTAGTCTTCCTTCTTAGACAACCCTTTTCAGTGTATGTTCTGAACTTTCTTTGGGAGCACCACCAACCAACTTTTGCTAATCAGGCTCTCCCTGGACTGCCATCTCTTATGTTGGTCATCATCAATTACCCTTAACCCTGTAATGTAATATATACATAAAATTTATCCAGCCTGTGCCAACCCACCCTCTATCTAAAACCAGCAGCATACATACAGTAAGTCAGTGTGGCGCAGCATACATACATACAGTCAACCAGTGTGGTGCAGCATACATACATACATACAGTCAGTGTGGTGCAGCATACATACAAGTCTGACCAGTCAGTGTGGCGCAGCATACATACATAGTCAGTCAGTACGGCACAGCATACAGTCAGTCAGTGTGATGAAGCATACATACATACAGTCAGTCAGTGTGGCGCAGCATACATACATACAGTCAGTGTGGCGCAGTATACATACATAGTCAGTCAATCAGTGTGGCGCAGCATACATACAGTCAGTCAGTGTGGCGCAGCATACATACAGCCAGTGTGGCGCAGCATACATACATACAGTCAGTGTGGCGCAGCATACACATATAGTCAGTCAGTGTGGCACAGGATACATACATACATAGTCAGTCAGTGTGGCGCAGCATACATACATACAGTCAGTATGGCGCAGCATACATACAGTCAGTCAGTGTGGCGCAGCATACATACAGTCAGTCAGTGTGGCGCAGGATACATACATACAGTCAGTCAGTCAATCAATCAGTCAGTGTGGCGAAGCATACATACAGTCAGTCAGTGTGGCACAGCATACATACAGTCAGTGTGGCACAGGATACATACATACATACAGTTAGTCAGTGTGGCGCAGCATACATACATACAGTCGGTAAGTGTGGCGCAACATACATACAGTCAGTCAGTGTGGCGAAGCATACATACATACAGTCAGTGTGGCGCAGCATACATACAGTCAGTCAGTGTGGCGCAGTATACATACAGTCAGTCAGTGTGGCGCAGCATACATACATACAGTCAGTATGGTGCAACATACATATATACATAGTCAGTCAGTCAGTGTGGCGCAGTATATATACATACAGTCAGTCAGTGTGGCGCAGCATACATACAGTCAGTGTGGCGCAGCATACATACATACAGTGAGTGTGGCGCAGCATACATACAGTCAGTCAGTGTGGCGCAGCATACATACAAACAGTCAGTCAGTGTGGTGCAGCATACATACATAGTCAGTCAGTGTGGCACAGCATACATACATACAGTCAGTCAGTGTGGCGCAGCATACATACATACATACAGTGAGTGTGGCGCAGCATACATACCTACAGTCAGTCAGTGTGGCGCAGCATACATACATACAGTCAGTGTGGTGCAGCATACATACATACAGACAGTGTGGCGCAGCATACATACATACAGTCAGTCAGTGTGGCGCAGCATACATACATACAGTCAGTGTGGCACAGAATACATACATACAGTCAGTCAGTGTGGCGCAGCATACATACAGTCAGTGTGGCGCAGCATACATACAGTCAGTCAGTGTGGCGCAGCATACATACAGTCAGTCAGTGTGGTGCAGTATACATACATACAGTCAATCAGTCAGTGTGGCGCAGCATACAGTCAGTCAGTGTGGCGAAGCATACATACAGTCAGTCAGTGTGGCACAGCATACATACAGTCAGTGTGGCACAGGATACATACATACAGTCAGTCAGTGTGGCGCAGCATACATACAGTCAGTCAGTGTGGCGCAGCATACATACAGTCGGTCAGTGTGGCGCAGCATACATACAGTCGGTCAGTGTGGCGCAACATACATACAGTCAGTCAGTGTGGCGAAGCATACATACATACAGTCAGTGTGGCACAGGATAGATACATACATAGTCAGTCAGTCAGTGTGGCGCAGCATACATACATACAGTCGGTCAGTGTGGCGCAACATACATACAGTCAGTGTGGCAAAGCATACATACATACAGTCAGTGTGGCACAGGATACATACATACATACAGTCAGTCAGTGTGGCACAGGATACATACATACATACAGTCAGTCAGTGTGGCGCAGCATACAGTCAGTCAGTCAGTCAGTGTGGCGCAGTATACATACAGTCAATCAGTCAGTGTGGCGCAGCATACATACATACAGTCGGTCAGTGTGGCGCAACATACATACATACATACATAGTCAGTCAGTGTGGTGCAGCATACATACATACAGTCAGTCAGTGTGGCGCAGCATACATACATAGTCAGTCAGTGTGGCGCAGCATACATAGTCAGTGTGGCGCAGCTTACATACATACATTCAGTGTGGCGCAGCATACATACATACAGTGTGGCGCAGCATACATACATACAGTCAGTCAGTGTGGCGCAGCATATATACATACAGTCGGTCAGTGTGGCGCAACATACATACAGTCAGTGTGGCAAAGCATACATACATACAGTCAGTGTGGCACAGGATACATACATACATACAGTCAGTCAGTGTCGCAGCATACATACAGTCAGTCAGTCAGTGTGGCGCAGTATACATAGTCAGTCAATCAGTCAGTGTGGCGCAGCATACATACATACAGTCGGTCAGTGTGGCGCAACATACATACATACATAGTCAGTCAGTCTGGTGCAGCATACATACATACAGTCAGTCAGTGTGGAGCAGCATACATACATACAGTCAGTCAGTGTGGCGCAGCATACATACATAGTCAGTGTGGCGCAGCATACATACAGTCAGTGTGGCGCAGCTTACATACATACATACATTCAGTGTGGCGCAGCATACATACATACATACAGTGTGGCGCAGCATACATACATACAGTCAGTCAGTGTGGCGCAGCATACATACATACAGTCAGTCAGTGTGGCGCAGCATACATAGTCAGTCAGTGTGGCGCAGCATACATACATACAGTCAGTCAGTGTGGCGCAGCATACATACATACAGTTAGTCAGTGTGGCGCAGCATACATACAGTCAGTGTGGCAAAGCATACATACAGTCAGTCTGTGTGGCGCAGCATACATACAGTCAGTCAGTGTGGCGCAGCATACATACAGTCAGTCAGTCAGTGTGGTGCAGCATACATAAATACAGTCAGTGTGGCACAGGATACATACATACAGTCAGTCAGTGTGGCGCAGCATACATACAGTCAGTCAGTGTGGCGCAACATACAGTCAGTCAGTGTGGCACAGCATACATACATACAGTCAGTCAGTGTGGCGCAGCATACATAAATACAGTCAGTGTGGCACAGCATACATACATACAGTCAGTCAGTGTGGCGCAGCATACATAAATACAGTCAGTGTGGCACAGGATACATACATACAGTCAGTCAGTGTGGCGCAGCATACATAAATACAGTCAGTGTGGCACAGGATACATACATACAGTCAGTCAGTGTGGCGCAGCATACATACAGTCAGTCGGTCAGTGTGGCGCAGCATACATACAGTCAGTCGGTCAGTGTGTCGCAGCATACATACAGTCAGTCAGTGTGGCGCAGCATACATACAGTCAGTTGGTCAGTGTGGCGCAGCATACATACATACAGTCTGTCAGTGTGGCGCAGCATACATACAGACAGTCAGTCAGTGTGGCGCAGCATACATACATACAGTCAGTGTGGCGCAGCATACATACAGTCAGTCAGTGTGGCGCAGCATACATACATACAGTTAGTCAGTGTGGCGCAGCATACATACAGTCAGTCAGTGTGGCGCAGCATACATACATACAGTCAGTCAGTGTGGCGCAGCATACATACATACAGTCAGTGTGGCGCAGCATACATACAGTCGGTCAGTGTGGCGCAGCATACATACATACAGTCAGTCAGTGTGGCACAGCATACATACATACAGTCAGTCAGTGTGGCGCAGTATACATACATACAGTCAGTCAGTGTGGCGCAGCATACATACAGTCGGTCAGTGTGGCGCAGCATACATACAGTCAGTCAGTGTGGCGCAGCATACATACAGTCAGTCAGTGTGGCGCAGCATACATACATACAGTCAGTGTGGCGCAGTATACATACATACAGTCAGTGTGGCGCAGCATACATACAGTCGGTCAGTGTGGCGCAGCATACATACAGTCAGTCAGTGTGGCGCAGCGTACATACATACAGTCGGTCAGTGTGGCGCAGCATACATACAGTCGGTCAGTGTGGCGCAGCATACATACAGTCAGTCAGTGTGGCGCAGCATACATACAGTCAGTCAGTCAGTGTGGCGCAGCATACATACAGTCAGTGTGGCGCAGCATACATACAGTCGGTCACTGTGGCGCAGCATACATACATACAGTCGGTCAGTGTGGCGCAGCATACATACATACAGTCGGTCACTGTGGCACAGCATACATACAGTCGGTCACTGTGGCGCAGCATACATACAGTCGGTCAGTGTGGCGCAGCATACATACAGTCGGTCAGTGTGGCGCAGCATACATACAGTCGGTCAGTGTGGCGCAGCATACATACAGTCAGTCAGTGTGGCGCAGCATACATACAGTCGGTCAGTGTGGCGCAGCATACATACAGTCGGTCAGTGTGGCGCAGCATACATACAGTCGGTCAGTGTGGCGCAGCATACATACAGTCAGTCAGTGTGGCGCAGCATACATACAGTCGGTCAGTGTGGCGCAGCATACATACATACAGTCGGTCAGTGTGGCGCAGCATACATACAGTCAGTCAGTGTCAGTCAGTGCTAGTGCGCAATGACTCTGGAAGGCTGGGTGGGGAGTGGGACACAGCAGCCCGCGCTACAAGGCAATTGGCCGCCTGGCAGTGACGTCATTACGCATACGTCACGTTGTGTCTGTCAACGGCGCAAGTTGTGCAGCAGCCTGAGACCGCGGCCTGTGAGATCCGCCCCCGGTTGTGACTATATGCCCTTCGTGGAAAGGAGGTGATCCTTATGGTGAAGGGTAAATAGCTAAATCACTAGAGAGCAGGCTTATTCCCCTTCACCGTAAGGACTTTTATGCCCCTAGTGGTCAGATCCTGCATACGAAGGGAAATTAGCCAGCTCTATAAAGATAATGCTATATTCCCTTCGCCATAAGGATATTATGGACCAAAAGATGTTAAGACCTTATGGCGAAGGGAATATAGCCAGCTTTACAGTGATAATGCTATATTCCCTTCGCCATAAGGATATTATGGACCAAAAGATGTTAAGACCTTATGGCGAAGGGAATATAGCCAGCTTTACAGTGATAATGCTATATTCCCTTCGCCATAAGGATATTATGGACCAAAAGATGTTAACACCTTATGGCGAAGGGAATATAGCCAGCTTTACAGTGATAATGCTATATTCCCTTCGCCATAAGGATATTATGGACCAAAAGATGTTAACACCTTATGGCGAAGGGTATATAGCCAGCTTTACAGTGATAATGCTATATTCCCTTCGCCATAAGGATATTATGGACCAAAAGATGTTAACACCTTATGGCGAAGGGAATATAGCCAGCTTTACAGTGATAATGCTATATTCCCTTCGCCATAAGGATATTATGGACCAAAAGATGTTAACACCTTATGGCGAAGGGAATATAGCCAGCTTTACAGTGATAATGCTATATTCCCTTCGCCATAAGGATATTATGGACCAAAAGATGTTAACACCTTATGGCGAAGGGTATATAGCCAGCTTTACAGTGATAATGCTATATTCCCTTCGCCATAAGGATATTATGGACCAAAAGATGTTAAGACCTTATGGCGAAGGGAATATAGCCAGCTTTACAGTGATAATGCTATATTCCCTTCGCCATAAGGATATTATGGACCAAAAGATGTTAAGACCTTATGGCGAAGGGAATATAGCCAGCTTTACAGTGATAATGCTATATTCCCTTCGCCATAAGGATATTATGGACCAAAAGATGTTAACACCTTATGGCGAAGGGAATATAGCCAGCTTTACAGTGATAATGCTATATTCCCTTCGCCATAAGGATATTATGGACCAAAAGATGTTAACACCTTATGGCGAAGGGTATATAGCCAGCTTTACAGTGATAATGCTATATTCCCTTCGCCATAAGGATATTATGGACCAAAAGATGTTAACACCTTATGGCGAAGGGAATATAGCCAGCTTTACAGTGATAATGCTATATTCCCTTCGTCATAAGGATATTATGGACCAAAAGATGTTAAGACCTTATGGCGAAGGGAATATAGCCAGCTTTACAGTGATAATGCTATATTCCCTTCGCCATAAGGATATTATGGACCAAAAGATGTTAAGACCTTATGGCGAAGGGAATATAGCCAGCTTTACAGTGATAATGCTATATTCCCTTCGCCATAAGGATATTATGGACCAAAAGATGTTAACACCTTATGGCGAAGGGAATATAGCCAGCTTTACAGTGATAATGCTATATTCCCTTCGCCATAAGGATATTATGGACCAAAAGATGTTAACACCTTATGGCGAAGGGTATATAGCCAGCTTTACAGTGATAATGCTATATTCCCTTCGCCATAAGGATATTATGGACCAAAAGATGTTAACACCTTATGGCGAAGGGAATATAGCCAGCTTTACAGTGATAATGCTATATTCCCTTCGCCATAAGGATATTATGGACCAAAAGATGTTAACACCTTATGGCGAAGGGAATATAGCCAGCTTTACAGTGATAATGCTATATTCCCTTCGCCATAAGGATATTATGGACCAAAAGATGTTAACACCTTATGGCGAAGGGTATATAGCCAGCTTTACAGTGATAATGCTATATTCCCTTCGCCATAAGGATATTATGGACCAAAAGATGTTAAGACCTTATGGCGAAGGGAATATAGCCAGCTTTACAGTGATAATGCTATATTCCCTTCGCCATAAGGATATTATGGACCAAAAGATGTTAAGACCTTATGGCGAAGGGAATATAGCCAGCTTTACAGTGATAATGCTATATTCCCTTCGCCATAAGGATATTATGGACCAAAAGATGTTAACACCTTATGGCGAAGGGAATATAGCCAGCTTTACAGTGATAATGCTATATTCCCTTCGCCATAAGGATATTATGGACCAAAAGATGTTAACACCTTATGGCGAAGGGTATATAGCCAGCTTTACAGTGATAATGCTATATTCCCTTCGCCATAAGGATATTATGGACCAAAAGATGTTAAGACCTTATGGCGAAGGGAATATAGCCAGCTTTACAGTGATAATGCTATATTCCCTTCGTCATAAGGATATTATGGACCAAAAGATGTTAAGACCTTATGGCGAAGGGAATACAGCCAGCTTTACAGTGATAATGCTATTTTTCCTTCACCGTAAGGACCTTTATGGTCCCATAGATGTTATGTACTTATGGTGAAGGGGAATAGGCCAGCTTTCTAGTAATAATGTTATTTTTGTCACCATAAGGATCCTTATGGTGAAGGGTATTTAGCCAGCCTTACTTTGTCTATGCTATTTTCCCTTCACCATAAGGACCCATAGATGTTAGGTCATTATGGTGATGGGGAACAGGCCAGCCATTTAGTGATACTGCTATTTTCCCTACACCTTAAGGCAGGGCTTGACAAATTTCTCTCAAAACTAGGAGCCAGCATGAAAGTAGGAGCCAGACACACTAAAACACTATATCACCCCTCCTCCAAAAAATGTTTTTGCTTCATTCTAGAAATGCTGCATTTATAGCTCATCTCAATAATTTAGTTGACATTACCTATTCTGTTACCAACATTAATAATTACTTGTTTGACTACTAGGCAGGGAGTATTGGCCAGGGGAGGATTTAAAAAGGTGGACTGCCATACAGCGTACTCATGGAGGCTGTTTTGATGGCGCTGGGTTCCACGGCTGTGACTGCCGCACTGTGAGGGTGGCATATGAGGGCTGGTAGTGGCCGCAGCCAGGAGAATGACAGCAGCAGCGCATGATGGACTCTGGGCTACTAACACCGGCTGTGCACAGGTGCTCACCCCGACTCCGGCGGCAGACAGGGCGCAGCTCCAGATGACCCGCTCCCAGGAAACCATGGTGGGTTCCAAATCTCCCAAACTATACATCACTTCTCCATCACTGCATTGCTGACATACAGCTGTGCCAGAGTGACTGTGCCAGAGTGACGCTGCCAGTGCACTACATCCATTGCCCAAATAACTTTCCCTACTTTCTGGACACTCTCCTGCACCCTGATCCCTCTTTCTGTGTTCCCTGCATACATTGATAAATGATTGTCCCTACTTTTTGGACACTCTGGTCGGTCTTCCCTAATGATTATCCCTACTTTCTGGGCACCCTTCTGCAACCTGATCCCTTGTTCACATTGTCTCTTAATAATTATCCCCTTTCTGGGCACCCTCCCCCCTGTGGGCAGCTTCCGACTGGTCACCCCTTGCCCTCCCAGGTCCCATTGGCTGGTGCATTGCGCACAGAGTAGGGGCACCATCTGCCATGACACAAGCAGATAAAAGCCAGGGATGGGACAGCCTCAACGGCATGGCGGGCATTGTGTATCTCCCCGCTCACCTTTTCCAGTAGGAGTGCAGGAGGAGAAAGCCACCCGTCGCCGATGCCCGGCACGCACTCATCGTCTGCAGCCTGATCTGGCAAGCTCCCTGGGATTACTGGGCTGCACAGCCCCCCTGTCCCTGGTGCTCATCTTCCCTGCAGAGCACATGCCTTCCATAATGCGGGACGAGCACTACCTCTACTGCCCGGCCCCTCCGCCAGGACGGTCATGGACAGTGGCAGGTGGGGAGTTTGACTGGGGCAGTACACCTGTCAAACCGTAACGCAGGTGTCCTAAGGACAGAAACCTCCCGTGGAGCAGAAGGGCATCACCGCTAATACCATTCACCAGCAGCAGGGTCCTCCGCTCTAGCGAGCCGCCTGCTCATCATCCTCCGGGTGCTCCTGCAGGCGCGTGTGCTGGCTGGAGGTTCATAAGAGCCGTGCCAACACATCAGGGGCTTCCAGGGATTGGGGGTGTGGCAGGCCCCAGCGTCTGAGAGCGGAACGCTACTCAGAAGGATCCCCTTCCCAGATGCTGCAAGGAGTTCACCTACGAAGGGGCTACTATTGTCAGCTGGACCGTAACACTGGGTATGTGGGCTACAATGTTATAAAAGGAGCTTAGAGACACTGCCACGTCTCCACAGGATCTGGTCGCCAGGAAGGAAAATCTGGTCGCCATGGTGACCTGGCTCCCGGAGTTTGTCGAGCCGTGCTGTAAGGACCTTTATGGTCCCATAGATGTTAGGTCAGGGCTGGGCAATAGCGGCCCATCAGCTGTTGATGAACTACACATTCCAGCATGTCTTGCAGCAGTTTTAGCATGGACACATAGCAAAACTGATGCATAGCATCCTGGGATGTGTAGTTCATCAACATCTGGATGGCCACTATTGTCCAGCTCTGTTAGGTCCTTATGGATGGGCCCAGGAAAACACTGGGCGTTTCCATGGGAATGCAGACAGGCACTTGCCTTCTGGGGGTGGGCAGCTGATGTCACAGTACATTAGCCACCTCCCCATTCTCGGACCCAAATGCCACAAGTCTAGGTCAGTCCAGATTGACTTTGGTTTGCAAGCAGGGGAAAAAGTAATTTGATGGTTGGCAACCATGGTAGTTAAGCTACCCTGCAAATGGATGTTAATGCAAAACAACCATTTGCAAAGCTGCGGGGATGGTACTTGTTTCCTAGAATGGCCACAATCAGGCCGATCGCATGCCTTAACTGTAAGGCATGCGATCGTCGCGATGTCCCAGATTTTGTGTGAATCACTGGGCTATTTGCCGGTGAAAGACGAAATCGCATTGATCGCGGCCATTGGAATCAATGTAAAAAGCCCCAAAACCCCATATTTGTATAGGAAACCCCCCCCCCCTTGATGGTTGTAAATGCCCCTCCATTGTTAACGCCACCCCACTATTGACGCCAACCCGAACGTGGCGAGCCGGCGGTACGCGTCTTCCGACCTTTTCATACCCCCACTATCCACGTCAGCGTGGAGTTGAGAATAGAAAGTGTGGCGAGCGCAGCAAGCCACCGAGCCCGAAGCGTGGCAAGCGGACGCGGATACCTTCACAGGTATCCGTGTCCCCTCGCGGGCTTCACAGGTATCCGCGTCCCCTCGCAGGGCTTGTCACGCTTCTATTCTCAAGTCCATGCCGACGTGGATGTATGAAAAAGGTCGGAGGACGCGTGCGATGCCATCAACGCAGTTTTTCCGACAAGATGTCTGCGTCAAAAATCGTTGTGGCCGTTCTAGGAAACAAGTACCGTGTGGATTGTGGCAGTCAGCTTTGGAAGGCTCGCCAAGCAGCGAATTTTCACTGCTTAGCGAATCATCAGAATCATATGAATTTTAAGTTACATTTTATTCAGTATTATAGGACTTTCACCCATATCTCTACTTACTATTGTTGTATGGGTGTTTTAGGAAAGTGGGTAGCACCTTCAAATTGAATTATAAGGCATTGCTCCTTCAAATATATATTATGCAATGGAATATGCAGCGCTATATAAGAAACTGTAAAGAAGTAAATTATATAGGTCGGGGCGCAGACCCCGAAACGTTCTCCTACCACCATAAATATTTGCTGCAACTATTTACTCGTCTTGTGAGTGCCATTTGTTCCTGCACTGGGATTGGATGTATTGAAATCAATAGTCTGGAACCGCAAGCAAGTTGATTTGTCATATGGAGTGCCGGGAGAGTTAGATCTGTGTGTATATATATATATATCTATAAATGTGGAGTGAAGAGGGTCTCTTGTATGAAAAATTAAAACTGGAGCAGGATTCATTCTTGTATCTGTCTTTAGCAGCCTGCCTGTACACGCAGCACGATGCGCCAATACATCTGCTGCCTATACACCCAGCACCAATACATAGGCTGCCTGTACACCCAGCATGATGCGCCAATACATCTGCTGCCTATACACCCAGCACCAATACATAGGCTGCCTGTACACCCAGCACGATGCGCCAATACATCTGCTGCCTGTACATGCAGCACCAATACATAGGCTGCCTGTACACCCAGCACAATGCACCAATACATCTGCAGATGGGAGTCCTATGATTTAGCGCCATCCAGGATGCTTGTTATCAATTTAAAGACAACAGCATTCCGGCATCAGGCAAGCGTGGCAAAGTATGGGAGCTGGAAGCCACGGCTGGCGGAAGACAACAGCTGAATCAGCCGCATGCTACCAATGCTCCTACCAACAGCAATATGCAGGGCCTCCGTGGTCCCCTCCACTGCAACTGTGCGACTTATTATAAAGTTTGCATCCCAGACTTACGTGATGAGACCAATCACCCCAAACCTGTGCCCATGTGGGTTCCACCAGAGCAGGGCCATGGGCAATTGCCTTAGTGCAACACAAGACCAGGTGTGACATTCCATGCACAATGACCCAGTATCAAAATGTCCACAATAACTTTCTATTACATTGGCCACATGTAGAAAAAAACATAAAAGTGATCTTCCATCATAATATCCCAGAGTTCTCTCTAAAGGGCCGTACACATGGAGAGATTTGTGCCTGAGATTCATAATGGGAGCGTCTGTGAGAGATTTCAAATCTCTCACAGAAAGTGTTTCGGCAAATTCAGGGGAATAAAGTCTCTTCATATTGAAATAATGGTTTGGAATAGAGCCTGGGGAGTGACATCTTCTTTGTGTAAAATAGAAAAATAATAATAGAACAAGCATAGGGTCCGCCCCGCCCCCCCCCCCCCCCAATCATATTCCACCCCGGGCTTTTGGAGTGGTCCTGGTTCCCAAAATACAGAGGAGAAAATGAATAGGGATCCCCCGTATTTTGGGGACCAGCACCAGTCTCCACGCTTGATGGAGTCCCGTAGCCAAAGCATTACCCACCCTATCTAGTCAGCCCAGGCCGAGAGTTTTTGGTAAGGTGGGAACTCCCCTGGGCGGTGGGTGCAGGGTTGATAAAGCTTGTTTAAACAGTAATATTGTCTTTTACAGTAGGACTACAGGTCCCAGCAAGCCTGTCCTACATGCTGGTACTTGGGAGAACCACAAGTACCAGCATGTGGGGCATTAAAAGCCCACCAGCACCTATAGCTACCTGTAAAGGAAATATTAAAATAAAAACACAGATTTGTAAATATTTTATTAAACTGCATCTTGTCTTCACCCAGGGGAGCCTATGCCCCCCCGGGCTTCTGCAGAGTCTTCACCTGGGGCGGCCTTTTAAGCTCTTTTGCATGGCTGCTGCTTCCCAGGGCTTCAGCCTCTTCCTCTGTGTTCTTCGCCTGGGTGCGGGGCCTTTTGAGCTTTTTTTTGCATGGCTGCCACCTCCCAGGGCTGGTTCTTCTGGAGCTTTTCTCTGCTCCTCCACCATCGGACTGGCTACCTACTGTCTGGGGCTGGCTAATACAGCCAGCTCTAAGGGTCAGGGCATTGACACAGCAAGCCGTGATTGGCTGGCCACGACTGCAACCAGGGTGAATGGGGAGGGGGTCTAGGTTCCGTGAGTGGGTGAGGGAGATCTACACACAGCGGTTTATATGCATTTTCTGAGTGATTTAGTAAAATAAACCCTGTTTGTGGCGCCCATTACCTAGAGTGATACACTAAGTGTATGTGACCTGAGAGGGTCACCAGTGACCTGGTGTAGCTTGGTTCCACAGTGCCCGGAGCAAGGGCATGTTTCGCGCGCGCGCGCCCCCCCCCCCCCCCCCCGTCGGCACATGTACCCTTGGAGATAGGGCCACACTGGCCAACTCACATGCCCTGGGGTGGTCTGGAACCTTCTGTTTCCGGGCGACACTTGGTACTGCGAGCAGGTGCTGGTTATATAGGCTGGGTGCGGGGCCTGGAGAGGAGAAGTGCCTGGTCCCAGGAGAGGAAGCCAGGGGTCGGGGGTCAGTGCAACAAGGAGGAGAATGAAGCTGCCCGGCGAGGGGCAGGAGGAGGAAGAGCAGCAGTGTGGCCAGCAGCGCATGAGAGGAGAGCAGAGAGTGGGAGGGACGGAGCGGAGATTGACAGCTCCAGTCCCCGGCACCAGCGCCCGATACCCGGGCCGGCAGCCGCATCACCGCACCAGTCCACGGAACCTTTCTGCGGTCTGATGATGCCAGGTGCCGTGGAATGGTGCGGTGATGCGGCTGTCAGGTATCGGGCGCTGCTGTCGAGTGCCGGGACTGGAGCTTTCAATCTCCGCTCCGTCCCTCTCTCTGCTCTGCTCCCACGTGCTGCTGGCCACGCTGCTGCTCTTCTTCCTTCTGCCCCTCGCTATGCAGCTTCAAGTTCACTCTCCTCCTTCTCGTCGTTGCGCTGACCCACGACCCCGGGCTTCCTCTTCATCTCCAGGTACAATGGGAAGCCACTTGCAGTCTTGCACAGAGGGGAGCGGGCGAGCAGGGCGGGGGAGCTGGCGGCAGAGCTCCGGCACCAGATGACATGTCGGCGACCGGAGCTGGTGCTCCACTGGCTCCGCCCTAGCTACGCCTCTGTCTGTGAACAACGTGTAGATAGTTTCACAAGGGAGACTGTACCTGCACTCTGGTAGCTCTGGCCTCGTGCTGCGATTCCTGCTGATCAGAGAGAGGCAGTAACAGGATAGTACAGCTTCCTGGGCAACAGATCTGCAAGCGATTGGCGCCCAAAGCTGGAGGACGTTCAGCAGGCTAAGCACCATCCCCTCTGTGTTGGTCTTTCCCCACTGGAGCAAAAAGATCCCCATTAAAATGGATCCCAAGAGATCCAGGCTGTGCTCAGGCCCCAGTGGTCTAATGGAGTCCCTGCCGCAAGCAGCATTGTCCACACCAGCTGCTGCGGCATACTCCCATCATGCGCAGCAGCTGTTTGTGCTCTCACAGAGAACCTTACCTTCTCCAATGCTCTGGCCAAGCTGCCTGGGGGAGATGTCTGGCAGTGCTAGGCGCTGTGTCTCTCCCCCGCCGAGTACCCCTCTGACACAGGTCGTGGGGGAGTTCCGCCACGGCAGCTACATCACTCCCGTCGTCAATGATTGACAGCGGGGGCGGCTCAGTGTAAAAAAGAAAAGAAAAAAATATATATTTTTATTAGCTTCTTATGGGATTACCTCAAAGAGGATCCGGGATTGGAAAATTCTCAATCCTGGGATCAGCATCCATAGTTGTGTCAGGGGTGTCTCATACCCACCCCCACACTGGCCGACCCGCACATTTACTCACATTAGCGGAGCGGGTGGCTGGGAGAGGAGTGGGTTCGGAGGTGGACGGTGCCTCCAGGCTCATACACCTCCTCCTTAGTAGACAGCACAGCAGCCGGAGAAGAGGCAGGACGGAAAGGAGGCGGGCGGCCAGGCAGAGGAGAAGAGGTGGGCGTGCGGAGGAGAGTAGAAGGGGGCGGGCACAGGAGAAGGCTGCAACAGAGTGGGCGGTGTGGCCTGCGCAGAGTGACCTCTACTGTCACGCTACACAGGCCGCACGCAGGTGTCAGGATTCAGGAACAGCCGGGCGGCGTATGAGCGATTGCTCAGACGCTGCCCAGCATTACACTGCGCATGCACAGTCTAATCCCGAAATTGGATATTTTAAAATCCCAGACTTTTTTGGGACCAAATCCCGGGATATGGAATATGGAGAATCAGGCTTCAAGGAGGAGGAG
Source organism: Crinia signifera (assembly GCF_055691185.1). NCBI lineage: Eukaryota > Metazoa > Chordata > Amphibia > Anura > Myobatrachidae > Crinia > Crinia signifera. The sequence continues at coordinate 2,519,388 of NC_139226.1, forward strand.
GAAGGGGAGGGGGGGGGGGGTAATAGGGCACACTGAAGGACACAGGGGAAGAAGACTGCAGGGGGGGCAGGTCGAAGAAATGTTGGGGCAATAGGGCACACAGAGAGCATGTGGGGAGTCAGGCTGTGCAGGGGAAGGGGGCAGGGGACAGGTCAGGGAGATCCTGGGGGCAATAGGGCACATGTGGGGAATCAGTCTGCAGGGGGGGAGGAGCATGTCGAAGAGTACCTACACACGGCCAGTAATCCTCTGCTGCTTGAAAATGTCTAGTCACATGGGTGTGACGTCATCTGAGGACAGCGGGTCACATGGGTGTGAAGTCATCTGAGGACAGCGGGTCACATGGGGAGGACATCAAAGATCCTTTCCACAAAGGGAAACTAGCCGCTACCCTTCATGCTGGCACCAAACAAAAAATGAGGAGATGAGGATGGAGGCAGGGTTATAGGGGATAGGGATCAGGCATCCTGAGAAACTTTCAAAGCTTTGCTGATTGGTGCACAGTCCTCTAGATCCACCTTCAACCCCAAGGTCACCCTGTGGGTGCCATGGAACACGAAGAAGAAGAAGAAAAAAAAAAGACAAAATAAGGTACTTGTTTCCTAGCACGGCCACAATCTTAAGTAATCGTGTCCCTTAATTAAGGGACACGATTACCCCCGATGGACCCGATTTCTTTTGAAATCAGGTCCATTTTGCCGGCTAGGAGACAATATCGGGGGCATCGCGTCGGTCGGGACCATTAACATTGGTCCCGACGCGACCGACGCGATGCCCCCGATATTTCCATAGGCTTCAATGTTAAAAAATATTTTAACATTGAAATCTTGTCGGGAAAGGTAAAATATCGGGGGCATCGCGTCGGTCGGGACCATTAACATTGGTCCCGACGCGATGCGACGCACCCGATTTTTGCATAGGCTTCAATGTTAAAAAAATTTTTAACATTGAAATGCTGTAAAAATGTGAAAAAATGTGAAATGGGCCAATATGACCCATTTCACATTATAGATGTCCCCGTCGTCACCCCACGATAGACGCCAACCCGAAGCGTGGCGAGCGCAGCGAGCCCGCGAGGGGCGGCGGTACGCGTCCTCCGACCTTTTCATGCCCTACTATCCACGTCGGCGTGGAGTGAGAATAGAATAGTGTGGCGAGCGCAGCGAGCCACCGAGCCCGAAGCGTGGCGAGCCCCGCGAGGGGACGCGGATACCTTCACAGTTATACGCGTCCCCTTGCGGGCTTCACAGGTGTCCGTGGCGACGCGGACACCTGTGAAGCCCGCGAAGGGACGCGTTTACCTGTGAAGGTATCCGCTGCGCTCGCCACGCTTCGGGCTCGGTGGCTCGCTGCGCTCGCCACACTATTCTATTCTCACTCCACGCCGACGTAGATAGTAGGGCATGAAAAGGTCGGAGGACGCGAGGGGCGGCGGTACGCGTCCTCCGACCTTTTCATGCCCTACTATCCACGTCGGCGTGGAGTGAGAATAGAATAGTGTGGCGAGCGCAGCGAGCCACCGAGCCCGAAGCGTGGCGAGCCCCGCGAGGGGACGCGGATACCTTCACAGTTATACGCGTCCCCTTGCGGGCTTCACAGGTGTCCGTGGCGACGCGGACACCTGTGAAGCCCGCGAAGGGACGCGTTTACCTGTGAAGGTATCCGCTGCGCTCGCCACGCTTCGGGCTCGGTGGCTCGCTGCGCTCGCCACACTATTCTATTCTCACTCCACGCCGACGTAGATAGTAGGGCATGAAAAGGTCGGAGGACGCGTACCGCCGCCCCTCGCGGGCTCGCTGCGCTCGCCACGCTTCGGGTTGGCGTCTATCGTGGCCTGGGGTTAACGCGCTTAAATTTGGGGGGGGGGGGGGGGGGGGGGGGGGGGAATTTTTTTCATTCAATCCAATGTAAAATTGGGTCCCAGGAACCCAATTTACATTGGATTCAATGAAAAAAATCGGGTCAAAATAAAAAGGGGAAGGAGCAGATGGAGTGAGATAAAAAGGGGGAGAGAGGAGAGTCAGAGAAAGGATTGAGATGAGAGGGAGGAAGGTGATGGCGAACTTAGAGTGGATGAGGTGAGAGGGCACAGGCTAAGGGGGTCAAGAGTTTACACGAGAGGGAAAAGGGGACAGGGAGAGAGCGAAAAAATAGGAAAGATGAGGTGTGGTGAGATGAGGGGGTGGGTGATGGTGTGAGCTGGTGGGGAGCAAGAGAACGAAAAAGAGTAAAGATATGGGGTGTAAAAGTGAAATGAGAGGATGGGGGGGGGGTGTGAGCAGACTAGAGAGAGAAAGGAGCGGGATGGGGGGTGTGTGGAATCATGGAAAAAGAGGAATTGAGAGAAAAAAGCCAACAGGGCAGAGTAGGGTCCGCAGGAGCCAGGCACCTATACCAAAGCTTTTGAGAGGTAGGCTCCTCCCACTGCATCCCAGAATCCTCAGTTCAAACATATGCACAAACATCAATTTAACCAACAACAACATGATATATCATGAATACTGGCATACTTACTGAGCATAATGGAGGGATTGCTGTGTCACCAGGACCATTTCAGAGAAAGGGATTCGAACGGTGAGTTCTTACAAAAATCTTCTTTTTCACTTTCAATGGTCCTGGTGACACAGCTTCACATTGGGACGTACAAGAGCCGGTCTTTTGGGAGGGTAAGCTCAGATCTGCAGCTCTCATCACTGCTCGCCCGAATGATGCGAATGATTGGTAAAAGTGTGAACAGATGACCAAGCGGCGGGGCTGCATACTTGCTCAGCTGTAGCCCCATGGCAAACCGCCCAAGAGGTAGCAACAGACGTTGCGTTTGTGCGTTTATCCTGGCCGGAACAGGCCTACCAACCTTAGTATATGCAAAAGCAATAACCGATCTCAACCACCTGGCTATTGTCTGTTTAGAAGCGGGCCGGCCTATCTTGTGTACATCATACAAGACCAATAAGGTATCTGTCTTCCGAAAACCTTTTACTCTGTCCACATAAATGCGCAAGGCGCGCACCACATCCAAATTCCTCAATTTGTCCCTTTTTCTAGAACCCTCCCTCTGGGGGTTGAAACACAGGCAGAACAATCTCCTGATTCAGATGAAAAGCAGAAACTACTTTTGGAAAAAATTGGGGGTCTAAGAACGGCCCTATCGTCATGAAAAATAAGGAAGGGAGCCTTACAGGACAACGCTCCCAACTCCGAAACCCTCTTTGCAGAGGAAACAGCCAATAAAAATACCAAATTTCCACATAAGGAAGGTCAGCCGACCTTAAAAGGCTCAAAGGGAGGCAGTTGAAGACACTCCAGCACCAAAACCAAAGACAAATCCCAGGGTGCCACTGGTTGTTTATATGGTGATTTCAACCTGGAAACCCCCTGAAGGAAAGTTTGCACCTCAGGAAGTACAGCCACTCTCTTCTGAAAGAAGATCGACAGAGCGGATATCTGTACTTTAAGCAAATGGAGACTGCGGCCTGAAGAAAATCCATCCTGAAGGAATTCAAGCAATTTTGACAGTCAAAACCTTGACTTATGAGACTTCTGTCGCTCACACCACCTAATATATGTCTTCCAGACGCTGTAGTAGTTGGCCGAAGACACCGACTGCCTGGCCTTAATCATGGTATTTACCACTGCCTCAGAAAAACCTTTACAAAATGGCGGTTTCAATAGCCAAGCCGTCAAAGTTAGTCAAGCTAAATCCAGATGGAAGAACGGTCCTTGGCTTAGTAAGTCTGGCCTTTTGAGGTAGGCGCCACGATTCCACTGACAGTTTCCGAACACTCGAATACCAAGACCTCCTTGGCCAATGCGGAGCGATTAGTATTACCGGAATTCCTTGGGACCCGATTCTCTTCAGAACCCTTGCAATCATCGGAAACAGCGGGAAAACATATGCCAGATACCCTGTCCAGGGAACGGTCATTGCATCCACAGCCAACGCCAAGGGATCCCTCGTCCTGGAAAAGAATCTGGGAACCTAATTGTTGGAAGCCATTAAATCCACCTCCGGGGTCCCCCATCGAGATGCAATCTGTTGGAATATCTGTGGATTCAGCATCCATTCCCCTTCGAGCAGCTCCTCCCTGCTCAAGAAATCAGCCTCGACATTCTTCACCCCAGGGGTGAATATCGCTGATAGGGCCGGAACATTCTGCTCCGCCCAACCAAAAATCTGGGATACCTCCCACATGGCCAGCTTGCTGCGTGTACCTCCCTGATGATTCAGGCACGCCACAGCCATGGCGTTGTCCGAATGGACCTTGGGGAGACCCCTCAGCCTGTCTTCTGCCAGGGACAATGCCTTCCAAACAGCCCTGAGCTCCAGGATATTTATCGGCAGTGCTGCCTCCCCCGCAGTCCATAGGCCCTGAAGCCTCAAGTCCAGGACCACTGCTCCCCAGCCCGAGACTGGCATCACTAGTGACTACCAGCCAGTCCCAAGACTGAAGAGACCGACCCCACTGAAGGGAATCCACATCTGTCCACCATTGTAGGGAAGACCTGGTTTCTAACATCAGCTTCAAACTCTCAGTCTTCATGGTCTGTGTGTTCCCCAACCAAGACGTCAAAATTTTCCATTGGAAGGTCCGAAAATGGAACCTGGCAAAAGTTTGCCCAGCAATTTTAAGCACTTCCAAACCGAGGGACCCGGTGCTTCCAGAATCGACCTCACCATGCGAGACATGTCCTTGGCTTTTGTCTCCGGCAGGAATACTTGATGTAGAGGAGTATCCAGGATAACTCCCAAGAATTGGATCCTCTGAGATGGGACCAGTTGAGACTAAGTTTAAAAGCCAACCGTGAACTTGCAAAAACTGAATAGCCTCCGCTTTTCTGCAAGGTCTCTGCTAAATCTGCTTTGAACAGCAGATTGTCCAAATAAGGTATCACAATGATAACCCTCAATCGGAGAATGGCCGCCATCACTGACATGATCTTGGTGAAGTGGTGAATACCCTTGGAGCCGTGGCCAGTCCAAAGGGTAACGCCCGGAATTGAAAATGCCAGTCCCCTATTGCAAACCTTAGGAGTGTCTGCTTCCCCCGGGAGAATAGGGACATGCAAATATGCGTCCTGGATGTCCATGGACGCCAAAAATTCTCCCTGGTCCAGGCTGAGAAGCAGAGACTCCATTTTGAAGTGGTCTACCCACAGGTGGAGATTTAAAGATGTTTAAATTAGGATCGGTCTGAAAGTACCGTCCGGGCTGGGCACTAAAAACAGAATGGAGTAAAAACCTTTCCTCCATGCCTCCCGAGGCACCGGGATCACCACTCCTTTTTCTAGAAGGGAGTGAGCCGCCCCCAAAAGAGCAGTTCGGAGTCGTGACTCCTTTGGGAGTGGTGTGGGTAAAAACCTCCTCGGAGGAAGAACTTTAAAAGGAATTTTGTACCCCTGTGATACAATCCTCCACCCCCAGGGCTGAGGAAACCTTTAGAATCATCACCCTGGTCCCAGGGAATGTCTGACGTGCATTCTCCTTCCTCTCCTGACTCCAGTCAGTAAAGGCGCCGAGTAAGACCGTTTGGGAGTCCCCTCGGTATCATTATCAAATCTATCCAGCAGCTCATTAAATCTGCTAATACACTTTGCAGTATCCTGCATCACCTGTAACAGGCCCGGATCTGCTTGAGTCAGAGGCAAGGAGCCTGAGGACTGCTGAGAGGATGACATAGGTTTAGGGGAAGACACCACAACATCTCTGTCCAACAACTGCACTAAGGCATTCACTGACCTGCCCAGGGCACTAGCCCACGCAGGCTCTGCTTGCTCTACCCTCTGGGGTTCACTGCCCATGGGTCTCACAACTGTGCAAGCCGGGCACAATTCCCCCTTGGCCATCTGTTCAGGGGAAATTTAAAGTGCACAACCACTGCACACTCAATGCAAGTGGGGCTCCCTCCCCCAAAGCTACAGACTGTTGCTCTGACATAGTATTCCCGCGCTAGGGTGTTTTAGCGGGGCGCTGCGCCCGGCCAATTTTTAAAGGGCAAAATGCGCCCCGCTAAAAGAGCCTGCTGCTTGTCTTGCTGGTGTACCCGGGAAAGCTCAAGACATCTCAATCTCTGCGGTGCTGGGCTTCCCTGGCAGCTCAGGGACTTCGGTGTAGCTAGGTCCGCCCCCCTTGAACGACGGTGGCAGCCCGGGCACGTCCCCTTTAGTGACGCGGCGGCCCGGCCCCTTTAGTGACGCGGCGGGCCGGGACCGCCTACAACAATGACGTCGGCGGGCCTGGTCCACCCCAATTGCGCTGCCCCTGTGCAGCGGCGCCCTGCCCACAAAAATTCCTAGAGGGAACACTGACATGACACAGCAATTTCACATAGTGCAAAGTGACAGGCGTTTTATACAGAGTCAATGTATAACACAGCACTTATCTGTCTGAAGCTCTGGAATTCTCCTCCAGAAGGGGGTAGCGATGCCCAGGAAATCCACTCACTCAGCCAGATACAGCTCTTCAGCTCCACAACAGCGTCTCCCAAAACGGCGCCAAGCAGAGTGAGGGAAGTGACCAAATGTCCCTGTTGCTGCAGGGTCTGTAGCATTTTGGCGCCAAACCACCCCCAGCAGCCGCTCCCACTATAGGATTTCCTATGTCCAGTGTCTCCCCTTCTTATGGGGACCACTTGGACTGATCCTGTAACAAGCTGCTGTCCTTTTCAATAAGGAGGTCATCTTGTAAGCTCCGCGTAAAATGGCCGCCACCATAACGGAGTGCCCGTCCCCCATTACCCTCACCTGCGTGAAGCCAGTTCAGGGACGCTCCGGAGCCCAGGAAACTTCTTAATAGAAGTTGTCAGCGCCGCACAGAGAGACCAGACAGCGTCTCCTCTGTGCGCAGGAAAACTGACAGGACACGCTTCTGTCAGCACCTGCCGTGCTGGCAGTGTGAGGATTCTCATAGAATAAGTGTAAAATTAATAAAATAAAAAATACCTATCTCTCTCTAATCTTCGGCAGCAGCCTCTTCAGTATAGCACCCACTCCAGTGGGCACCTAAACGAAACTGAGGATTCTGGGATGCAGAGGGAGGAGCCTACCTCTCAAAAGCTTTGGTATAGGTGCCTGGCTCCTGCGGACCCTACTCTGCCCTGTTGGTTTTTTTCTCTCATTCCCTCTTTTTCCATGATTCCAAACACCCCCCATCCCCCTCCTTTCTCTCTAGTCTGCTCACCCCCCCCCCATCCTCTCATTTCACTTTTACACCCCATATCTTTACTCTTTTTCGCTCTCTTGCTCCCCACCAGCTCACACCATCACCCACCCCCTCATTTCGCCCCACTCATCTCACCACACCTCATCTTTCTGCAGACCCTCCTACATCCCAATGTGAAGCTGTGTCACCAGGACCATTGAAATGGAAAAAAAAAAAAAAAAGGAGAAAAGGGGAAGGAGCAGAAAAGAGGACAGATGGGGTGAGGGGGGTGAGAAAAAAAAAAGGGGAGAGAGGCAAGTCAGAGAAAGGATTGAGATGAGAAGTAGGAAGGAGGTGATGGCGAGCTTAGAGTGGAGGATGAGGTGAGATGGGATAGGTGGGGTGAGCCGACGGGGGGGTGGACAGACAAGGGGTGAGCCGACGGGGGGGTGGACAGACAAGGGATGAGCCGACGGGGGGTGGGTGATGGCGTGAGCTTAGTGTTCCCGCTAGGCTGTTTTAGTGGGGCACTGCGCCCTGCCCGATTTTTAAAGGGCAAAATGCGCCCTGCTGGCTATAGAAAAAAAAAAAAAGAGTGAAAAGAGCGAAAAAGAGGAAAGATGGGGTGGCTCCCTATTAATGGGCCCCCCATACATTAGCCTGACTTGTCCAAGGGACAAGTCGGACCTGATTTCCCTGGCAGCCTCCCGGGAGGAGTCACACATGATTAGGCATTTGATGTGCCAAGTTCTGCATATGATATATCGCAACTCCCGGGGAGCTACAGTGGGAGCTGCGAGGCAGAATCAGCAGGCGAGGGACGCTGGGGAGCTGCAGGGGGGTAGCCGGGTATGGTAACTTGACAAATAGGCAGCGGGGCATGCTGGGGAGCCGGGCAGGGGACACAGAGGCAGCACGCGGGGGGACGCTGGTGAACTGGCAAGGGATACGAGAGAGCTGGGCAGGAGGATTGGGGACTCACTTTGAAAGAAAATAAATAAAAAATACAAATAAATGGTCAGCCAGTGATTGGCTGAGAGCTCTCTCAGTTAATTGCTGATTGGCTGAGAGAGCTCTCTTAGCCAATCACTGGCTGCCCATTAATTTGTAATGTTTTTTTTTTTTTTCCTTGCAGAGACTAGTCCCCGATCCTCCTGCCCAGTTCCCTCGTTTCCCTCGCCGGTACACCGCCCCGCCCCCCCACTGCCTGTGTCCCCTGCTTAGCATTCCAGCGCCCCCCCCCCCCCCATTTGACAGCTTACAATGCCCAGCTCCCCCCCCCTGCAGCTCCTCAGCATCTACCGCCACTGACTCTGCCTGTCTCTTCGGCGTCACCGCTCGCTACTACTGCCTGCCTCTGTCACTGCCCTTGCAGTGTCCCCCACCCGCTGATCCTGCCTGGAGGCTGCACATAAGATTTAGGAAATCTTATGTGCAGCCGGTCCGACTGCCGACTCAGAGGTGCACGGGACCGCGCATCAGATCGGAGGGGATGTCTAAACATGCGATTTGGGCTGATTTCATGGCCCGATTCATCTGAATCGGTTGAAATCGTGCCCAAATCGCATAGTGTATGGGGGCCTTAAGAGTGGGCGACAGGGCACAGTGAGTAAGAGAGAAAAAGAGAGAAGAGTGGGGGAGTGAGGGGACAGTCAGAAGACAGAGGTGACAGTGTATATACATACTTAGTGGCTCTGCTTGTGCTCCACGTCCTCTGTCCTGTTCAACCTCCCAGCGGCGTGCAGCTCTGGCTTCCCGCAAGAGGTAGCAGACAAGTCCCAGCAGTGCGCAGCCTCGGACTCCCATGGGAGGGGGCAGGTGGGTCCAGGCGGTGCATGGCTCAAGCTCCCATGGGGTGAGCCAACGGGGGGTGACACACACGGGGTGAGGAGGGGTGGCGGGAGCAGCTGCGGGTGAGAACTGAGGAGGGAGGAGTACGCAGCCATTGGGTGGATGAGATGGAGAAGGGAGGGTGCGTGGGTGAGGGGTTCGCGGGTGGAGGGTGAGTGCACGGATGAGGGGTGCGAGGGCGTGCGTGGGTGAGAACTGATGGGGGTGGCCGGGGTAATCATGGGTGTTGTGCACGGCCGCCGGGCGTGTGCGGGGGCTAGGTGCAGCCATGGGTGTAAAACGTGTACCTGCAGTGCTTATAGCGCAATCTCCGCGCTCCCGCTGCTACAGCTATCCCCGATTCCCCACGCTCCTGCCGCTTCAAACTTCTTAGTCAAATGGGTGTGACGTCAACTGAGGGAGCGGGTCACATGGGGGACGACGTCATCAAGGCTCCTTTCCACGAAGGAAATCTAGCCACTACCATACTAGCATGGACTGAGGAGAGCCAGAGGATGTCTATATACAACCAGCGGCTCCTCCACCCAAATTGGTTAATTGACCGCCTATTGGCCAATCAGGAGTCGCAAGGCCGCTAGGCAGCCAATAGTGCTAATCGGCTGCAGGAATATGCGGGAGGGTGCATGGAGGGCAGCAGGAGGGTGCAGGTGGGGGCAGCAGGAGGGTGCAGGTGGGGGCAGCAGGAGGGTGCAGGTGGGGGCAGCAGGAGGGTGCAGGTGGGGGCAGCAGGAGGGTGCAGGTGGGCAGCTGGAGGGTGCAGGTGGGGGCAGCAGGAGGGTGCAGCAGGAAGGTGCAGGAGGGTGCAGCAGGAAGGTGCAGCAGGAAGGTGCAGGTGGGGGCAGCAGGGGGGCTCCATGGAGGGCGGCGGCATGGAGGTGGCAGGGGGGCAGCAGGAGGGTGCCGGTGGGGGCTGCAGGAGGGTGCCGGTGGGGGCTGCAGAAGGGGGCAGCAGGCGGGTGCAGGTGGGGGCAGCTGGCGGGTGCAGGTGGGGGCAGCTGGCGGGTGCAGCTGGCGGGTGCAGGTGGGGGCAGCTGGCCGGTGCAGGTGGGGGGCTCCATGGAGGGCGGCAGAGGGGCTGCATGGAGGGCGGCATGGAGGTGGCAGGGGGGCGGCATGGAGGGAAGCAGGGGGTGCATAAAGGCAGCAGGGGGTGACGAAGGGTGCAGGTGGGCAGCAAGAGGGTGCAGGTGGGCAGCAGAAGGGTGCAAGAGGGTGCCGGTGGGGGCAGCAGGCGGGTGCCGGTGGGGGCAGCAGGCGGGTGCCGGTGGGGGCAGCAGGCGGGTGCCGGTGGGGGCAGCAGGCGGGTGCCGGTGGGGGCAGCAGGCGGGTGCCGGTGGGGGCAGCAGGCGGGTGCCGGTGGGGGCAGGCCCGTGCAGGGGGCGGCCTGGAGGGCGGCAGGGGGTGCATAAAGGCAGCAGGGGGGTGACGGAGGGGTGCAGGTGGGCAGCAGGCGGGTGCCGGTGGGGGCAGCAGGCGGCTGATGCAGGAGGGTGCAGGTGGGGGATGCAGGAGGTGCAGGTGGGGGATGCAGGAGGGTGCAGGTGGGGGATGCAGGAGGGTGCAGGTGGGGGGCATGCAGGGAGGGTGGCAGGGGGGGGGCAGCATGGAGGGTGGCAGGGGGGGCAGCATGGAGGGTGGCAGGGGGGGCAGCATGGAGGGTGGCAGGGGGGGCAGCATGGAGGGTGGCAGGGGGGGCAGCATGGAGGGTGGCAGGGGTGGGGGGCAGCATGGAGGGAGGCAGGGGGTGCATAAAGGCAGCAGGGGGTGACGGAGGGTGCATGTGGGCAGCAGAAGGGTGCAGGTGGGCAGCAGGGGGTGCAAGAGGGCAGCAGGGGGGTGCAGCAGGAGAGTGCAGTGGGGCAGCAGGAGAGTGCAGGTGGGGGCAGCAGGAGAGTGCAGGTGGGGGCAGCAGGAGGGGGCAGCAGGAGGGGGCAGGTGGGGGCAGCAGGAGGGGGCAGCAGGCGGGCTGCAGGCGGGGGCAGCAGGCGGGCTGCATGGAGGGCGGCATTGAGGGCGGCAGGGGGGCTGCATGGAGGGCGGCAGGGGGGCTGCATGGAGGGCGGCAGGGGGGCTGCATGGAGGGCGGCACGGATCAATACATGGCAGCTGGCGGAGAGCAGGCAGCGGCTGCAGGTACAGGGGATGTGTGCACCCGAGACCCAGTCTGAAGTAGGGAGTGACGGGGACACAGCCGCCGGGTCAGGCTGTCTGAGGGGGGAGCGGGAGGGTGTCCCTGCAAGAAGCCCGGAGAAGCAGCCAGTCCCCCGCCCGCTGTCCTCCCTGCATACCTGCGTGTATGCTCACCGGTCCCTGTTCCAGAGCTGCCGGGATAGCGGCACTGACAGCCGCATGAGTACTGCGAGCTGGGTCCCCCGCTCATTACTTATGCGGCAGCTCTGGAACAGGGACCGGTCAGCATACACGCAGGGAAGACAGCGGGCGGGGGGCTGACAAGCATTGGGACAGCATGCAGGGGGACGGCTCTAAATCCCCCGGCGGCACACAGGGGACGTCAGACGGGGGACACAGTCCCCCCTTCCCTTCCAAACCACGCAGCAGTGCACTCTCTCCCCCTCCACCCATCTAACACACCAGGGGCATAGATGGGGGGAGAAGAGTGTAAACGTGTAATAAACCCCCGGGAAACTGTACCTGACGCCGCTGTGGGACTCACGACACGAACGTACTGCCTGTTTCCTGCAGCAGGAAAACTGTGCTGCGTGCTGACTCCTCCCCCTGATGACGACAGCAGTCACATGGCCGTGACGTCATCAAACCTCCTTTCCACGAAGGGAATCTAGCTGCTACCATCCGCCCCCACCCGGCCGGAGATGGCCCCCAGGCTGCAGCTGGAGAAGGCGGCATGGCGCTGGGCCGAGAGCGTCCGCCCGGAGGAGGTGACCCAGGAGCACATCGAGATCGCCTACCGGGTCCGGCTGGAGCCCTGCGTGCGGGGACTGTGCAGGTAACAAGCCCCGGCGTGGAGCTCCGAGCACCGGGAGCCTCCTCGTCCTGATACCCGGGCACCGGGAGACTCCTCGTCCTGATACCCGGGCACCGGGAGCCTCCTCGTCCTGATACCCGGGCACCGGGAGCCTCCTCGTCCTTATACCCGGGCACCGGGAGCCTCCTCGTCCTGATACCCGTGCACCGGGAGCCTCCTCGTCCTTATACCCGGGCACCGGGAGCCTCCTCGTCCTGATACCCGGGCACCGGGAGCCTCCTCGTCCTGATACCCGGGCACCGGGAGCCTCCTCGTCCTGATACCCGGGCACCGGGAGCCTCCTCGTCCTGATACCCGTGCACCGGGAGCCTCCTCGTCCTGATACCCGGGCACCGGGAGCCTCCTCGTCCTGATACCCGGGCACCGGGAGCCTGTGTCTAAGCTTCCTCACCCTGATACCCGGGCACCGAGAACCTGTGTCTAACCCTGATACCCGGGCACCGGGAGCCTGTGTCTAACCCTCCTCACCCTTATACCCGGGCACCGGGAGCCTGTGTCTAACCCTGATACCCGGGCACCGGGAGCCTGTGTCTAACCCTGATACCCGGGCACCGAGAGCCTGTGTCTAACCCTGATACCCGGGCACCGAGAACCTGTGTCTAACCCTGATACCCGGGCACCGGGAGGCTGTGTCTAACCCTCCTCACCCTGATACCAGGGCACCGGGAGCCTGTGTCTAACCCTGATACCAGGGCACCGGGAGCCTGTGTCTAACCCTGATACCCGGGCACCGGGAGCCTGTGTCTAACCCTCCTCATCCTGATACCCGGGCACCGGGAGCCTCCTCGTCCTGATACCCGGGCACTGGGTGCCTGTGTCTAAGCCTCCTCATCCTGATACCTGGGCACCGGGAGCCTGTGTCTAAGCCTCCTCGTCCTGGTACCCGGGCACCGGGATCCTGTGTCTAACCCTGATACCCGGGCACCGGGATCCTGTGTCTAACCCTGATACCCGGGCACCGGGATCCTGTGTCTAACCCTGATACCCGGGCACCGGGATCCTGTGTCTAACCCTGATACCCGGGCACCGGGATCCTCTGTCTAACCCTGATACCCGGGCACCGGGATCCTGTGTCTAACCCTGATACCTGGAGCCTGTGTCTAACCCTCCTCACCCTGATACTCGTCACATTGGGAGCCTGTGGTCTAACCCTCCTCACCCTGATACCCTGTGCCCCAGGAACCTCCTCACCCTGATTCCCTGTGCACTGTGGAGCCTGTATCTAACCCTCCTCACCCTGATACCCGGGCACAGGGAGCCTCCTCGTAGGAGCCTCCTCGTCCTGATAACCGGACATTGGGAGCCTTTATTTAACCCTATTCACCCTGATACTCGGTCACATCGGGAGCCTGTATCTAACCCTCCTCACCCTGGTACCCTGTGCACCGTGGAGCCTGTATCTAACACTACTTCCCAGGTAACTGAAGCCTGGACTACCAGGACTGTACCTAAGACTGGGGGCCCCTACACAAACATAGGCCAGATACCTGTATCTGACAGTGGGGCTGACACCCTGCAGTTTTATAGTAGTAGTAAGGAGCCTCTACCTGGCATTGGGCTGGTTCTGACTCGCTATTTGATCTTCCAGGAGGAACTGTAAGGGAAACCCTAATTGCTTGGTTGGAGTTGGGGAACATGTCTGGCTAGGAGAGATCGATGAGAATAGTTTCCACAACATCGATGATCCTAATTTTGAACGAAGGAAGAAGGTGGGTGACGTTCCTGTACTTCTACTCCTCTGGAAGTGCCCACTTACTGTTAGTACTTCTGTGTGTGATCTCCTCTCCTCGGGAAGTGCCCACTTACTGTTAGTACTGGTGTGTGTGATCTCCTCTCCTCTGGCAGTGCCCACTTACTGTTAGTACTGATGTGTGTGTGATCTCTCCTCTCCTCTGGAAGTGCCCACCTACTGTTAGTACTGGTGTGTAATCTCCTCTCCTCTGGAAGTGCCCACTTACTGTTAGTACTGATGTGTGTTGA